>NW_028318344.1:8261666-8590833 GCF_062004578.1 Staurois parvus | reverse complement strand
AGAATGCCCGCACACTATCGCACTTATGCTATAGGTCGCTGATCACTGTTAGTACTAGTATAGTGTTTGTACTGATCAATATACTGATCACAAAAAAAAACCCTAACCCCCAACAAGAAGTGCAGTGTAAGTGTAATTTCTGATCACTGTCACATGTGATACATTGCACAGAAAACTGCAGCATTAGCAGAATCAGGCCTGATCTCTGCTAGCACTTGCAGATCAATTTTATTGGTAGCGGTTCAAGCAGTCGCTGACATCAAGGCGCTCTTTTTCTCGTGAGTCGCACTAGGTACCTGTAAATTTATGGCCCAAAATGTCCCAAAAAAGATACACTAGTAAAGAGGCCTACAGGATTCAGAGCATGTCAGATGAGAGTAAATGGGAAGCCTCACTGACAGAATCTGCCTCAGAATACGAACCTGCAGAAAGCAGTGGCACCTTGACAGGTAGCACAAAGGAGAAGAGGTCTCTGTTAAGATCAGGTGTACCTAACCCCATGAAGCTGAAGTGCTAGGAATGCAGGACTTGTCTCATATGCAGTAGAGTGCCAGTACTAGTGCCGCACTACCTTTTGGTGAACTGAAAGCACGAGCGGCCTAATATATCCTGATCTTTTCCATACCAGCACTGCAGTATCACTTGGTGATGTGGCGAGTCCCTTAAGTGCAGTACAAGCTGGTGCAGTGGCTAGCACAAGTAGTGTCCCACAGCCACCAAGAATTCGCACACAGGCCCATAGAGTCTATATTGTCCTTCCAGACGTGCTTGCAAATCCCTATTGGCAGCCCACAGGTTCTGCAGCACCTGTACTTCCCCATGCACTGCCCAACCCGGAATTCAGGTGGAAACAGCAAATTTAACTACTCCCCTTGATTTTGTGGAGCTATTTTTTACAGAAGATTTGTATAATTTGATTGTGGGCCAAAGCAATTTATACTCACAACAATATATCACCGCCAACCCAAATTCAGATATTGCCAGACCACTTGCATGGAAACCTATTACGGTTTCCGATTTTAAAAACTTTTTAGGGCCTAACCCTTAACATGGGCATTACAAAAAAGAATGAGTCGAGGTAGTATTGGTCCACAGACCCAATTCGTCATGTACCCATGTTCTCTGCTGCCGTGGCCAGGCAAAGATATGAGACAATAATGCACTTCATGCATTTCAGTGATAACACACTCTGTTGTGCTCAGGGTGACCCTGAACATGACTGGCTGTACAGAATTTGGCCCCTCATAAAGCACCTCACTTAAAAATTTTGCAGATGTGCACCCCAGCAAAACATCTGCGTGGATGAGTCCCTCGTTCACTTTACTGACCACCTTGCATTCAAACAATACCTCCCCAGCAAGCGTGCCAGATATGGGGTCAAATTGTATAAGCTCTGTGAGAGGGCCACAGGCTATACATATAATTTTAGGGTTTATGAAGGAAGAGACAGTAAAGTAGAGCCTCCCGACTGCCCAGACTACATTGGGAGCAGTGGCAAGATAGTATAGGTTTTGGTGTCATTTTTGTTCCGTAAGGGGTACCACTTATATGTGAACAATTTCTACAATTTATACAAGCGTACCACTATTTAGACATCTGTGCAATCTCAGAACTGGTTCATGTGGCACCATGCGACCTAATTGCCGAGGCTTCCCCCAACAGCTTGTAAACACCCGACTTTGAAAGGGGGAGAAAGCCTTCTTGGGAAATGATGAATTGCTTGCAGTGAAGTGGAAGGACAAATGGGATGTTTTTTTCCTGTCTTCAATTCACACAGACATGACCATCCAAATTTCCATAGCATCTGGCATTGTTGAGAAATCCCAGTCTCTCCACGACTATAACCTTAACATGGGAGGGGTGGACTTTAATGACCAAATGATAAATCTGTACTTAGTTTCCCGCAAAGTTCAACTCTGGTACTAAAAGGTGTCTAATTATTTATTTCAATTGGCTATATATAATGCTTTTGTAATTTATTTACACAGCAACTGGATGAAAACTTTCAGGATTAGATCATCACAGTTCTTTTGTATCCAGAAGGTGCTGTGGCCCAATCCCCAAATCTGGATGCAGTTAGCCAGCTGCATGAGAGGCATTTTCTGGATGTCCTCTCTGGTATCCCAACCCAAAGGTCACCCCAAAGAAGATGTTGTTTCTGTAGCAGACACGAAATATGACATCCGCTATTTTTGTTCCTTCTGTCTGGCCAACCTGGTCTCTGCCTCAAGGACTGCTTCCGTCGCTATCACACACTAGTGGAGTATTAGCACAGGGTACAGCACAGCACAGTCTAGGGCACACGTTTTATTTATTTATTTCAGGTACTTGTATAGCACCATCAATTTACGCAACACTTTATATATATACATATAGATTGTACATTCACATCAGTCCCTAACCCTCCAGGGGCATACAATCTAAGGTCCCTAACCCACATTCATACATAAACATACTAGGGCCAATTTAGAGAGGAGTCAATTAACCTACCAACATGTCTTTGGAGTGTGGGAGGAAAATGGAGTACCTGGAGGAAACTCACACAGGCACAGGAAGAACATACAAACTCCAGGGAGGTGGTGCCGTGGTTGGGATTTGAACCAACGACCTTAGTACTGCAGGGCAGAAATGCTAACCATTTAGCCACTGTGCTGCCCACCATTTTCACATACGGTCTCAAAAGATATTAGTCAGGAAACACGCTATTGCATTCTGAGAAACCCAAAAACCAGAGGCTGTTCTTAAAAGTTTCAAAAAAAGTAAAAAAAAAAACCCATAAAAAATAAAAAAAAATTAAAATAAAACAAAAACTCCAAAAAAAAGTTGTTGTTTTATTGAGTCAATGTTCTATTGTTGCTTTGTTTTATTGTTGACCATTGTTTGCTTTGCAGAAATACAATTCAGTTATTGTTTTATTGAGTCAACATTCTAATGTTAATGTGTTTTATTGTTAACCATTGTTTGTTTTGCAGGAACACCAATCAGCTGCAGCACTGATCTGTTTATTCTGACAGCAACGGGGTCTTGCTCTCAGAATATATGTCAATGCGTGCAGTGCTGTTGAAGGAGATTTTTCATCCGCAGTTAAAAAAAATTAATGTATAAGCCCAAGCATGGGATCTGGGGTAGTTCATACTTAGGCATATATTTTTTTTATCTTTTCTGACTTGTTTTATTGAGTTCATGTTCTATTGTTACTGTGTTTTATTGTTAAAACACAGTAACAATAGAACATGTTTATTGATTTTTCATCCGTAGTTAAAAAAAAGAACATATATGCTCAAGCATGAGGCCTGGATTGGTCAGTGGGTAGATCTCCCCTCTGCTTTGGGAAATATATTTTTTCATTTTGTCTGACAGAGATTTCAATATAAAAAGTTGTTGTTTTATTGAGCTAATGTTCTATTGTTACTGTGTTTTATTGTTAACCATTGTTATTTGATTTGCAGGAACACAATTCAGCTGCAGCACTGATCTGTTTATTCTGACAGCAATGGGGTCTTGCTCTCAGAATATATGTCGGTGCATGCAGCGATGTTGGAGGAGATTTTTCATCCGCAGTTAAAAAAAGAACATATATGTCCAAGCATGGGGGCCTGGGGTGGTCAGTGGGTGGATTGCCCCTAAGCTTCAGCATATATTTTAAATTTTTTTCTGGCAGAGATTTCTTCATCTACATTCATTGATGTGAATGGAGGAATCTCTTAGGGCTGAACGAAAAAAAAAGAACATTACATATATGCTCAACATTAGAAGTGGGTGGATGCAGGGTGGTATATTCTAATGGTGGGCATACCACACACTTTTTCTGGCAGAGATTTCTTCATTCACATTGATTGATGTGAATGGAGAAATCTGTTAGGGTCTCTTTTTTCGTTCAGTCCACAAGTTGCATGAAAAAAAGAACGTTACATATATACTCAACAAGGACCAATGATGTACTGATATGTTGCTGGACTTTGAGTGGTTATACCGGGATGATTCATGCAGTTACAGGCATCATCCTGGTATTGTTTTTTTTCAGCCAAAGGTCAGCTTTTATGTAAAATCAATCCTAGTGGATAAATAGCCACTGGATTGCTTTTACAAGCAGTGGGAGGGGATCCTCCCCTCCAGCTGCCTTTCACAACTTTTTCGGGCTCTCCCGTCCCAACGGGGAAGCAGGGAATGCAGCCGGTGGTTCTGCCTGCTGACCATAAAGCTGGCCAGAGACTGGAATGGCTCCAATAATCTCTATGGTTTATGAAACCAGAAGCTCTGAGCATTTCATCACTTCGGTTTTGCCGGATATAGACAGCGTCATTTGTAAAACAGGAAATCATCTGATCACATTAATCTTGGTGTGATCAGATACTTTAAGGGCAGAGGAGAGATCTACAGTCTAATAGACCCCATATTTCTCAAAAAAGAATACCTGTCACTGCCTATTGCTATCATAGGGGACATTTACATTCCCTGTGATAACAAAAAAAATTATATAAAAATAAATAAGTAAAAGGGACAGTGTAAAAATAAAAAAAGCAAAATTAATCATTAAAAAAAAAAATTAAAACACCCCCTCGCTCGCCTGCAAAGGCGTACTCAAGCATTGGCCCCGTGTCAATATGTAAACAGCGGGTGCACCATGCATGTGAGGTATCGCCGCGAACGTCAGATTGGGGGCAGTAATTCTAGCACTAGACATCCTCTGTAAATCTAAAGTGGTAGCCTGTAAAGGCTTTTAAATCGTTGCTTATGGATATTAACATGTATGTAGTTTGTCGCTGTTGCATGGGGCGTGAGCAGTTTTAAAGCATGCCAATTAAAAAGCTTGGCATAACATAATCTTTTATATTTTACCTAACAATTGTCCAATATATTGTGTTTTTGTGCATTAAAATTAAAAAAAGTGTATTTTTTTTTTATTTATTTTTCAAAAATAGCTGCGCAAGT
The DNA here is from genome assembly GCF_062004578.1 of Staurois parvus. Classification (NCBI taxonomy): domain Eukaryota; kingdom Metazoa; phylum Chordata; class Amphibia; order Anura; family Ranidae; genus Staurois; species Staurois parvus. Next base: position 8,585,901 of record NW_028318344.1, on the reverse strand, counting down.
ACTGTGTAACATAAAAAATTGCAACATCCACCATTTTATTCTCTAGAGCCTGTGCTTTAAAAAAAATATATAATGTTTAAGTGTTCAAAGTAACTTTCAAAGAGTGTCAGAAAAGGCCTCGCCTTCAAGCGATTGGAAGAGTGGGTGATATGTGCTAATGTTGGGCATAAAATGCCAGGATAGCACAAAACCCACCCAAATGACCCCTTTTTTGGAAAGTAGACACCCCAAATTATTTGCCGAGAGGCATGTTGAGTCAATGGAATATTTTTTTTTTTTACCACAAGTTTTTGCAATGTGTGAGCAATATATCATTTAAGCGACAACTTGGTGTAAAACACTTTTTTTTGTCGTATTCCTAAAACTTGTGGGTAAAAAAAAATCTTCCATTGACTCAACATGCCTTTCAGCAAATAGTTTTGGGTGTCTACTTTCCAAAAAAGGGTAATTTATTTTTTTGGGGGGGGTTGTGCTATCCTGGAATTTCAGAGCTCTGAAACTGTGATAGGTAATGAGGTAGTGAAATGAGGAAATTAACTACCTTCAGGCTTTCAAAGGGGTCATTGCATTTGAGGATCCTGTATGCAGCTAGGCTCCCAAAAAGTCTCACACGTGTGGTATCCCCATACTCGGGAGAAGTAGCAGAATATATTTTGGGGTGTAATTCCACATATACCCATGTCATGTGTGAGCAATATATCATTTAAGCGACAACTTTGTGTCAGTCTGTGCTGTCCTAGCTGGTGCTGTCAGTGTATCTATGTGCATGTGCATCCTGTATGAGCAAGCAGATACAGTCTGACAGGAAGACTCAATGAACTCAACAGCACTCTGGTAGTTCATTGAGAACTACCAGCAGCAAGGCTGTCGGGACTTGTAGTTCATTCATTCACAGAACTCTGGGCAAAATATGGATGGAGCCCTGCACGGCTCCGCTGTTTTCAAAAAGTGACATCTAGTACGGGGAACTTTTCCCCGTACTGCTGTCAGGGAGAGTGGAATAGGGCAGCAGCTGCATCAGGTGGGAACATGTTACATATTCCACCCTAAAAACAGGTGGAACATGTAACATGTTCCCAAAGGTGAAATTATCCTTTAAATGCACCTATCACCCCTTTACATGTACATGATACAGTAATATTTCCTGTTTTATTAAATTAGAGCTGACAAAGGCAGAGCAGAGATGGGCTAATAAAAGTAAAGCTTCCACATTTTCAGCACCACTTTTGATTACTTTTCTTCTGCTACTTTTGGCAATCAGAGGCACGTTTTATGGCAAAAGGAGATTAAACTACCTGTAAACAGGTTGTAATCCACGGAGAAGAGCTTGTGTACATCAACAATCATCAACTGAGCATCAAGGCAGCACAATGGTGTGAGGAGAAGCAAATATTTTCCCATTGTTCTCAGGGAGATACTGAATCGAACTCTTGGTTACCAGCCTAAAGGTGGGTACACATGGATCGAAATTTGGCTGGTTCACCAGGGACAGGCAGAATTTAAATCTGTGTTTAATCCTCCCAATTCAAAAGGAGCTGATCATTAGATCACAGGTATACAGGTAAAACTGGAAAAATTAGAATATCGTGCAAAAGTTCATTTATTTCAGTAATGCAACTTAAAAGGGGAAACTAATATATGAGATAGACTCATTACATGCAAAGCAAGATAGTTCAAGCCGTGATTTGTCATAATTGTGATGTTTATGGCTTACAGCTCATGAAAACCCCAAATCCACAATCTCAGAAAATTAGAATATTGTGAAAAGGTGCAATATTCTCGGCTCAAAGTGTCACACTCTAATCAGCTAATTAAGCCATAACACCTGCAAAGGGTTCCTGAGACTTTAAATGGTCTATCAGTCTGGTTCAGTAGGAATCACAATCATGGGAAAGACTGCTGACCTGACAGTTGTGCAGAAAACCATCATTGACACCCTCCATAAGGAGGGAAAGCCTCAAAAGGTAATTGAAAAAGAAGTTGGATGTTCTCAAAGTGCTGTTTTAAAGCACATTAATAGAAAGTTATGTGGAAGGGAAAAGTGTGGAAGAAAAAGGTGCACAAGCAGCAGGGATGACCCCAGCCTGGAGAGGACTGTCAGGAAAAGACCATTCAAAAGTGTTGGGGACTTTCACAAGGAGTGGACTGAGGCTGGAATCAGTGCATCAAGAGCCACCACACACAGACGGATCCTGGACATGGGCTTCAAATGTCGTATTCCTCTTGTCAAGCCGCTCCTAAACAACAAACAACGTCAGAAGCGTCTTACCTGGGCTAAAGAAAAACAGACCTGGTCTGTTGCTCAGTGGTCCAAAGTCCTCTTTTCTGATGAGAGCAACTTTTGCATCTCATTTGGAAACCAAGGACCCAGGGTATGAAGGAAGAATGGAGAGGCACACACTGCAAGATGCTTGAAGTCCAGTGTGAAGTTTCCACAGTCTGTGTTGATTTGGGGAACCATGTCATCTGCTGGTGTTGGTCCACTGTGCTTCATTAAGTCCAGGGTCAATGCAGACGTCTACCAGGAGATTTTGGAGCACGTCATGCTTCCTTCCACAGATGAGCTTTATGGGGATGCTGACTTCATTTTCCAGCAGGACTTGGCACCTGCCCGCCCTGCCAAAAGCACCAAAACCTGGTTCAATGACCGTGGGATTACTGTGCTTGATTGGCCAGCAAACTCGCCTGACCTGAACCCCATAGAGAATCTATGGGGCATTGCGAAGAGAAAGATGAGAGACATGAGAACGAACAATGCAGAAGAGCTGAAGGGCGCTATTGAAGCATCCTGGTCTTCCATAATACCTCAGCAGTGCCACAGGCTGATAGCTTCCATGCCATTGAGGCAGTAATTGCTTCAAAAGGGGCCCAAACCAAGTAATGAATGCATATGCATGCTTATACTTTTCAGAGGTCCGATATTGTTCTATGTACAATCCTTGTTTTATTGATTGCATGTAATATTCTAATTTTTTGAGATTGTGGATTTGGGGTTTTCGTGAGCTGTAAGCCATAATCATCACAATTATGACAAATCACGGCTTGAACTATCTTGCTTTGCATGTAATGAGTCTATCTCATATATTAGTTTCCCCTTTTAAGTTGCATTACTGAAATAAATGAACTTTTGCACGATATTGTAATTTTTCGAGTTTCACCTGTAGATTGGGAAGTTGGAAAGAGAAGGGAAGAGCTATATGAACCGGGTAAATTGTAAGGAGGTTTGGGCGAGGGAGGGGCAGTGGGGAGGTTGGATTGCAAAATTTAGGGGAATGTTTGTATTTTGGATGAAAATGATATTTTGCTGTGTTTTTGTAAGGGAATAAAAAAGTTTAAGAAAAGATTTAAATTTAAAAAATATATATTGTTAAAAGATACAGTCTATGATAAAAAAGGGTATGGTAAAACCTGCTACAGACAAATCACTCTACAACCTGAAGACAGCTATTATTAGTTACAGCATGGGTTAAGTTGCACCACACGTCCAAGACCTTGTAACATTTAAGAGGGTATCCTCTATGTTCATATGGGAGGATTTGAATGACAGAATTTATCCACTGAGAGACTGAGGGGGGAGAGGCCTGCATACATTTTAGTACAGAGGTTTGATATGCCTTTGCTTCATAAGGTGATAAACAAGTCTGAATATGTTTCAAATGTCCTAGTATACAAATATACATCAGATAGCACCATAACCACCTCAGTTTTAGATTGTTGCAGCCTTGCTAGGTTCAATTTACATCTGGAGTTCAATCAGATGACTGGAGTAAGCAAATAATTCTTTAGGAACTATGATGGGGGAGTGTGCACCACTTATAGACATTTCGGTAGGAGAATCATTTTAATTACATTTTTCTGGCAGCTTGCCCCAACACTCCTAACTGATTTATTTGCAGGAGAGCATGTTGTGTTGAAAAACAACAGACTTACTGGCCAGACCACCAGGTGAAAATAAAAGAAAGAAAGCCTGACAAAGAAAACGAATGCCACCAACATATCTAAAAAGTGGTAAGATGCAATATAATACATACAGTATTTACTTTTGGATTTAAAACTGCTTTAAAGTAAAAAAAAAATGGTTCCAGAGCAATATAATGTTTGTAGTCTTGGTGGTTTCCTATGATTTCTGCACTATTTGGAACTTTGCTAAATTATACCATAAATATGTTTATCAACTCAGTTTTATTTCTGTTTTAAACTCATGAAGTTGCTGACAGATCTGCATCTGCTGTTTTGCTGTATTGTTAGTGCAGCCCCTGGAAGGAAAATACATTTGAGCAAAGTGTTGCTGGAGCAGAATTTCTGACTGCTCAGGAAGTTTCCCCCAAAGTGAGACATTTAAATAAAACAATCATTTCACCAAGTCATAGCAATGGGAGCTTTTAGCCATTCTTTGTCTATTTTTCTCCCTTTTACATTGCAATTGACTTTTTTCGTTCTATGTAAATTGCTGTGAAGCACATTTCATGCATATTGCCAGAATTGCTTGTAGCCGATAGGACTTGGAATATGTCAGCCTCCCTGGGATTCTGCTTGCTGGCATAAGGTTAAACATATTTGTTTTCATTTTGTGGCATTATAAAACCTCCTTCAATGGTTCCAGGTGCATTTCCTGTACTTTATGCAGCTGTGAGCAGACTTGGCATCAAGATGCCCTATGAAATATTTATAACCGTTAAAGCACTTTTTGATATATTTCATAAAATTCTTGGACAACGTTTGGTATCAGTAGACTGTTTCATTGTTTACTGCTATTCAGCAGAGGGTGAAGGAGTTATTTGCTGACATTCTAGTGTTTGTTATTAAAAGTTTAATCCTTACTAAATTCATACCTAAACATTGTTTTCACCTTTTAAAGGATAAATGTATTTTCAGTGCAATTATCTTTAAAGTGCAAGTCCCTCCTGCTTTCTCCATTTACCTGTTCTCAATATGCAGAGATTTTCACTCTGGGGCCACTGGGTGCTGCACATCCTATGTACATAAAGTTTCTCAGGACATCTTTGGAAGAAGTCTTGATGATGAAACCGATCGGAAGTAAATTCAGATGCCGTAAGTGATGCAATCACATACGCTGGGAGTGCCGTGGTGGCCATTTTGGAAGTGGTTATAGCAATTTCTTACACTGAATGTTTGTAAGTGCATAGATTTTAATAAATATATGGTTTTGTAAGGATTTACTTCATTATGGCCTCATTATGATATCTCTTGCATGGGAACCCTAGGGAAAAGTTGGAGTTGAGAAGCGGACTGTTGAAAGTGGAGGAGTTTGGTGGAAAGTGATTTGAAAGGCACTGATCTGGTAAGGTGCATGGAGTGACACTATTAACCACTTGCCCTCCAGAAGATTTACCCCCCTTAATGACCTGGCAATTTGCAATTTGCTATTCAGCGTTGCACTATTTCAACTGGTAATTGTGTAGTTATGCAATGCTGTACCCAAACAAAATGTGTCTTTTTTCACACAGAGCTTTCTTTTGGTGGTATTTGAACAGCAGTGGGTTTTTTATTTTTTGTGATATAAACAAAAAGAAAACCAATATTTTCTACTTTTGGTTATAAAAAAATATCTAGTAAACTCAAAGTTAGTCAGAAATATAAGCCAAAATGTATTCTTCTACATGTCTTTGGTAAAAAAAAATCATAATCCGTGTATAATAATTGGTTTTGTGAAAGTTATTTAGTCTACAAACTATGTATAGATATTAAAAATTTACGCAGATCTTACTTTTTGACTGCCTATCACATTTCTTGAGGTGCTAAAATGCCAAGGCAGTACAACACCCCCCCCCCCAAATAACTCCTTTTTGGAAAGTAGACACCTCAAGGAATTTGCAGAGGCATGTTGAGTCCATGGAAGATTTTATTTTTCACCACAAATGGTGAGTATTTTGCAGATATCATTTTTGTCACAGGGTTTTGAAAAAGAAAAAAAAGAAAAGAAAAAATAAATTTTCGTTTCCTTTCTTTGTTTTGCAAAAACATATGGCAACAAATGAGATCTGCAAAATAATCACCATGCCCCTTAACAAATACATTGGAGTGTCTAGTTTCCAAAAACGGGTCACTTTGGGGGGGAGGGGGCTTCTACTATCCTGGCATTTCAGGGCTAACATTAGAAGCTTATGCCACACACCACCCACTCTTCTAACCACTTGAAGACCAAGCCTTTTCTGACACTTTTTGTTTACACGAAAACACTTTTTTTGCTAGAAAATTACTTTGAACTCCCAACCATTATATATATTTTTTTTAAAGCAGAGGCCCTAGAAAATAAAATTATGGGTGTTGAAATTTTTTATGTCACATGGTATTTGTGCAGCGATTTTTCAAACGCAATTTTTTTGGAAAAAAAACCCCTCTTTTTAGAATTTTAATGCACAAAAACACAATATATTGCCCAATTGTTTGATAACATATGAAAGATGATGTTATGCAGAGTAAGTGCATACCAAACTTGACATACTTTAAAATTGCTCATGCCCGTAAAACAGCAATAAACTTAAACTTAAATTTTTAATTATCCAGAGGTAACGTTTTAAAAGCCTTTAGATGTCACCACTTTAGATTTACATAGGAGGTCTAGTGCTAGAATTATTGCCCTTGATCTGACATTTGCGGGGATACCTCACATGCATGGTGCAATTTATGTTTACATACTGACATGGGACAGCCTCTTGTATTTGCCTTTGTCTGCAAGCACGAGGATGGGGGTGAATTTTTTTTTGTAATATTTATTTAGTTTTTTTTTTTTTTTTTACACTGTCCCTTTCATGTTTTTTTGTATCCATTTTATTGTTATCACAGGGAATGTAACTATACCCTGTGATAGCACTAGGCAGTGACAGGTGCTCTTTTCTGAGAAATCTGGGGTCTATTAGACTCTAGATCTCTCCTCTGCCCTTAAAGTATCTGATCACACCAAGATAGGTGTGATCAGATGCTTTACCAATTTTAAAATGGCTCTGTTTATATCCGGTGAAATGAAAATGATGAAATGCTCGTAGCTTTCAATCTCTTAGACCAGTGGTGGGCAACCTTTTTTTTCAACTGAGCCAAATCTCGCCAAAACCATGATTGAAATTTATTTTGAGAGCCACATTTTTAAAACTGAAAATACATCTCCCATATAGTAATTCATCCCCCATATAGTAATTCATCCCCCATATAGTAATTCATCCCCCATAGTGTAATTCATCCCCCATATAGTAATTCATCCCCCATAGTAATTCATCCCCCATAGTAATTCATCCCCCATATAGTAATTCATCCCCCATATAGTAATTCATCCCCCATAGTAATTCATCCCCCATATAGTAATTCATCCCCCATAGCAATTCATCCCCCGTATAGTATTTCATCCCTCGTATAGTATTTCATCCCCCATATAGTATTTCATCCCCCATATAGTATTTCATCCCCCATATAGTATTTCATCCCCCATATAGTATTTCATCCCTCATATAGTATTTCATCCCCCATATAGTAATTCATCCCTCATATAGTATTTCATCCCTCATATAGTATTTCATCCCCCCATATAGTATTTCATCCCCCCATATAGTATTTCATCCCTCATATAGTAATTCATCCCTCATATAGTATTTCATCCCTCATATAGTATTTCATCCCCCCATATAGTATTTCATCCCCCCATATAGTATTTCATCCCTCATATAGTATTTCATCCCCCCATATAGTATTTCATCCCTCATATAGTATTTCATCCCCCCATATAGTATTTCATCCCTCATATAGTAATTCATCCCTCATATAGTAATTCATCCCTCATATAGTATTTCATCTCTCATATAGTATTTCATCCCCCCATATAGTATTTCATCCCTCATATAGTATTTCATCCCCCCATATAGTATTTCATCCCTCATATAGTATTTCATCCCCCCATATAGTATTTCATCCCCCCATATAGTATTTCATCCCTCATATAGTATTTCATCCCCTCATATAGTATTTCATCCCTCATAAAGTATTTCATCCCTCATAAAGTATTTCATCCCTCATATAGTAATTCATCCCTCATATAGTAATTCATCCCCCATATAGTATTTCATCCCCCATATAGTATTTCATCTCTCATATAGTATTTCATCCCCCCATATAGTATTTCATCCCTCATATAGTATTTCATCCCCCCATATAGTATTTCATCCCCCATATAGTATTTCATCCCCCCATATAGTATTTCATCCCCCCATATAGTATTTCATCCCCCATATAGTATTTCATCCCTCATAAAGTATTTCATCCCTCATAAAGTATTTCATCCCTCATATAGTAATTCATCCCTCATATAGTAATTCATCCCTCATATAGTATTTCCTCCCCCATATAGTAATTCATCCATCATATAGTATTTCATCCCTCATATAGTATTTCATCCCCCACAGTACTATTCCCCCCCCCCCTTCTAGTAAGCCAAGTCCCCCGTGTCAATTCACTTACCTTTTGCGTTCCTCTCACTGTCTTCCCGCGCCGTTCGGGTCTTCAGGGCGGACTGTGAGAGGAGCCTAGCTCCCCTCCCCTCACGTTCGGCACGCTGCCCCGCCTACACACATCCTGACAGCCACATCCGCGGGCCGGATTAAAAGGTCCGCGCGGACTTTTGGGGCTGCCAACCGAGAGGAGGCAGGGGAGCGGCCGACCGAGAGGAGGGAGGGGAGCGGGCGCCCGGCACACAGAAGAGCCGCATTAGAGTGGGTAAAGAGCCACATGTGGCTCGCGAGCCGCGGCTTGCCGACCTCTGTCTTAGACCATAGAGATGATTGGAGGCATTCTGGTCTCTATGGTCAGTGAGTGGAACTGCCGGCTGCATTTTTGGGTTCCCCAGTGAGATGGGAGAGCCCAAGAAAACCGTGGAAGGCGGCGGGAGGGGGGAGTGGAACGCCCCTTCCCTCTGCTTGTAAAAGCGATCCAGCAGCCAATTAGCCTCTAGGATTGTTTTTACATGAAAGCTGACCGGAAGCTCCAAAAATTATACCACAGGATGATGCCTGTAGCTTCATCCCTGTATAACCACTCAAAGTCCAGCAAAGTACCAGTATGTTGCTGGTCCTTGTTGGGTATATACTGTATGTGATAGCAGAGAACATTGGCATTTGATGAATCGGGTCTGTGGGCCAATGTGCCCCCAACTCATTCTTTTTTGTAACACTCATATTTAGGGTTAAGCCCAAAAAAGTTATACATTTGGAACCGTGATAGGTTTCTATGTGAATTGTCTGGCAAGAGCTGAATTTGGGTGGGCGGCGATGTATTGTGGTGCATATAAATCGCTTTGGCCCACAATCAATTGGTACAAATCTTCTATGAAAAGCTGAGCAGCTAAACGTTAGTACTGACAGTGAATGGAACTGATCCTGCTAACACTGCATTTTTGGGGACACTATTAGAGATGAGCGAATCGAACTTGGCGAAGTGGAATTCGTTTCGAATATTAGGAAAAATTCAATTCGCACCGAATCCGAATATTAGCAAACTTCGGATGCACGAATCGAATTTTTCCCGATCGGCCGATTTTCATCCCTTCTACAGCCGGCAAAAAGTCCTTCTCCTTCTCCTTCTCCTTCTCCTTCTCCTTCTCCCAGTATTGCACTAATTGGCATTTTGTATTTTGGGTAAAACCATGTGGATCTTCATGTGAGACAATCAATGAAGTACTAGACACAAGGAGACACAGAGTTGAAGTGAATCTGAGGACAATTGATTGGATATACACCAAGTATATGAAGGGTAAGGGTAGATAAAGAACACTGCGAGCACATTGGACAGGATTTGAGGCATGGTGTATTGAGCATACTACACTATATTGTATTTCTTTCTTTGGAGATCAATGCATAGGAAGGTTAGATTCACAGGAAGAAGTTGATGGATGTATGATGTCTTATCTTCGGTTATACAGAGACAATATTGAACTTTAAGAGAGATAGCCCCTTCTATCATTACCATTTCTTTCTTTGAGGGGAACAGATTTACTACAGTTGCAAGGGAAGGATCGTTGTTTGCTATATTTTGTTTATGTTAAAAAAGGGAGGTTCCAGTGTGCTGTTTAAAAATATTCATGAAATTTCCCTGCCAGTCCACACATGCAAGGTAGGATTTCCACCAATTCTTAAGGGAAGCTTATTGATTGTTGACTGGGTATGAATAGAACATCTGTTGGTTATGTGTTAGAGAAGACACTGGTAGTGATAGCAGAATTCAGACTTTACTTGTGTGGCTTAAGTTACGAACAAACAGAGCACATTTCTCAACAGACATATTACAGACACATTACTTCCTGAAGATGATAGAGAGAGGAGGAACAAACAAGTTTTCAGATATACACAACTAGTAACCTTTAGTGTATAGTGCCATCTACTGGTCAAGTGATATTAACACACAATACTATATATAGTACATTATAGTACATGCTGTTGCATTCCCAACAACATCAACTATGTATGTGTGGAAAGATCAGATGTTCTTTGAAAAGTCTGTATGGCACCTAGAAGCCCTTCAGTTTAGATCTCCGTGAATTATGAAGAGGTATGTGAAAGACTTAGTGCTACTAAAAGTACAGTTTTACCAAAAATACCAATAGTTTGAAGCAGGGCCAGTAGTAGGGGTAGGCAGAAGGGGCGGCTGCCCTGGACGGGGTGGTATCATGTGAGCGGAGGTGCCCCTTGAAGAGTTGCTATTATCTGACAGGTTTGCGCTGTGCTCTCTCTTCCCTCCAGATTCACCTGTTACTGTGTGTCAGGAATGGACTCAGCACTGGTGGTAGGACTCACCTGCTGTGTGGGCTGCAGTACAAGGGCTGACCAGCGGGTGCTCTCAGCAGCCAGAAGCTCACTCCAGGCAATCAGCCAACACCTGGGGCTGATTGCAGGGGGTGTATTTAAGGAATGGCCAGACCTGTGATCAGGGCCTTGGTGTATGTTTTCCCATGAGCCCCTGTACCTGGTATCCTGTGTTCCTGCCTCGTTGCTGACCCTGCTTGATCCTGACCTCTGCTGACCATCTCCTGTTGAACCCCTGGCTTGCCTGACCATCCTTCTGCCTGATCCCCTGTACCACACTGCCCGTGAGTTACTGAACCCGGCTTTTGACCCTGACTATTCTCTGCCTGCTCCTCCGGTACCTCGCTGCCCGCACGTTGCTGACCTGGCCTGCCTGACGCTACTCAAACGATCCATCCATCCATCCCGCATGGATAAGTCCCTGTTACCAGGTCTGCCAGCCTCTTCACATCAGGCTTTCCCACAGTACATACCCTCGGCGGACCCCTCTACCACAGTTGGGTGCACTCAGGGGCCGCGACCTGGTCTCAGTCCTGCGCCAAGTCCATCCCCACCATCAGGGGCTCTGGTGAAAAGGCAGACTGGGGCTTAGTCTCCGCGCCCTGGGGAATCCTGGTCTGTGGGTACTAGAGATCCCGCCGGGCGGTGCCTGACAGTACCTGGCGGCCTGCCTGACCATTCCACCTCTCCAGCCCTGACTACGCCTGTGTTCCTGAAGCCTGCTACTTCCCTGTGTCAGTCCACACATTTCTGGTCACACCCGGATCCCTAACACTGTGCCTCACTCCTCAATCAGGATGGTCACATCGGATTGAGCAGGGTCTGCTTACCTGCTCCCGACCCACATTTATTTGCTGGGAGGAGATGGAGGTGGCAGGTAAGCAAACCCTGCTGAATCCGATGTGAGTGTCCTGATCGAGAAGCATGGCAGCGACAGGAGGAAAAACCCAGAGGGGAGAGACCACAGCATGAACTGGCAGCTACCACCTCTCTGTTGTGAGTCACTGCGGTCACTATCCCACACCCCCGCACCTCTCCCTGCTTGCTGCCTGTCCAAAGTTAAAAGCAGCTTCCCCTAGGCTTTTCCTGAACTGTGAGGTGCCAAGAAAAGGAGGACAATGTCCTATAGACATCTACAGCAGCATTGTATGTGAGGTCTGTGTGTGTGAAGGAGGAGGAATTGAACTGGGTATACAACTGGAGGGGGCGGAGTAGCATATATTTGTACTGAAGAGGCCAGTATTTTTGCTAGGAGGGGGGAGGTAGAAGTGGATGAGGGGTTTGGGGGGGGGGCAATGTGGTAGGAGGGGGGACTGGGGGGATTTGTGCTGAAAGAGGAGTAGAGGGTGAAGTTTGTGCTCGGAGTGGGGGATTGGTGAAGAGGGGTATTCAGGGAGGAGAGGGAATTTATTCTAGAAGAAAAAACTAAAAAATATTGGAGGGGGGGGGGTGTGCTGGGAGGTAGGCTTTTTTTGAGAGGGGGTTGTGCTAGGGGTGATTTGGGAGGGGAACACTTGTCCTAGGAGGGGAAACTTGGGGGTGTGGGTAGTATTGTGTTAGGAAGGGTAATTTGAGGGGGAGGATTTGAGCTAGTAGGGATGATGGGGGATAAGTGCTAGAGGGGAGTTTGGGGGGATTTGTGCTGGAAGAGAGTATGGGGGACTTCTGCTTGAAAGGAAGATGAGGGGAGATTTGTGCTGGGAGGGGGAATTCTGAGGGCAAATGAGGGGTAAGGTTTGTTCTAGGAGGAGACATTTGTGGGGGAGAGGCTTTGTGCTGGGGGTGATTTTAGGGGTGTGCTAGGCATGGTAATTTTGGGGGGGTTTGTGCTAGGAGGGGGACTTTGAGGAGCAGATGATTTGTGCTAAGAGGGGGGAATTTGGGGTAGGAGAGGATTTGAGCTGGGAGGAGGGTATGGGGGGGGGGCATAGATTTATGCAGGGTTGGGATTGCAAAAAGGGAGTGGAATTTGTACTGGGAAGAGGGGGAATTTTTGTTTTGGAGAATTTATTCTTAGTGGGTAAGTGTGCAGATTAGTACTCAAATTTTCAGGGGGTTGGGGGGGTTGTTTGCTGACAATGCTCATACATCTTGGGGGGGGCACCGCTGGGCATCTTCGCCCTGGGTGCTAGATGGCCTTGTCCTGGCATTGCTTTGAGGCATATGTAAAGAGTAAGGATGGGTGAGGCTCTCTGCTACTCACTGAAAGAGAAAATGAGGGAAAATTCTACTTTATAGAATTGTTAAGAGAACAAGAAATGAAGGGAAATCTTCCAATAAGGTCCATCTGACAGCTGTCTAAGATGGGAACTTCCCTCACTTTCCATAGATTTCCTGTCACTACTTGTTGCTTTTCTAAGAAAGGAAATGAAGATAAATCTTGCCAACAGGGCACAGACAGCAAAAACTAACCCCATAGTGATTTTAACCATTCTCTACTTTTTCCAAAACTTCAAAAAGTTTGGCTTTGCATATACTTTAACAGGACTTTTTTTCTCAGATTAAAGTTTCAGGAACTCCCCTCTTCCCACAGAGGTGCGTACCGCATCATTGGGTGGGTGTGGCCAAATTTCATAGTGGGAGGGTCTTAAAAGGGCTTTGTTAAATTAAGCCATGAGTGCATAACACACAAGCACAGGGTTCAGAAGTGTGTAATACACAGAGTGCAGGGTTCAGGACTGCATAATACAGAGCACTGTGCATAACACACAAGCACAGGGTTCAGGACTATGTAAGACGCAGAGTGCTGGGTTCAGGACTATATAATCCACAGAGTGCAGGGTTCAGGACTTCAAAATATACAGAGTGCAGGGTTCAGGACTGCGTAATACACAGAGTGCGGGGCTCAGGAGTGTGTAATACACAGGAGGGTGATACTACACAGAGTGCTAGATTCAGGCTGACATGAACTGGCCATAGGGCACATTGGGCATTTTCCCAGTGGGCCAAGGCCACCTGCGCCACCTGCTCTTGGAGCTCAAAGTACCAGCAGCAGCTGGGCTGCTTCTCAAACTCACACCGCTCACCTGGCCTCTCCGCAGCTGGCCTATTCAGTTCAGCCATCTGGGCTGAGGGGCAGAAACTACAGGTGAGCTGACCATGAAAGGGAAGGAGCTGGAGGAGACCCCATGGCCTGATGTCGGGGATAGGAGTCACTGCTTCCACTTGCTACCTGCCACAGACACCACAGCCAGGGAGAGAAAGTAAGTGAAGACTGTTCTTAGAAAAAAAGACACATTGTAAGTTTAACTCTTAGTTGTGCTAATACAGAGCTATATGTCTGATGCTGGCATGCTGCCTTAACTTTACTTTCTGTTATCCTCTGCTCAGTATTTGTAGTAGCCTCTAGCAACCAGTTAGTGAGAGGTAGTGATGCTTAGTAACCTCTGGCAACCAATCAGTGAGAAGTAGTGATGTGCAGTAACCTCTAGCAACCAATCAGTGAGTGGTAATGATGTGCAGTAACCTCTAGCAACCAATCAGTGAGCTGTAAGGATGAGAAGTAACCTTTAGCAACCTATCAGTGAGCGGTAATGATCTGCAGTAACCTCTAGCAGTCAATCAGTGAGCTGTAAGGATGTGTTTTAACCTCTAGCAACCACTCCACAAGCAGAAATGATGTGCTATAACCTCTAACCTCCAATCAGTGAACAGAAATGATGTGCTGTAACTTCTGACAACCAATAACAATTGCTGCCTGATCTGCTGCAGTAAGCTGATTTTGAGTCTAGCTGCTATTTTTGTATGTCTCAGAGCAGGTGGAGAGTAAAAACACATGGGGAGGGGGCTGGGAAAATGTTTGCCCCGGGTCCAATCAATATTAACCATTTGCCGACCCGCGATGTCGCTGGTACATCAAAAAAAAAAAAAAAATGTACTGCTCAGTCTAAAATGCCCTGATCTATTTTTTGTTCCAGTCCAGGCCTGGGTTCAGGACTACATACAGTAATACACAGAGTGCTGGGATCAGGAATATGTAATACACAGACTGCTATGTTCAGGGCTACATAATGCACAGAGTACTGGGTTCAGGAGTGTGTAATTCACAGGAGGGACAGAATGCAGGATTCAGAAGGGTGTTAGAGACAGAGTGCATTCAGGAGTGCAGTGTTCAGGGGTCCACTATGTCCAGAGTGCAGGGTTAAGGGGTTTGCTATGCAGAGAGTGCCCTTCAGCCCCCACATCCAAAGCTAACCTCTGCACTTTTCCCTCACAGATTATCTCTGCAACTACCTCCTAACCCTTCCTGCACAACAGCTAACCTCTGCATGCAACTACTTCAGCTTGACCCCTGCTCCCCCACTGCCCCCACCTTTGCACAAAAATCCTCCTGTGTGCTCACCTCTCTGATGCCATCGGTCTCATGTCCAATACAGTCAATTTGTGAGTCCGCCTCTCCACCACCAGACAGCAGCGGCTGCAGTAAGATCGTCCAGCAGGGGCCGTTGGCATCCGAGCACCAAGCTGTTTCTCAGCCAGCATGGGATGTCCTCTCTGAAGTCCATAAAAACACTGTGCAACTGTCCCTCCATGTCTGACCTGAGTGCCGCGCAAGGGGGTTCTGAGGAAACTGCCAGAAGAAGCAGAAGCCATGCTTCTGTGTTTACAAGTGATAGTAAATAGCGGTGACAGTGAACAGGGTCATTGCCGAAGGCGTTCTGCCATGTTCTGGCTGAAAAAAGCCCTGTACTTTAATATACTCTCCAAAAAAGAAAAATGGGTTTGCATTGTAGGGCACTGGTGGGTTCAAATAGATTTAATCCAGTAATAGGCATTTCCGGCAGCAGTTTGAGCCTTCCTGCAAGACCATAACAAAAGCGTCATACCTAGACTCACCAATTATTGGCCTACTGGCTCCTCCGTTTGAGAATCTGCTGAAGGAGCCTGACTTTATTTCACTTTACAATGGTTGCAGCAGTTGAGCAGTACTTGGTTTATCTTAGCACTGCCGTTGCTAAGGAATGTATATTAGGACAACCCTCTGAAGAAGTGCGTGCGCACGAAACGCGTCAGCTGGAGCCCAGGACGCCATTGACACTACGCCGCCGGTGCCATGTGGAGGCCCGGCGGCCATCTTTAATCTTAAAGGGTCAGTCATTTGATTAAACCTGGCACCATTGTGAGTTTTTTCTGAACACTCCTGTTTTTCTTGAATAAAATCATTTTCATCAACCTACTACACTATGGGTTCTTTCCTGTGTCTTCTGCGATGAGCCTTTTCTGCTTCTGCAGACCCAGATTGATCCCTGCACCAGCCTTTGAGAGGAGGAATTTTCCATTTCACACACTTCTGTAAGGATTTCTATGACCTGCTGGACCTCCATTTCGCCACACAAGGGCACTTCATCTCTACTATCTTCAGCTCCTGCCCATTACCAGACCAGAAAAGAGAGGGGAATCTCCATGATATCATATACACATGCGTATTATTAATACGTTTTTGGTTAGTGCACATTTCTAACTTTTGCACTGGGAATCAGCGAGCACCATTACTGGACTGTGATTTATTTATTTATTTATTTATTCATTTGCTTTGGTTTCATTTATTATTTATATCTGCCTGCAATATAGTAACATCACACAGTGCAGCAAGTGCATATAGCTTGTAGTGTCCCTCCTTTCCCCTTAGTTTGTCATGTTTATGAAAAAATAAAGGCTTTGGGTGCACTGAAGAGAAAATGGGAGTAAAAAGGGCCCATCAGTGGAGTCAGTGGACGTAAAAAACATGCTTTCTTTGGTGTCGTGTTTCACATGCCTGTCAAATGCCTTTAAGTTTTCTTTGTATTTTGTCTCTGCTGCTCCCTTTCCTCTGGTTTAGTTCTTGCTGTATGGATAGCCCACCCCTTTTCCCAGTAAGACATTTCAGCTAAAAGCCTCATGTCATGAAGCAGATCACATTATGATCTTTTGACCTATCAGATGTTCATTGTTGTAAGATTCTCTCAGTTTGTGGTATAAACTTCACAATATCTACAAGGTGTCATCCAATCGAGTCACTGCCTGTGTTATTCAACTAAGATTGGAGTTATCGCTATCTCATCACAACTGTAAGTTACAGAGATCACACTTTCAATGCTTAGATTGGAGAGAAAGAACAGTCAAAAGATCAGTGAAATGTCTTCATAGGATCCTTGCTAGCTTTGGATACACAGTGAGATGTTATATGGACACTGGATAGCAGCTAACAGAGTGTAGCCATCTCTACACAAGCCTGTACATGTCTGCAAGTGTATCTCAGCATAACAGTCATTAGTGTCAGGACAAATTATTGATGTGAATGTCTTACAACTGCAAGTTTATACACTGCATCTGTATGCATTAGCACATGGCTTGTCTGTGAAATCTGATAGAAAGTGAAAGAAAACTTTTCTGCAACCATTGCCTAGGAAACTTGAGCTCACCCACAAAAAAATTGATACATTTCTCTGTAAACTTTCTATCAACCCCTCTCCTTGCTAACATGAGGTTTCAGTAAAGTAATATACGGTCTAGGGAAACTAATACAAAACCACAATCAGAGCTTCATCAAGAGCAGGACTTAGACAAAAGAGAAAAACGCTTAACAAAACCAACCTGGAAGGTGCAAGAGAATCTTAATGCTGACAAGGAAGAACTGCTGTCTAATTTTAATGACTTATGGTCTAATACTGTTAAATGCATGTCTGCTGTCTCCCAACAATCTCATGAGCCAATACAACTAGAGGGTGCTATCCAGTAACTGAATGTTGCTTATGAGAATTATCAAAGACTGTGTGTTAAATATATTGCTCTCTTAAAGTGGTACAACACTCAAGGGTCATTGGATGAATTAATGAGTTTTGAGACACTCAATCTTGAAAGAGACAAGTTAGCGGTGCGAACAAAGACAAAGGCAGAATTGAGAAAAACACAGCTCCATGAATCCAGATCTTATCACTCTGCATCTACTAGACTCTCATCAAGATCTTCCAAATCCCTACAATCAAGGTCTTCTACACTCAGTCAACAACTAATAAAAGCCCATGCTGATGCTGAAGCTTCTAAACTTCAGGCAGCTTTCACCCAAAAGAAAGCAGAAATAGAGGCTCAGTCCGCATATAAGAAAGCAGAAATGGAGGCTCAGACCGCACATCAGAAAGCAGAGAAATAAGCTGAAGCCACACGCCAAAGGCAAAAATTGAAATTTTGGAAAAACAATGTGAGCATGCCACAGCCATGGCAAGGGTAAGGGTCTTAGAACAAGCCGCTAGTGAAAACGAAAGACAACAGCTCCAGACACTCAGTTGTATCTTATGTCTCAGATTCTTCACACACCTCTAAATAACGTCAACTGCCTATCACAGCAGCCAAAGTACTCAATGAAAGTCTCTTCTCTGCACCTAGTGTACCTCAAGACGATTTGCCCTTATATCCTTCAATACATCAGACTGCAGCATCTCAGTTAGCCGCAGACACTGGTATGTATTTAATAGACCGTCCACCTTACTTTGGTACCAACAGAGTACCTCCTAGCAAACGCACTACAAACCGACATGCCAATGGACTTTAAGCCAGATCTGGCATTGAATGTCTTGGCAACATGTAATAATGATATGTTGCTGCTAAGTCACTCCACGTAAGTCCACCAACCGTCACAACCAACTCTGTTCCACCTGCAATCATGCACCCAAAATCTGAAAACACGGACATAACACAATTTGCTAAATACAAGCAGAGAGCTTGTTAAGACAGGCCTCACCAAGTTTGATGAGAAGCTTGAAAATGGCAGAGACAGGAAATCCACTTTTAAGGCCACAATGAGTGACCTAGATATCAATACCACAGAGGAATTAGATCTGCTCATCAGATGGCTAGGTCCCCAGTCCACTGAACGCATCAAGAGGCTCAAAGCAGTCCATATTGACAACCCTGCTGCAGGCCTTAATGCTGCTTGGGGCAGACTTGAACATACCTTTGGCAGCCCAGAGGCCATTGAAGAAGCTTTATTCAAAAGGTTGCAAAGCTTCCCAAGGATTTCTGCTAGCGACAATCTAAAGTTTCAAGAACTCAGCGATGTTCTATTAGAGCTTCAACTTACTAAGGCTGACATCAACTTACCTGGTCTCAGTTACCTTGACACCTCTCATGGCAATAAATCTATTGTTCTCAAGCTACCATATGGAATTCAAGAAAGATGGGCAGCACTTGGATCAAATTATAAGGAAGAACATAGAGTTGCCTTTCCTCCTTTTTCCTTCTTCTGTGTGTTCATCAAAAGAATTGCAGACACTAAGAATGACCCAAGTTTCTCATATGGGGACTGTAACCTTCTCAGTACACTCTCTCCAAGACCTACAAACACACGTATGTTGCACAGAGGCCATAGAGGTCCAGCGTTAGTGAAAAGGACTAATGTTCCACCTGCACCTGCTACAGTTCTTGAAAAGACTGATCAAAACAAGAAAATTAAGGACCCAAATCGGCAATGTCCAATAAATAACAAACTACATCCACGTAAGAAATGTATCGGCTTCAGAAAGAAAACCCTCCAAGAACGTAAGGAACTTTTGAAGAAATTTGGGGTACAGAGGATAGTGGATACTATTCTGGATGATCAGAGTAACAGTTCTCTGGCAAGAACAGTTTTTTGAACTGTTGAACATAACTGGAGATGCTCTGCCTTATACCCCAAGCACTTGTGCCGGCACTACAGAAGTCTTAGGTAGGAGAGCCAGTGGTCTTGTAGTTACTCCTCTGAATGACAATGTGGAAATATCTTTGCCCACTGTCACTGACTGCAACCATATTCCAAACACAAAGAGGAAATCTCTACTCCTGAATCTGCTTTTCACTATTCTCACTTAAAGCACATAGCCAACCAAATACCAGCCCTCGATGAAAGTGCCGATATCCTGCTGTTACTTGGTCAAGACATTTTTAGGGTGCACAAAGTTCGTCATCAAATCAATGATCCACACAATGCACCATACGCTCAGCATCTGGATCTAGGATGGGTCATCATAGGCAATGTCTGCCTAGACAAGGACAGAAGGTCCTGCTCAGTCTCTTCATTTAAAACACATGTCCTGTCAAATGGGCAAACAACTTGTTCTGCACAACGACCACATAAATATATTGTGAAAGAAAGACTGTTTAAAAAAGGTTGCACAACGGCACATCATACAAGACAATAAGAAAGCTCTTAATTAGAGATGAGCGAGTTATTCAAAAATTCGATTCGGCTGATTCGCCAAATTTGCGGGAGTAATTCGATTCGATGCAAATTTATTCGCCGCGAATTTAACTTATTAAAAGGGTTTCTAGGCTTCAGAGAGCCTTTATATTAGTGCAGAACACTGTACCTTTAATTTAAATGCCCTTGGAGTCTGCTGGGGAAGAGAAATAATACTGTCAGTCAGTATGACATGCAGATGAGTGCCGTCGATCTTAGAATCACCGCACACTTCACTCATTTGGGCAGTCACGGGGCACGACGAAGAAGGAGGAAAAGAAGAAGAAGAAGAAGAAGAAGAAGGAGGAAAAGAAGAAGAAGAAGAAGAAGGAAAAGAAGAAGAAGAAGAAGAAGAAGGAAAAGAAGAAGGAGGAGAAGAAGGAAAAGAAGAAGGAAAAGAAGAAGAAGGAAAAGAAGAAGAAGGAAAAGAAGAAGAAGGAAAAGAAGGAGAAGAAGAAGAAGGAAAAGAAGAAGAAAAAGAAGAAGAAGAAGAAGAAGAAGGAGAAGAAGAAGAAGAAGGAAGAGAAGAAGAAGAAGGAAGAGAAGAAGAAGAAGGAAGAGAAGAAGAAGAAGGAAGAGAAGAAGAAGAAGGAAGAGAAGAAGAAGAAGGAAAAGAAGAAGAAGAAGGAAAAGAAGAAGAAGAAGGAAAAGAAGAAGAAGAAGGAAAAGAAGAAGAAGAAGGAAAAGAAGAAGAAGAAGGAAGAGAAGAAGAAGGAAGAGAAGAAGAAGGAAGAGAAGAAGAAGGAAGAGAAGAAGAAGGAAGAGAAGAAGAAGGAAGAGAAGAAGAAGGAAAAGAAGAAGAAGGAAAAGAAGAAGAAGAAGAAGAAAAAGAAGAAGAAGAAGAAGAAGAAGAAGAAGAAGAAGAAGAAGAAGAAGAAGAAGAAGAAGAAGAAGAAGAAGAAGAAGAAGAAGAAGAAGAAGAAGAAGAAGGAAGAAGAAGGAAGAAGAAGGAAGAAGAAGGAAGAAGAAGGAAGAAGAAGAAGAAGAAGAAGAAGAAGAAGAAGAAGAAGAAGAAGAAGAAGAAGAAGAAGAAGAAGAAGAAGAAGAAGAAGAAGAAGAAGAAGAAGAAGAAGAAGAAGAAGAAGAAGAAGAAGAAGAAGAAGAAGAAGAAGAAGAAGAAGAAGAAGAAGAAGAAGAAGAAGAAAAAGAAGAAGAAAAAGAAGAAGAAGAATGAAAAGAAGAAGAAGAAGAATGAAAAGAAGAAGAAGAAGAAGAATGAAAAGAAGAAGAAGAAGAATGAAAAGAAGAAGAAGAAGAATGAAAAGAAGAAGAAGAAGAATGAAAAGAAGAAGAAGAAGAATGAAAAGAAGAAGAAGAAGAATGAAAAGAAGAAGAAGAAGAATGAAAAGAAGAATGAAAAGAAGAAGAAGGAAAAGAAGAAGAAGGAAAAGAAGAAGAAGAAGAAGAAGGAAAAGAAGAAGAAGAATGAAAAGAAGAAGAAGAAGAATGAAAAGAAGAAGAAGAAGAATGAAAAGAAGAATGAAAAGAAGAAGAAGAAGAATGAAAAGAAGAAGAATTAAAGTACAGCAAAAAGTGTATCTGCAGAGAGCTCCGCCATTTCTGACAGTTCTCTGACAGTTCCTTCACATTTACAGCGGTTGAAACATTGTATCTATTTATTTCCGAATAAAAACATCTGTATCCTAAATGGAAACAAATAGATACAATGTTTCAACCGCTGTAAATGAACTGTCAGAACTGTCAGAAATAGCGGAGCTCTCTGCAGTGACACTTTTGCCGGCTGATCGGGAAAAATTCGATTCGTGCACCCGAAGTTTGCTAAAATTCGGATTCGATGCGAATCAAATTTTTCCTGATATTCGAAACGAATTCCACTTCGCCAGGTTCGATTCGCTCATCTCTACTCTTAATCTTTGGGATGGCAACATTGGCAACACAGTGTCCGAGGTAACCACTAAAGACAATGAGTTGGCAGCCACCATAGAAGACAAAGAATTCATGAAAACCGTGAGGTTCTACCAAGATGATTCTACCAAGATCTTCTCACTGGGCCTAATCTGAACAACAATCTCATAGGAGTTTTGTTTCACTTCAGACAAGAGCCAATTGCTGTTATGGCTGACATTCAGCAGATGTTCCACTGTTTCATTGTCCGTGAAGACTACAGAAACTTCCTCAGGTTCCGATGGTACTGCAATAATGATGTCAACGATGAAGTCATAGACTACCGAATGAAGGTACATGTTTTCGGTAGCAGTCCTTGTCCTGCAGTAGCAATGTATGGACTGAGGAAAACAGCTCAGGAGGGTGAAAATGAATTTGGATCTGATGCAAGACAGTTCATCGAAAGGAATATCTATGTAGTTGATGGACTCAAATCTCTGCCCAAGGAAGAAGAAGCTATTGACCTTCTTACTAGAACTTAGAACATGCTTGCCACTGCAAACCTCAGACTTCACAAAGTCATCTCTAACAGCGACAAGGTCATGATAGCCTTTCCTTCTGATGACCATGCTGTCAGTGTGCAGAAATTCCAACTAGGATCTGACCTTTCTGTTACACAATGCAGTCTTGGATTGCTTTGGAATGTTAAACAAGACACATTCACATTTCAAGCATCAGCCTGTGACAAGCCCTTCACAAATCGAGGAGTTTTGTCTACAGTGAACAGCATTTATGAACCCTTAGGTTTCATTACACCTCTCACCATTCAGGGTAAGATACTGCTGAGACAACTTACTTCTGAAAGCTCAGACTGGGATACCCCCTTACCCAAGGAGAAACAACAAAGGGAATCCTAGAAACAGTCTCTAAAAGCATTAGAACAACTCCAGATACTACGCTCTTACACCCAAGCATCCTTAAAGAATGCCACAAGAAGAGAGATTCATGTCTTCTGTGATGCATCCAACAAAGCCATTGCTGCGGCGGCTTATCTTTGAGATACGGATCCCAGCGGTGAAGTGGATGTAGGATTTATCATGCGCAGGACCAAGCTCACACCATAACCTGCCTATACTATTCCAAGACTCAAACTTTGTTCAGCTGTGTTAGCTGTGGAAATTGCTGAGCTTATAGAACTTGAAACAGATGTTGAAATAGACTCTTTCACTTTTATACAGACAGCAAAATAGTGCTAGGATATATACACAATCGCACAGGACAGTTCTACGTGTATGTCGGCAACAGAATGAAAGGCATAAGGAAGTTCTCTACACCTGAATAATGGCACTATGTTCCCACAAGCCTCAACCCTGCTGACTGAAGCAGTCGTGCAGTACCTACTACTGCATTTCGGGACACATCTTGGCTGTATCCACCATGAAAGAAGGTTCTGCCCACCTTTACTTCAGGCCTATAAAGGAACTAGTACTTCTTTTGCCCAAAGAGGAAGACAAGTCATCAACTTGATTTAAAGGGATGTAAGAAGGAATAATGCATGTTGCAGCCTTCCCCTCTGAATATGGATTTCAATGCCTCAGCCTGGACTTTGGAGACCAACATCTGCAAGTATTATGCTAAATGTTTGCATTGTTTTCCTTTGTTCTTCCTTTCCCTCTTGTTTTGCAGATGTTCCTGGAAAGAATCTTCATTTCTTATATTGAACTAAAGTTTGTTATAATAGAAATCATAGATTTTGACGGGAGTGTCATGTTTCACATGACTGTCATATGCCTTTAAGTTTTCTTTGTATTTTGTCTCTGCTGCACCCTTTCCTCTGGTTTAGTTCATGATGTATAGATAGCCCACCTCTTTTCCCAGTAAGGCATTTCAGCTTCAAGCCTCGTGTCATGAAGCAGATTACATTATGATCTTTTGATCAGATGTTCATTGTTGTAAAGAAAACTGCACAAGATCTACAAGGTGTCATCCGATCGAGTCACTGCCTGTGTTATTCAACTAAGATTGGAGTTATCGCTATCTCATCACAACTGTAAGTTACAGAGATCACACTTTCAATGCTTAGATTGGAGAGACAGAACACTTGGTGTCAGTGAGATAAAATAAGTCCCATAATCAGTGTGAGTAAATTAGGCCCCATTGTTGGGGCCAGTGGCTAGAATAGGGAATGTACAGTGCAGTATGCAGAATGAAGTGGTGTGAAATAGTGAGTGTACAGTACAGAATGAAGAATAAGGTAGTGTGGAATAGAGAATGTACAGTGCACATACAGGATGAGAAGGTGTGAAGTAGGAAAAATTCAGCACAGAGTGCAGAAGGAGGTGGGAATGTACAGCGCAGAATAAGGTGGGAATGTGGGAATGTACAGTGCAGAATGAGGTGGTGCAAAGTAGGAAATTTACAGGACAAGGTTCATATGTCCATGTGCATTTTTGTGCATGGAGGCATGTTGCATTGGACAGCCAAGTCTTTTCAAAAGAGAAAACAATACAATTCAATGCTCAAAAAATTTACATCCTTGGAGTGCCATATAATTTGTTTGCTATGTAAATTTTTTGTAAGCTGATATTATATTGCCAGACCGACTGGCTTGCTAAGTTGCCAGTACTGCCACTTACTTTTGTAATGTTGTGTTTCTCTTCCCTCTGCACAGAGGTGTCAATTCCTTACATATGATTTGTAGTATGGCACATTTCCACCTTGCTTTGCTATGTTTTAGGAAAAAATAGATGTAATGCTCTAGCTTAGTTAGATTAATTAGATTTTGTCGTTTTCTTTTTTAAGGCAGATGCATAGTAGCAGCCTGGGATGAGTCAGCCTGGGAGCTAGGTAGAGAGGTTACCTCAGGATAGGCTAGGGAGGCTCTAATGTCCAAGCTTCTGGAGCTCTCCCACCTCTCCAGAAACCAGAGAGATTTCTGGAGAAGGGATGGAGGAGGGGAGGAACCTTGGATTTGCATGCTTAAGGGACCTTGCACTGGCAGCGAAGGGGCCTACCTACAGACAGGTGCTGAAGAAGTGGATCTCCACTGATGGATGGATATCCTCCATCTTCAAGGAGGATATCCTGAGCAGCAGGGAAGGAGCCAGCCCAGCAAAAGGCCTGAAGGCAGCCACCAACCCATTAGGTTATCAGAAAGGACAGTGTGAGTACTCTTACATCCCCTGGGCCGTATAAGGGGAGAGGACAGTCAGGTGGAAAACCCAGCTAGCTTCTCATCCGGGGCTGCTGTGCTAAATTGGCAGTTTTGGGCCCCCTTGCCCAGGGATTTCCTCAAGACAGCTGGGTGAGGAGGAGGAATCATCCAGGGTCTGAGGTGGTACACCAGAGAGAATTTTGTGTTCTCAAAGGAGTGACTGTGCCATCCGCATTTTTTTTGCATAGTTGCTAAGGAGTTTGTCCTGCAGTTCCTCGGGCATCCCATGTACCCCTCAACCCCATCCAAGTCAGTAAACCCTTTAATAAAATTCCAAAACCAAGCTCAAGGACTGCTTAATGACTACTGTGTGCAAAGTGTGGAATAAAATGTCTTTTGCCTGGCTGTGAGCATTAGGGGGATCTAAAACACAGCGACTCCAAAGGGGTAGTGCTACACAGGTATATGGCCTAGGAGTGCACTGTAGAAAAAGTCAAATGAGCTCGATCATTGGAATCCCTCAGTGGTATTTATGGCAGTAATAGTAATTCCCAACATTAGTGTCAGAAACTCTAACACCCAAAATTCATGTCAATGGATGCAATGGTGTCACTGGACACAAGAATAACCTTCAGCATTGGAATCAGTGGCAGTAATTGTCAGCATGGCATCAGTGGCAACAATTATAACCACTAGCATTGGTGCTAATGGCTGTAATAAAGTCTCCTATCATGGATATCAGTGGTAGCAGTAATAACATGCAGCATTGAGGACAGTAGTCTCAGTAATAACAAAACAAAAAACCTTAGACAAAAACAAAGTTTAAGTAATCATGTCTACTTTTTGTGTCAACCCAGGCATGCATATGCAGGACAGTGATTCCAGGTGCCCAGTGCTGTAGACAACACTTTTCCACACTCTCTGTGTATGCAGTGTGTAGCACCGTTGATTAATCAAACACTAAAAACCAACTGCTTCCCAATGCATCTTGTGTGTTTCAAACTATATACATGTACATAAAACTACATGTAATGACATTGGGCCATAAATACCTTAGTTGGCATCCATAGAATATGCATACAGCATCTCTCTTTCGGTAGAACCCATCAGTATGTTCCATAACATTTGAAATCATGATAGTATAGCCAGAATAAAGTCATATTCACTTTCATCAGTTATTGGGTAGCATTTTAAACCCAAACACCCCTAACACTGACGTACAAAGCTGTCCACCATACTGCCCCGAACTACATCACTGACCTAATATCCAAGTACCGCCCAGCACGCACACTCCGCTCCTCACAAGACCTCCTTCTCTCTAGTTCCCTGGTCTCCTCCTCCCATGCCCGCCTCCAGGACTTCTCCAGGGTGTCACCCATCCTCTGGAACTCCCTGCCCCAACCCATCAGATTATCACCTACTCTCCTCTCCTTTAGGTGCACCCTGAAAACCCATCTCTTCAGGGAAGCCTACCTCACCCCCTGCTAACTTGCTGACCTCCTCCACTCTTCCTACCACTCCATCCCCCACAGCTATCTCCTCCTGTACCACTATCCCATCCCTTCTAGATTGTAAGCTCGAAAGAGCAGGGCCCTCGATCCCCTCATGTTTTGCATTGTATTGGTATTGTTCTGTCACATGTTCTGTCCCCCTTTGTAATGTACAGCGCTGAGTGAACTATTGGCGCTTTATAAATACTGTATAATAATAATGCTAGGAGGTACCAGAGTGGATTAGGCCTCCACACCCCTCCTATGAGAAGTAAAAATCTGTCATATCTATATCCATTGTGAAACTAATTTAATGCTGGACAATAATATGCAAGCTAGTTGGCTGTACCCTGCAGATATTCATGGTTATTAAAACTTACAGAAAACTGTATCTGGAACTGGGTCATAAATGGTTGACCTGCCAGCAACCACCCCTTAAACCATATGATTGGTCAGATGGTCTCTGTCAACACCCCTTTGACACCACAGAAAAGGGAAATGACAGAACACCTTGACAGCTCTTGTTTAACATCAAACCAAGGAACACCTAACTGGACTTGAGAGTGTTGGTTATGTGTTAGAGAAGACACTAGTAGCTTGTGATGAGGCAGAATTTGGTTTACTTGTGTGGCTTAAGTTGCAAACATACAAAACATTTCAGCAAACTGTAACAACAGACATCTTGGTTATGAAGAGAGAGAAAAGAAAAACCAACAAGTTTTACAGATATGCACAACTGGTAACCTTAGTGTACAGTGCCATCTACTGGTCAAGTGATATTAACAGACAATACTGTATATAGTACATGCTGTTGCATCCCCAACAGAGAGAGCCACTGTACAATATTTGCTTATCCATTGGACTCTGCAAACTAGGAAATTGTTAAGTATTCTTCATTTTCAACTCCTTTTTATTTCTCTGTTGCCTTGTTGTCTCTTTATTTCCTTGTAACATCCTTTTACTGTAAATATTTTATTTTCACCATTTTGACCTTTTCATTATTAAACCCGGTTTTGAAATGTGTTGAAATTGTCTCGAAGGCTTTTAATGCAAATTAAAGAACCCTGTTTCTTGAAGAGTGCTACTATATATAATACATCTCTGAATATACCTGTCTGTGGTGACAATGTGTGCAGATGTTTATTTTTCATATTTGTTCTTGCTAATATTGTGAAGGGTTGATAGGCTCAAAGCTATCTGGTGGAATTTTGATGTTTAAAGGGTTAATTGCTTGGGTAACCCACTGACAATCACTCTCAGGCTGCTGGCACCTAGATTTTGGTCCCACAAGCTGGAAAATCTTTATGCAGGGTGCTCCTGAGAGTGGCATTGTTACATAAGTGACAGTGCTGTGTGAGATTGTCCAGTCATTTGTCACGAGCTGGCGAGAAGGGCAAAGGTTGGGCTCTGCTTTTCATCACAGCATCTGTAAAGGTATTATGAATGTGGCTCTGATTGAAGCCAAATACAATGTTTACTCCAGATAGTACTTAGTCCCAGAGAGACTATCATAAATGCACAATGGATCCTCTTCCTCCTGCTTCCATGGATATGGCGAAATGGGAATGTCTCTGTACAAATGGTGGACTTGTCCTAAGGTCAGGTGATTCTGGACACGAGTTAATTCCCTGATAAACTCAG
The DNA here is from genome assembly GCF_062004578.1 of Staurois parvus. NCBI lineage: Eukaryota > Metazoa > Chordata > Amphibia > Anura > Ranidae > Staurois > Staurois parvus. The sequence continues at coordinate 8,557,779 of NW_028318344.1, read as the reverse complement.
TAACCATAGTAAATATTACCATTTTGCTTGAAGTGATTGTAGCCGTATTAGTGCACTTGCAATAGAAACAATTGAGTACTGACATGATTTCTTTTTTTATTTGCACTAACATATAATTTTGAGGACAAGCTTTTGGGTATGTCCCCTTCTTCAAGGTCCAGGCAGTATTGCCTGGACCTTGAAGAAGGGGACATACCCCGAAAGCTTGTCCTCAAAATTATATGTTAATGCAAATAAAAAAAGTATCATGTCAGTACTCAATCGTTTCTGTTTAAATATTACCAAAAACTCTAGGGTTGTCTTCTTAAATAAGCCAGTTGACAATATTCCCAGGTGCACTCAAACACTGGGCCATTTCATATTCTTAGTGGCTAAGATAGCATTTGCCAAGACCTGGAAGAGTGCTGTGGTTGACCTATCTTTATTGAAACACAAATTAACAAGGATTATGCTTAAGGGGGAAACAATGGCTATTGTATTACAAGATAAACAATCAACGTTTATACATTTTTAGAACCTCTGGCTCTCGTATCTACTATTACCATCTGGATAAAGGTGGACATACGGGATAGATGGAAGCGGACCTCCAGACTGGTATTCTCTCTCCTCTTCCTCTCCCCTTTTCTTTTGCACTTAATTTCCCCACCCACCTTCTCCTTTTTCTCTGTACTTTACTTTTCCTATTTTATCACTTTTAATTGCCCATTAATGATGAGTCTTGGGCTCATAATTACATATTGTCAGATAGTGGCATTTAAATTTTCTCCGCTCTTCTATTAAGTGGACACATTTACAGATATTATACTATTGACTGGATATGTTGTTATATACTACAAGCTAACGCCCCCCCCCCCTCCTCTCTGTTTGAGGGATATTATGTGATATTATACATACACTTTGTTTTCTAGAACTAGCTGAAGTCCTTTGATTGATGAATGTATTTTTTTTATACATTGCATGCCAGTGTGGTAATGAGCACATGGTCATATGCTCCGCCCCCCCTTTTTTTTGTACTGTTAGGTACGACTACTGTATCCGTTTCCTTTTGGGAAAATCAATAAAAATGATTGAAATAGAAAGGCCCATTAAGTCATGGATACATTTACTTTTAGATAGGTCCCCGTCTATATGCAGTGTGAGTTAGGTAACTGTTAGTGCATGTAGCAAACTGATAAAGCTAAGAAGTGAAGTGCAGAATTTAACTTTTGATTGTCCAAGTCAGATTTCAGGCTTCATGTCCATGGTGATTGGCAGGTAAGGAACATTTATGTTTATCAGCCAGTCCTGCAAATGTCTGATTGTCTACACATCATCATTTTCCTGTGGCACCTGACAGCAACATGAGAACATTTTTACCACTAATTAAATGTGTGTGACATCTAGAACCCAGGAGAGCAAAGAAATGTGTCACAACAGATTTATTGATGAAGTTTTACTAGCATGATTGAATAGTTGAATCATTTTCACAATAAATAGCCATAGCGATGTAAAGAGAGAAGAAGAAAAGAAGAACAAAAGAACAAAATTACAGATATTATCTTGACACTTTGATGATATTTTATTAAAATTATAATTAGCCTCACTGCTTCTCTTACCACTGAATGTGTCTGTTCTACTTTGTACCAGGGTGGGCCTGCATGCTCATTATCTCTGGTTTGACATAGCCCCAGGCTGGACATCTATCCATTGCTATATCTTTTATTCTATTTACAGTATATTAAAACATTGATGGCTCAGAAAGGGGCAAGGGTTCCCAGTGTAGCTAATTCCTAGTAAGCATGATTGAAAAGAGATAGTGTGAGAAAAACACAACAGTTTTTATCCCACAGTTCAGTTATGCATAAATTGTGGAGACTTAGTGAAAGGGCCTCCTGTATTTTGAAAGCATGGCATAAGGTTAGCTACTAATGTGGTGCTTATGCTTCTGTAATATGCAAAACAGGTGTAACATAAAGTTGTTGCAATCCTTAGACATGAAATATGAACAAAGCATATATATCCATATATAGTGTGTACTTGTCTCAATTAAGAGAACTAAGTGTCATTTATGTCTGCTGCTTCTTTCCTCTGTTATTACGAGTCACTTCTGACAAGTTTTACTGACACCAAGAGAAAAATGGTGACAGGGGAGGGATCTCCAGCAGAGTGACAACCTTATCTCTGCTCTTTTGAACTGTGTGGAGGGGGGAGGGGGTGTCTCTTAACTCCAATCAGTTCTCAGAACTCTTCTTACCAAGCTCTGCAGAGTGTAACTTCAGCTCTCACTACCTTTTTTTCTGAACTCTGACAAGCTTTATAAATTCTGGACTGATGTAGAGAAAAGAAGAATTCAGGTAAACAGGTACAACTTATATACAGTATATAAGGGGCAGCGCATAGGACATATAAAGTGAGTGATAATGCAATAACATGACAAAAAAAAAATATATATATATATATATATTGTGGGAACTCGCTTCAGAATTGTAGAGCTTTTCTTGTTAAAGCACACAGCAACTCGCTTCTTTCAGGGCCTTGTTGCCCAATTTTATTTAAAAGAAAAAGTTCCAGAAACACAAATGCTTCCCACACAGGGGTATCCAACATCAAACCAATTCAGCCTTCTGGCTCTTTCAGCTACACAGCTTTATATCTGTCTCCTACAGACTCCTTCCACAAGGTTGTTTTTGCACACAGCAAACCTTTAGCACACAGCTATTCTGGCTCCCACCTCTACTAGGTGAAGCCCACCTGACTCCACAGCAGAGACCTCCTGTCTGCCAGGGTGGAGCCCTCCTGACTCCGTCTGCCGGGGTGGAGCCCAGAATCATGACCTGGCTTCCACAAAAAGGCCTGCACACACCTGTGCAATCATCGCGCTGGCTGCTCTCAAAATATGGGCCCAGGATTGGAGATTTAATCCCTCCCAAATCTCTTAGAAATCTCCAGGCTACAGGTCCCAAAACAGGCTTTACAAACCAAAGAGGAAACCGATAAACCAGTTTCTTCTGTATTATGAGAACTGCCTGGAGCCCCTCAACCTGTATGGTTGAGAATCCTGGGTCTTCATTGTGATTTCCACCGTGGCAGGATACCGCACTGCCACAATATATACTGTATATATGTATCTCAGTGCAACCAATAATAATGATAATAAACAAAAAAGGTCCAATGTGCAATCCACCACCACTATGCACTCACCAGAGGGCTACTTGTTAGGTAGCAAATGTAACAAGAGATCTGTATTATCCACTCTGACATCTGTAATGGTCCAGTTGTATCCTAAAAGAAGATGCTCACCACACAGCCCAGAAAACGGTGTATAGAGTGTAGTATTTAATTTAAAAATATGCATAAAAGCATTCCACGTGGAGAATAAAAACATTAAGCACGCCACATACCAAGATGGCCACCGTTCCGAAGCGCAGACCCGGCGGTGTGACGTCAGCACGTAGGTACAACTTATGTTGGAGGAATTTTTTCATCTCTGTGTATCATCTGACATCAGCAGTTCACTGGATCTATGCAAGGGTTTACAACCACTTTAATTTGGTAGCTCACCAGAGAGGTTTGGTCAGGAGGTAGGTACCAGCACATGGATAGAATATAATAGTATTATAGTATGTAATATAATAGAAGATATAAATCTTTTTTTGGAAAAAAAAAAAAGAAGATATAGCAAAGTTTAGAATTGAATTCGTAATTATGTTTTTTTGTTTTTTTTTCTACTGCAGCCACAGTCAGTAATATTTTCTGATTCAGAATCCTTTGAATGTCCATTTTGACTTAGCCACTCTGATAAGGGTGATTTTGGCAGCCCAGTTACTTATCTCACAGTCCCTCTTTCCTCTGTAATCCACTTGTAATCATCTAATATAGTTCACCACACCAAATAATAAATAAAGTGCCAGGTTCTTTTCTATGTCTTGGTAGAAATCCCATGCAGAAATTGACGTATTCAATGTCTACATCCTAACATGTTTTGCATTTTGTTTTGTCTATAAAGACCAAGATCATAATATCAGTTAAAAAAATTTTCAGGACCTCATGTAGATTGAAAATAGAGATGAGCTGCCCATGGTTAAGTTCAGCAGGGGATTGCCAAGGGGCGGACTGACCATTCCGGCATTGCCTGAAGGGCCCAGGGTCAGTAGGGGGCCTGGTGAGAGGCTCACTAGGCACAATTCACTAAACGGTATCTTACCGCATCTGAGTATGCGGTAGGATACTGCATAGCATTTAAAAAGAAAAACGTTTGAATTCACAAAAAAAGCTACTAAAATACAGCATGAGATATTTTATCAAATTATGCAGTATTTTAGAAGTGAAAACCATGTGTTAATGTTTCAGCTGTCAGCGGGATTCCCCACTGACAGCTGAATGCAAATGAAAGAATAACCGGCAATTTAAAAAAGTATTTAAAAAATGGCATAGGGTCCCACCTCCATCCATACCAAGCCCTTTGGGTTTGTTATTGATTTTGAAGGGAACCCCCATGCCAAAATTAAAAAAAAAAATGGCATGGGGGTCTCCCCCAAACTCCACACCCGACCCTTATCCAAGCATGCAGCCCAGCAGGTAAGGAAAGGAGGGGGGAATGAGAGAGCTCCCCCTCTTCTGAATCATAACAGGTCACATACCCTCAACATGAGGGGGTGCTTTGGGGTGGAGGGGGGCTTCTCCCCAAAGCACCTTGTTCCTATGTTGATGAGGACAAGGGCCTCTTCCCTACAACTGTGGGCTGTGGTTGTGGGGGTCTGCAGGTGGGGAGCTTATCGGAATCCAGAAGCCCCCTTTAGCCCCCATATCCTGCCCTCCCATGTGAATGAGTATGGGGTACATGGTACCCCTATCCATTCACAAAAAACAAAACATGTAGTATGAAAATAGACAGGAGATAGTCTTTCACAAGTCCTTTATTAAAAATAAAAATAAAAGAATGTCCCCTGAAGTAGATCCAACATCAATCACGATGCATGTCACTGCCGCCACCACTCGAAAAAAGAAAAAAGTTCTTAAATATGAGGCCACCTGGGGACATGACCTGTGTGACCCCGCCCCTTGTGGCACCATCAATGCATGCTCAGGTAAGGGTCTGGTATGGATCTTGGGGGGGACCCTCATGCCATTTTTTCTTAATTTTGGCATGGGGGTTCCTCTCAAAACCCATACCAGTCCCAAAGGGCTTGGTATGAATGGAGGGGGGACCCCACAAGGTTGTTTTATTATTTTTTAAAATTATTTTTAATGCCCTTTCTATGCAGCTGAGCTGCACTATGTAGGTGGGGTATTGTGTGGGTGTGGCTTTGGCTTTAGTGTAGGTGGAGACACAGGGGGCCCCATTATCCCCAGTCCGCCCCTGGGTTTTCAAACTTCAAACAAGTTCAGCTGCTGAACCCAAACTCCCTTGACATCATTGGGAGCCAAATTCTTTTAATAGGCAAGGGGATGTAAAAAAATAGCATGGGTGGTGGTTAGACTAGGACTAGGACAGGGGAATATGTACCAATGCAAAATTAAAAAAAAAATTCCATGTGGCTAGGAGCAGTCATTTTTTAGCACCAACGTTTGCAAACAAAACAGGTTTTAAATTGCAAAATACATAGCAGACACTTAAGCGAGGGATTTTTTTTAAAAAAAGAACCTGGCAGCATAGTTTTCTTGCCTGGCAATTTATACTGTCATTTATTTTCTGTGTAAAAGTTCCTTTTGTTGTAGCACATTCTTCAGCAACAATAAAAAAAATTGCATACCACCAAAATGCATACTAAATCGTTTGAGTCTGGTATAGATTTTAAGCGGGTAGCTCAAGCAAAAAAAAATGCATGAGGTCCCTGAGGAAATTCATACCGCACCCTTTGGATATGGTACAGATTCACAGGGGGACGCCACGAAAAAAACTAAATAAAAGTTTTTACTGTGTTTTTGATGCGCTTTGTATGTCGTGTTGTTGGGATGTGTTAATATCACTAGGGGGAGTGTCTATTTTATTGCAGTAAATGCACTAAAAATGCACCAAAAAAAACACATGTACTGTAGATGTTTTTCATGTGTTTCCATTACAGTCTATGGAACCAAAAACCCAATCTGCCACAGGCAAAAAAGTCTTTGACCTTTTCCAAAAAGCGCACCATTTGAAAACTCACAGCTGTGAATGTGATCCATAGGAAATCATGTTAAATGGACTGTAGCGCATTTCTGCAAATCTGAAAATGCACTGCAAAAAGAATACTACCCTTATATTCAGTTGCTGCAAACAGTTTTTTCCTTTTGGAATAAAAATTTAACATGAATACAGTGCCTTGAAAAAGTATTCATACCCTTTGAAATTTTCTACATTTGGTCATATTACAACCAAAAGCGTAAATGTATTTGTTAGGATTTTATGTGACAGACCAACACAAAGTGACCCACAATTGTGAAGTGGAAGAAAAATGATAAATTGTTTTAAAAAATGTTTTATTAACAAATATCTGAAAAGTTTGGCGTGCATTTGTATGTAGCCCCCCTGAGTCAATACTTTGTAAAACCACCTTTCACTGCAATTACAGCTGCAAGTCTTTTAGGGGATGTCTCTACCAGCTTTCACATCTAGAGAGTAACATTTTTGCCCATTCTTCTTTGCAAAATAGCTCAAGCTCTGTCAGATTAGATGGAGAGCATATGTGAACAGAAATGTTTAAGTCTTGCCACAGATTCTCAATTGGATTTAGGTCTGGACTTTGACTGGGCCATTCGAACACATGAATATGCCCTGATCTACACCGTTCCATTGTAGCGCTGGCTGTAGGTTTAGGGTCATTGTCCTGCTGGAAGGTAAACCTCCACCCCAGTCTCAAGTTTTTTGCAGACTCAACAGGTCTTCTTCTAAGATTACCCTGTATTTGGCTCCATCCATCTTCCCATCAACTCTGACCAGCTTCCCTGTCCCAGCTGAAGAAGAGCATCCTCACAACATAGTGCTGCCACCACCATGTTTCAGGGTGGGGATGGTGTGTTCAGGGTGATGTGCAGTGTTAGTTTTCCACCACACATAGCAGTTTGCTTTTAGGACAAAAAGTTAAATTTTGGTCTTATCTGACCAGAGCATCTTCTTCCACATGTCTGCTTTTTTTCTCCACATGGCTTCTTGCAAACCACAGATGGGACTTCTTATGGTTTTTCCTTCAACTATGGCTTTCTACTTGAGTCAGATTTGTGGAGTGCACAACTAATAGTTGTCCTGGGGACAGATTCTCCCACCTGAGCTGTGGATCTCTGCAGCTGCTCCAGAGTTACCATGGGCCTCTTGGCTGCTTCTCTGATTAATGCTCTCCTCGCCCAACCTGTCAGTTTAGGTGGACGGCCATGTCTTGGTAGGTTTGCAGTTGTGCCATACACTTTCCATTTTTGGATGATCCATTGAACAGTGCTCCATAAGATGTTCAAAGCTTGGGATATTTTTTTTTAACCTAACCCTGCTTTAAACGTCTCCATAACCTTATCTCTGACCTGTCTGGTGTGTTCCTTGGCCTTCATTATGCTGTTTGTTCACTAATGTTCTCCAACAAACCTCTGAGGCTTCACAGAACAGTTGTATTTATACTGAGTATAAATTACACACAGGTGGACTCTATTTACTAATTAGGTGACTTCTGAAGTCAATTGGTTCCACTACATTTTAAATAGGGGTATCAGGGGAAAGGAGGCTGAATACAAATGCATGCCACACTTTTGTTTATTTGAAAAAAAAATGTGAAAACCATTTATCATTTTCCTTCCACTTCACAATTATGTATTGTGTTGGTCTATCACAAAATCCCCTGCTTGTAAGCTAATACATTCTGCTAGAGAGTTTGAGCTTTTATAAAACATCAGATTTACTGGCCAGATCACCAGATGAAAGGAGAAGAAATAAAGCCTAAAAAAGAAAATGAGTACAGCCATCACATCTAAGAATTGGTAAGCTGCAGTATAATAAATGTTTGCTTTTGATTTTAATACGACTTTAAGAGGATATTATGCATTATGAATGTTTTTTTAATTTATTGCAAAATAAATTGTAACACATGGGTAATTGGAGTTGATTTATTTATATGGATATTTTTTATATGTAGTATTATTAGGCATTTTTATTTATTCAGTACTTCATGTTGGTGTGTTACATGAATTCATGAGTTGAACATTTATTTGGTATTTTTTGGAGTATGAATTAATTATTGTGTGCATAGCTTTGCAATCAGTTCCTATTAATGTGGGATTCCTGTAGATTGGTATGGGTTTTTTAATTGCAGCAGCAGTGGAGTTGGTTTCAAAAATGTTTTAGGCTTCATGTACACGAGCAGCTCCTGAGCTCGAGTTTAGGAGCTTTTGGCATTTTTTTGCCAAAGCTCCTAAACTCAACTCCATAAAAGCCTATATGTCCATGTACACATAGGCTTTTAGCAAAGTTTAGGAGCTGCCGTGTTAAGGTGAGGTTAAACCTCCCTCTCCTGAACACGGAAGAATCGTGTTCAGGATAGGAACAATTTGACCAAGGGAAACCGCAAAACCACAGCAAAATCACGATACCGCAGTTGCCGCAATTTTTGTTTTCCCGTGGCCAGCGGTCAGGGTAGGCTCGTGTACATGGAGCCGTATTCTTTTTGGGTGTATGACACATTTCCCTGCACTAAATATGAATACATTGCCACTTTATTTGGTGCGCAGAGTAAGGGAGACATACAGTACAATACACACACACACATACATATACAGTGTATATATTTGCATATTGCCTTGAATAACTTCATTCAGCACATTGGCTTGATGATCAAAAAATGTCTACACGATTGAAATGATATGTCAACCTGTCAATATAGGAAATGCTTACTGGTAACAATATATTTGTTGATTCCCATATAAATAGGTTCAGTGCCGTCCCATACTACAATGGCATTATTACATTTTGATTTTTATTGTGTAGCGCTACCCTCTTGAGGGCAACTGTGTTGTTGGGTCCCCCAAGCTCCGCTCAGCCAGGCAACATGCATGTCACGGTGTAAGGTCAGGTTCAGAGACCAGTTGCTATAGCAGTAAAAGGCTTACCTGGAACCAGCAGGATAGGTACACCAGCGGATCCCCCTGGGAATGACGCAGGCTCACCTGAGGTGCGGGGTCTAAGTATTAACCGGTATTCACCAGAGCTCCTAATGGTGGAGATGGATTGGGCTGCGTGTTAATACCAGGTCGCAGATCTCAGGATCACCCCACCAGGGAATGAGCAGACTGGGAACCAATAGCGGATCAACAGGTTAGGGATCAGACGAAAGCAGAGTCGGTCACAAGCCAAGGGTCGGTCACAAATGGTAGCAGATCAATCGTAGTACGTTAGGATGAGACGAAATCGTGGTCAGGAACAAGCCAAAGATCAGTAGCAGAGGAGTAGACAGCAGCAGGAACAGTAGCAGGATATTGGCTGGAAAGGCACAATAATCTGGCAAGGAGGAAGTCCAAGGACATGGCTTATATAGGAAGTTCATGGGAGGAGCAAGGAGTTCAAGGTTCAAGAGCAAATAAGGCACAAGGCAGGATTATCCAATAGATGAGGCAAAGTGTTGTCCAGCATCCCAGGTAGCTCAGTGAGAAGAGTTACTGCCTGACACAGTAGAAGTCCCAGGTTCAAGTCCAGGCCCTGACAATGCATTTTCCACAGTTGCATCCACAGTCAGTGAACAGACCATGAGCTTGTTTTTTGTTATTTTATTAGGGAAAATAACTTGAATAGGATAATAGGGATTATGGGATGCCCAACTTGTCTGAATCAATGCAAAGGGACAACTTCCTTCCTTTTTACAGAAACAAATCCTAGACTTTTCTCCTTGAATGCAGTCAGTAGGGCTGGGCTAAACTTATGTTCGACTCGAACATCAGCCGTTCCTGTGTTTGGCGAACACATGAATGGTAAGGGAGTTTGGCGGGCTGTACACCCACCGCGCCCCACAATACACTGCGTCCTGACAGTGCATTGTGATTGGCCAAAGCAATGCACCTGACCAAAGGTCTGGTGAAATGCTTTGGCCAATCACAGTGCATGATGATGTCACAAGGGGCGGGATGACCCTGCCCCCTTGTGACATCATCACAGAATTTAAGAACTGTCAGTCAGGCTGTTGCAGTTGTCAGACGACGAGAGCAAGTGTCAAGAGTGGAGCATTTTTTTTTTTGGGTCAGCAGTGGAGATGGGCATCGTGATTGACGATGGATCACTTCAGGGGACTTTTTTTTAATTTCTGTTTTCAATAAAGGACTTGTCAAAGACTGTCTAGTGTCATTTTTTACACAGCACTTCTTTTTTTTGTGAATGAGTAGTGGTACCATGTACCCCATACTCATTCACATGGGGGGAGAGTATCTGAGGCCCCCTTGTTAAAGGGGGCTTCCAGATTCCAATTAGCACCCACAACCACCAGCCACTGTTGTGGGGTAGAAGCCCTTGTTCCCATCAACACGGGGACAAGGTGCTTTGGGGGAGCCTCCCTGCCCCAAAGCACCCCCCATGTTGAGGGCATGTGGCCTGGTATGTTTCAGGAGGGGGGTGCTTGCTCGACCCCCCCCCCTTTCCTGGCCTGCTGGGCTTCATGCTCGGATAAGGGCCTGGTATGGATTTCAGGGGGGACCCCCACGCAGGTTTTTTTTATTATTTTAATTGCCAGGCAATGCCAGCAATTCTTTTTACATTCAGCTGTCAGCAGGGAACCCCGCTGATAACTGAAACTATAAAGAATGTTTTCATTACTAAAATACTGCATGACCTAATAATATTACTCATTCGGTATTGTAATAGCTGTACAGTATCTTACAGCATACTCAGATGAGGTAACATACCGCTTAGTGAATTGTCCCTGTTCAAAGTTCACGGTCAAACTTTCATTAGGTTTGAATGTTCGACCACGAACCAAACGGGGGTGTTTGGCCCATCACTAGCGGTCAGCCTTTACGAATCAGTAGCAAAAGCCACATACGAACCTAAAGCACACCCTTTGATAGGACCCACACTTAAAGCTTATCATAAAACCAATTTGATCTGTTCTACCTTGTCTAACTTTGGCCCTTTCATTACTTTACTCCTCAACCCAGCCTTTTACTGAGCATGTCAGCATCTCTTCTGTCGTCTGCTTGGCTGCACAGTGAGATTTTGGCTTCCTAGCATTTCAGACAGGGTAAACGCCATCCTCTTACTGCCTTCAACACCTTCTTCACACCACATTCACTGTTGTTTTGGACCTACACTCAAATAACGGAAAATCGAATTACAGATACTCACCGTAATTTTCCTTTCCTGATGACCTCCATGTCAGTACAGCTGGGTATGGGCCATGTCCCCCCATGCTTCCAGGACCTAATTCATAAATTTAAGCCCACCTGCAGTCTCGCCATTCTGTAACTAGTCCTACCAAGCTGGGTGGGAATTGTGCTGACATGGAGCTCATCAAGGATGGAAAATTATGATAAGTACTGTATGTCATTGTCTTTATCCTGCTTGAACAAAGCAGTATTCAAGCAGGTATTTCCATCCACATAATTCTCTTTAGAAACTGTTCCACCTGGGAAGGCTGTTTCACCTGGGAAGGCTAGGTGGCTTCTCATTGCTCTTTCAAAGGGTCAGTGGAAACCACTCCTTTTAGAGTGTATTTACAATGTGTTTATTCAATGTGACATCCCATTAGGTGTCATCATCTGTATCCCAGGCTGCTTAAACCAGCAAAATACATACAGTCATTCTCATCCACATCTTCCTCTTTATAGAGCCTGAAGAGGGCTGTTTTGCCTAGGAAGGCTATGAGACTGCTCATTGTCAGAACAGATAATCATTAATCCTTAAAAAATAATTAAATGCGGTAGAAAATAGCTTGCTTAGTAGCAAACCCTAAAGGGTTAACTATTGCTAGAGGGAGATTGATACTTCAGCTTCCAACCACAGCTCTTTTTTTTTTTTTTTGCAGAAGAGCATCAAAAAGACAGGAAATTGCAACAGAATCGAAATAATATTACGCAATGTATACCACCCAAGGGAAGCGTTGACATGACAAAGACCTTCTCTCTTTTTTTTTCTTTTGGCTGAGAAATTGGAGAGCATTTAAAAATATAAAAGGATGTCCTATACTCCAACAGGCAATAGCTGGCTACAGTAGTCATTCACAGGAGACTTCTCTACCTTCTCTGGGAATGCTGATATTTTGACGGGGTTGGCATAATGGCACAATAGTAAAGCAAACATGAGAAACTACTAACGGGTTAATGCCATATGTAAACATACAAAGTATTACTTTGTAAAGCTGTTATGCATAGTACTACCTCTGGAGGTGCTCAGGGTATGCACAATGGCTGCAAGGAGCAAGGCACAACAATACCTAGCAATGCAGCATTCATTTGGATAAAAGGTATTTTTTAAATTTTGCTCACCCAACCACTAACCTCACACAAAACCCTCTGCTGTAGGAAACAGCCTCAGAGACACCTTATTTTTGTCCTTTACTCCTCACTGTTTAGATATCTCTTGGCGCACTTGAGTTCTTCTAGTAAGGTGCAGGAGCAAAATCTCATTATCTCCCTTTCCACAGATGACTGTGAAGTGGTATGCACACTTATCCACAAGGACTCCCTTAACATTGCCACATAGGAATGTAGCTACAAGATTTACACATGCTGGTATAGACCCCCTCCATTCTCCACAAGTTATGTCCCACTGTTCCTGACATCTGTTGGAGGTGTGAGCGGGAAGAAGGAACAATTATTCATATCTGATGGTTGTGTTCCAACCTACTACCCTTCTGGAAAACAGTACACACAATCACTTCATTAATTACATTGGAAGTGCTTGATTTCTCCAGCACAACATCCCATACACCACACTTCCATTCCTGGGAACACCTGCTGTAAATCTCTGGTGTTGTTCATGATCAATGCCGCATGGCACTGTATGCTATGCCACTGCCATTCCAATAAAGTTTTCGACAATCAAAGAATGGTAACAGAGGATAGAAAAATGGAAGAGTTCGAAGAGCTGATTAGCATCTCTCGAGAAAGACTAACTAAATTTACCTCTATTTGGTATTGCTGGACTAATTTTAAATCAATCAATCAGCATACCGTGATTTCTGTACCTAGGAGCCCAGCCTCATATACAAATTCTGTGATCATACAGTCTGATACCGGTCAGGCGCCTATGAACCGTTATGATCCCCTTCGAGACTTGTAGTGGCTAGCTTACTGGTTTAATGCAGGGGGTGAGAAGATGGATGCATATGTGTCCTTTTCCCCATCCCCTTGCCCTTAGCTCCACCTTTTACCCCTCTGTTCCTCTCCTACATTCCTCCCTCCCTTTTTTTCTCTTTTCTTCACATGACATCACTGACCCCCTGTCATATGTGCTCCATTTTTGAGCATTTCTGATAGGATATAACTATCTTTAATAAATGGTTACGTTTTGCTGTACATACCCTTGTATTGTTTATTGCATTGCTGACTGAGAGCTTACCTCTAGAATTGTTGGTCATATCAGCTGTATTCTTTTATGTATAAATGGCCTATACCTTCTGTCTTTGATGTGTATATATTGTCATTGCTTCTTTTTATGCTCAAATAAAACACTTATAAAACAAAACAAAATTATTGATTGAGGATATTTAAAACACTGATTAGAATATTAACATAAAACTGAGTATCTACAAGCAGTAAAATTATTACAATTAACATCTAAAATGTGATTTAAAATTATTTTATTTTGGATACATCTAAAATACTTCTAAGTCAATTAATGAGATAAAAGTATAAACAATTATCACCTGTAATTGCTAAACCATGGGAAGTCTATTCAAGAATACTCAATCAATAAACAAATGCCATAAGAGCAGAGAGAAATAAAGGAGCACATGATTACAACAATGAAATATTGGCTTACTTATGATAGAAAAATACAAATGGGTGCCAAGGACTGCATATGACACAAAGGAGGCTTTTCTAGACTTGAATCTAATACCGTAATCTTGTGGCAGTTCCTCTTATTAGTTTTACCTTTTAGATAGTTTTGTGGTATTTACCTTCAGGCAGTGCGTTTGTGAAACCAAAGAAATCAGGTCCCTAGTAAGAAAAATAAACTGGTCTCAGAAAGGCCCACTGAGTAAGGTATTCTGGCTTGCAAATTCACTAGAACCTTCTAGAAAAAGAGGGAAAGAGAGTTGGAGGTAACTTCCAAATGGAGCAAAAAAATGGGAAACAGGATACATAAAGTCCTGTACATGTTTCGCCAACAGAGTTGCTTCATCGGGATGGGTGAGCCTGTAAATTCTCCACAAAAGAATACAGACAAGAATTAACTGCGATATCTTCTAGGAAATCCATACAATTTACAAACCCTGTGCAGAAACAATATTATCGATGATGGATAGCAATGGTTTACCTAGTGCATGGAGGGAGAAGCTCAGATGGAATCCCAATAGGAACAGCCAAAAAGTACCCCCAGGGAGGACACGGGGGCATAAAGCAGAGCGCCCAGCAACAGAACGCATTGCTAAAGAGGGAAGAATAAAGGCAATATACTAAGGATAGTATGGGGAGAGAGTCATTGAGCTTTAACTTCTTTTAGGGGTTCTATTTTAACTTAGAAACACTCTGCATTTACACAGATAAATGTTTATAGATTAGCTGAAAGCTCTAGAACTTATCAGTTTAGGTCAATTTATTTATAGGAAGCACAAAAAGCTTCTCTGGAGGGCAGAAACTAAAATTAATTAAGAATACGTTTTCAATATAAACCCACTGCCTTTTTTAATACTCGAACAGTTGCAGCTGTGGCAGAGTAAACTATAGTAATTAATGTTTAACCAATGGCAAGAACTGAGGGGAGACATTTTAGGGACGATTTCATTAAAAATCCGAACTTGAAAAATAATTACAGGAGATGGAAGATGAGTTTTAATATATTATTTCAATTTCCATTAGCTGTGAAGAAGTGCAATTCCAACCATTAGCTACATTCATAGCTGTGATTATTGCTTATAAGGTTCCGATTTCTATCCGACGACAGAGCACAATGAGAGATGAAAGTCAATTACATAACTTTGAAATAATGTAACAGATACAGTGGGCTTAACTATGATATTGTTTAATACTCATATATTCTAATAATTGAATGTAATTTAGCTAGATTTGCAGCATTATTTTACACTACTAAATTAATAGGGAAGAGACTTTTGAACCAGACTTTACACTTACTGGCTGATCAGATTTAAAAGAACATTGGGGCAGCACAGTGGCTAAATAGTTAGCACTTCCACCTGGCAGTACTAGGGTCACTGGTCGAAATCCCAACCACGGCACCTCCTGCCTGGAGTTTACATGTTCTCCCTGTGCCTGCATGGGTTTCCTCCAGGTACTCCAGTTTCCTCCCATAGTCTGAAGACATGCTGGTAGATTAAGTGGATCCTATCTAAATTGGCCCTAGTATGTGTATGAATGAATGTAGGTTAGGGACCTTAGATTGTACACCCCTTGAGGGTTAGGGGCTGATGTGACTGTACAATATATATGTAAAGTGCTGTGTAACTTGACAGCGCTGTATAAGTACCTGTAATAAATAAACATATGCACATAAAACATAACGTGAAACCAAAAATATTAGAATGTAAAATTATGTTTTACTTATTTGAAGCTGTAATTAATTGTAAATGTAAGTAATTTGCCCCAAGACCCTTTTAAGTTGGCAGGCTTATTTTTATTCCTTGAGTACACACCAAGAAATGTTCTATGTTTGACCTCCAGTCTGTGAAAAAAGAACCCCCCCCCAAAATGATGTGCTTTTTTTTCATT
Source organism: Staurois parvus (assembly GCF_062004578.1). Classification (NCBI taxonomy): domain Eukaryota; kingdom Metazoa; phylum Chordata; class Amphibia; order Anura; family Ranidae; genus Staurois; species Staurois parvus. Next base: position 8,541,972 of record NW_028318344.1, on the reverse strand, counting down.
TTAGCTGAGCAGCCTATCATTTTCTGCACTTCTTTATATGTTTTTGTCAGGGAGCGAGGAGCCAGACACACAAGGAGGTGCAATTAAAGGTAGGTTTATTTACACAGAAACAAGGCAAGAGTCTATGCAAGTCCGACAGCAACAGCGGATGACTTGGTAGGACAGAAGTTCTCCTGCCGAGGTAATCTTCCAGGATAATCAAGTCGAGAACATGCGGGAATCGTAGCCAAAGCCAGAGGTCAGAAGTAAGGAAGAATGGTGGCTAGAACCGGGGTCAGAAGCCAGGAAGAATGGTCGCCAGAGCCGGGGTCAGAAGCCAGGAGGAGTCTTAGCCAAAGCCGAGTCGGTATCCAGGAGAGCAAAGAGTTAACTGAACAGGAGCTTGCTGCTGTGCAACAGACAGGACACGAATGCAATGGACAGCTGCAAACAGCAGACTTAAATGTGATAAGCCGCCACCTCCTGGGAGGAGCTGCAGAGGGCTGAAAGCATAAAGGATCCCACAATGCTTTGCAGACCTAAGATGGATGCCAGCACATGGAGCAGCACAAGCCCTAAGGAAAGGTAGGACATTGATAGTTTTCCCCTCTCCAATCAACTTTTTAATCAAGGTACGCTGTTCTTCTAAACAATGCCTGGAACAACCCATTTTCCTCAGAATTTCAGAGAGAAATGCACTGTAACCAGCATGTACAACATTTGCTGCTTTCCTTCCTTAAATAAGGGCAATAATTGCCACCTGTTTTTCAAAGAATGAATGACCTCACCAATAGAACTCCATACTGCTATTATTTTGAACATGCCCCTTTCAATTAGTGATTCAATTACACAGAATCAGCAGCATGCATGTCATGACTGTTGGGTCTGTTGGATTTCTATTACTCTACTACACCTGCTAGTAAATTATTTGCCATGTAGAAATATCATTTCTACCAAAAATAGTGATTGATCAGGTTAGTGATGTCTGACTACTATTATTTTGAACACAACTGTATATTTAAAAATTGATTAGTTGAGACCCTAAAATGCTGGACGCTGGTATGGCATATGGCGGTGATCGGGATGTTAGCATGAGGTATGGCGGTGATCAGGATGCTGGTATGGCAGGAGCCAGGATGCTGATATGGGGGGGATCAGAACTCTGGTATGGGGTATGCTGGTGATCAGGATGCTGGTATGATGTATGGCAGTGATAAGGACACTGGTATGGGGTATTGCGGTGATCAGGACGCTGGTATGGCATATGGGGTGATCAGGATGCTGCATGGCGGTGATCAGGATGCTGGTATTGGGCATGGAAGTGATCAGGATGCTGGTATGGGGTATGACGGTGATCGGGATGTTAGCATGAGGTATGGCAGTGATCAGGACGCTGATATGGCAGTAGCCAGGACGCTGGTATTGGGGGAATCAGAACTCTGGTATGGGGTATGCTGGTGATCAGGACACTGGTATGATTTATGGCGGTGATCACAATGCTGGTATGGGGTATTGTGGTGATCAGGACACTGGTATGGCATATGGGGTGATCAGGATGCTGGTATTGGGCATGGCAGTTATCAGGTCCAATCGCCGGGTTCCAGGGTGCACACTCTGTGAGCTGTGCAGGAGCGATCGATGTGGGCTGCCATACAGGTACAAAGCTTCCTGTTCGCCGTCTATGTACAATGGGGGACAGGAAGAGGTTAATCAAACGCAGTATGCTTTCCAAGCCCCTGCTGTTTGCTAATACCATATGCAAGCAATTGCACCATGCATGCTCACTTGGCTATGGCAGTTTATGATTTACCAGAGGGACATATTGTCCAGCACCCAAGAGAGGAAATTACATGAAGGTTTGAGAGTGATGTGCAGGTTGCTGTGAGAGGATACACTAAAAATGAGTTAGCCAGGAGGCTAAAACAGCTTATATTCTTTATTCGATGTTTGATGATGGAAGCCAATTTTTATGCTTATTCTATTGAGAAGTAAAAATGAATACGAAACTCACTTAAAGTGATATTAAAGGCAAAAAAAAAAAATGTCATACTCACCTGCTCTGTGTAGTGATTTTGCACAGAGCAGCCTCGATCTTCTTCTTCTCAGGTCCCCTGCCAGTGCTTCTTACCCCTCCTTTCTGCCTAGTGCATCCATAGCAAGCCAATTGGGGGCACCCAGGCAGACACGCTCCTGAGCTGCTGCCCTGCATGTCTATTTACACACAGAGCCGTGGCTCTCTCTCCTCATTGGATCACTGGCTGAGATTGACAGCAACAGGATCCAATGGCTCCCACTGCTGTCTCAATGTCAGGGCAGGGCTGTGGAACGGACAGGTAGGCCTAGTGGCAGGGTAACGCACTGGCTGACGACAACCACCACCAACAGACCGAAGTCCCTCAGGGCGCGGAGTCTAAGTCCCAGGCTGCCCTTCACCAGGGCCCCTGATGGTGGGGATGGACTTGACGCAGCCAGGAACCAGGTCGCGGCCCCCGAGACACCCCGGCTGCGGTAATGGCCGCCGCCAATGGCGTGTAGCTGGTGAGAATGACAATAGCGTAGTCAGGCAAGCTGAGTCAACAACAACGGGACAAAACAGTACAGAACAGTAGACAGAGAATCACAGGTCACGGGCCGGGTTCAGCAACGGAAGGTCAGATCGAAGGAAAACACAGAGAATGGTCTAGTCACAAGCCGAGTCAAATACCAGAAGAGTCACGAGCATATACACAGAGCTGTAGCAAGACAAAGACACAAGACACAAGTGCAAAGAGCATGTGCGGATCACAGGCTTATATGTACTCAGCCACACCCCTCTGGGGGATGGACCTCAGAGACCTGAAGGCATAAAAGCTTCCCACCATGCTCAGCATAAATCCAAGATGGATGCCAGCACATGGAGTAACATAACCTCTGGGAAAAGGTAGGACCTTGACAGTACCTCCTCCTCAAGGGCCCCTCCCCCTCCGCGGCTCAACAAAAGGTTTCTGAGGAAAGCGGGTATGAAAAGCGCGGAGGAGGGCAGGAGCATGGACATCCGCGGAAGGAACCCAGGAACGCTCCTCGGGACCATAACCGCGCCAATGAACCAGGAACTGTAATCGACCGCGCACCAATCGAGAGTCCAGGATCCGGCTCACCTCATACTCCTCATGACCGTCAACCCGAATGGGACGGGGCCGAGGCAGAGAGGTAGTGAAGCGATTGCAGATCAGAGGTTTCAACAGTGATACATGAAAGATATTGGAGATCCGCATCCCAGGTGGAAGGGCAAGGGCATAGGCCACCGGATTCACCTTGCGGAGAATGCGAAAAGGACCGACAAAACGGGGAGCTAGATTGGGTGTGGGCACCCGAAGATTGAGGTTACGAGTAGACAACCACACCCGATCGCCGACCTGGTATGAAGGAGCGGGCAACCGTCTGCGATCAGCCTGGAACTTCTGACGCTGAGCCGAGTCCCTCAAAGCCCTCTGGATCTGCCCCCATGAAGAACGCAGGGCAGCAAGATGGTTCTCCACAGCCGGAATGTCCTGTGGTGAGAACCTCTCAGGTAATACCGCGGGTTGGTACCCATAGTTGGCCATGAAGGGAGACATCCCGGAGGAGGAGTTGACCGCTGAGTTCCTGGCAAACTCTGCCCAAGGCAGGAGATCGGCCCAATCGTCCTGATGGTCCGAGATATAACACCGAAGGAATTGTTCTAAGGCCTGATTGGAACGCTCCGCAGCCCCATTGGACTGCGGGTGGTAGGCTGAAGAAAAGGAGAGACTAATACCCAACTGGGAGCAGAAGGCGCGCCAGAATCTGGACACGAACTGACTCCCGCGGTCCGAGACAATCACCTTGGGCAACCCATGCAGGCGAAAAATCTCCCTGGAAAAGACCGTGGCCAGTTCTTGCGCTGTTGGTAATTTCCTGAGTGGAATACAATGGTACATTTTGGAAAACCGATCGACGACCATGAGAATGACCGTATGACCCCGAGACACAGGGAGGTCTACAATAAAGTCCATGCCCAGGTGTGACCAAGGACGCTCCCCATTGGGAATGGGTTGCAGAAGACCCATTGGAAGATGCCGTAGAGATTTATTCTGGGCACAGATCGAACATGCCGCTACATAAGAGGCGATGTCGGCACGGAGAGTTGGCCACCAGAACAACCGAGAGGCGACCCAAGACAACTGGTTCCTCCCCGGATGCCCGGCAGTTTTGGAGTTATGGTAAGTACGCAGCAGACGGGTGCGCAACCCCTCGGGTACAAAACATCTACCCTCCGGTCTCTCGGGAGGAGCGTCAGTTTGAGCCGCCAAAATCTGCTCCCCAAGGGGAGAAGTCAGACTGGTGCGAATGGCAGCCAGGATCTGATCTGGAGGTATGACCGAGGCTGGCTCAGAGTCCTCCCTGGACAACTCAGAGTATTGCCGCGATAATGCATCAGCCCTGACATTCTTGGAACCAGGCAAATAGGAGACCACATAGTTGAACCGTGACAAAAACAAGGCCCATCTGGCCTGACGGGGTGTCAATCTTTTGGCCTCCGAAAGATAAGTCAGGTTCTTATGATCGGTAAGAATGAGGACCAGAACCGCGGAGCCCTCGAGCAGGTGCCTCCATTCCTTGAGAGCCAGAATGATTGCCAACAACTCCCTATCTCCAATCTGGTAGTTGCACTCTGCAGAGGAAAGCTTCCTGGAGTAGAACCCACAGGGAAGTAGGGGTCCATCGGGCGACCGACGTTGAGACAGGAGAGCGCCTACTCCAGTCTCGGATGCATCGACCTCAAGGACGAAGGGCAATCCAGGATTGGGATGAGACAGTATCGGAGCCGAAGCGAAGGCGGATTTCAGAGCCTCGAAAGCTACGATGGCCTCGGATGACCACTCGTGAGGATTACTGCCCTTCTTGGTTAGGTCTGAGAGAGGCTTTGCCAGCGTGGAGAAGTTCCTGATGAACTTCCGATAGTAGTTGGCAAAACCCAAAAAACGCTGAATGGGCCGAAGACCATTGGGACGAGGCCACTGCAGAACCGCCGAAACCTTCTGAGGGTCCATGGAGAATCCCTCCGCAGATATGATGTAGCCTAAAAAGGCAACTTGGGATCGATGGAATTCACACTTCTCAAGTTTTCAAAAAAGTTCGTTCTCACGTAATCGTTGCAGCACCTGCTTGACATCCTGGATATGGGACTTCATGGAGGCAGAGTAAACCAGGATGTCATCCAAGTAAACTACCACGCACTGCTGCAACAAGTCACGAAGGACATCATTTATGAATTCCTGAAAAACTGCGGGTGCGTTACACAACCCAAAGGGCATCACCAGGTATTCGTAGTGGCTGGCTCTGGTGTTAAACGCGGTCTTCCACTCATCCCCCTGTTTGATCCGTACGAGGTTGTACGCCGCCCTAAGGTCAAGTTTGGTAAAGACTGTTGCCCCCTTAAGGCGGTCGAACAACTCAGTAATCAAGGGAATCGGGTATGCATTCTTAGTGGTGATTCGATTGAGACCCCTATAATCAATGCAGGGCCTCAATTCACCACCCTTCTTCTTTACAAAGAAAAAGCCCGCTCCAGCTGGGGAAGTAGACTTACGAATGTGCCCCCGGGAAAGCGCATCCGTAACGTACTCCTCCATGGCCTTATTCTCCGCAACCGAGAGAGGATACACCCTGCCACGTGGAGGAGTGGCACCGGGTTGCAAGGATATGGCGCAGTCGTAAGGACGATGAGCAGGTAAGGCACCAGCGCGTACCTTATCAAACACGTCCTGGTACTCCCCATAATCAGTGGGCAACGCAGAGTCCGAGGAGGCACACAACACCTTAACCGGCCCACGGATGCACCCGGCCCCACACTGTGGAGACCACGAGAGAATCTCGGCAGTTTGCCAATTGAAGGTTGGATTGTGCATCTGGAGCCAGGGATACCCCAAAACCACCGAATAGTGCGGAGAAGAAATCACCTGGAAACAGGCCAACTCCCTGTGAACAGCCCCAATAGCTACTTCAACTGGCATAGTCTCGTGGGTAACTTGCGGTGGTTGCAGGGGCCTGCCATCTATCGCCTCGAGAACCAATGGGGTAACTCGAGCCTGCAGGGGAATGGAGTGCTGGGCAGCAAACGAGCTGTCCATAAACAACCCGCCGGCCCCAGAATCTACCAACGCCTGGGCCGTCACCGAGCCCTCCGCCCAAGAGAGGACAACAGTGATCAGTGGCTTATCTCTGCGGAACGCCGGGGACGAGGAGACTCCACCCAAGATCTGTCCCCGACAGGATCTCAGGTGCGAGCGTTTCCCGGGCGGACCGGACAGGACCGCCGAAAGTGCCCACCAAGACCACAGTACAGGCAGCGACCCTCCTGACGCCGAGCGGCCCGCTCTCCCTCGGAAAGGCGAGCAAACCCCAACTGCATGGGCTCACCACCAGACAAGCTATCCCCAGGAGGCGTGGGAGGAGAGGGAGGAATGGGTGGGACAGAAAACGCAGGTGCCAGTCGATTGGAAGGCCTCCGCAGGCGTTCCTTGAGTGAAGGCCTCTCCCTGAGCCTGGTATCAATCAGGATCAGGAAGGAAATTAGTGCTCCCAGCTCCACAGGCAATTCCTTGGCTGCGATCTCGTCCTTCAATGCATCAGAAAGACCCTGAGAAAACGCAGCCACCAGAGCCTCATTGTTCCAACCCACCTCTGCTGCCAGGGTACGAAACTCTATGGCGTACTCGGCAACGGTCCGTGAACCCTGATACATAGACATGAGCAGCTTGGCAGCCGAGGCGGAGCGAGCAGGTACGTCGAATACCCTACGGAAGGCATCGACAAAACCGGAAAACTCGTGAATCACTGGGTCATTCCTCTCCCATAAGGGATTCGCCCAGGCTAAGGCCTTGTCTGAGAGTAGCGATATTAGGAAACCCACCTTTGACCTCTCAGTCGGAAAAGTGTGGGGTATTAATTCAAAGTAAATCCCCACCTGGTTGAGGAAACCACGACACTGACTTGGCTCACCCCCAAAGCGCTGTGGAAGAGGGGCTGAACCAGTCATACCTCTGGGCGCCTCGGGTACCGCAGCAGCCGCGGCGGTAGGCGCAACCAGCGGAACAGCAGCGGGAGCGACCACCGGAGTGACAACCGGCCTAAAAACACAAGGAGTAAGGTGCGCGGTGCGTGCCAACAGAGTTTGCAACGCCTGAGCGAACTGATCCAACAGGATATCCTGTTGATCCAGTCTGGCGACCAACATTGGAAGTGAAGGCGTACCTGCACCGTCAGGATTCATGGCACTTGTGGAACGGACAGGTAGGCCTAGTGGCAGGGTAACGCACTGGCTGACGACAACCACCACCAACAGACCGAAGTCCCTCAGGGCGCGGAGTCTAAGTCCCAGGCTGCCCTTCACCAGGGCCCCTGATGGTGGGGATGGACTTGACGCAGCCAGGAACCAGGTCGCGGCCCCTGAGACACCCCGGCTGCGGTAATGGCCGCCGCCAATGGCGTGTAGCTGGTGAGAATGACAATAGCGTAGTCAGGCAAGCTGGGTCAACAACAACGGGACAAAACAGTACAGAACAGTAGACAGAGAATCACAGGTCACGGGCCGGGTTCAGCAACGGAAGGTCAGATCGAAGGAAAACACAGAGAATGGTCTAGTCACAAGCCGAGTCAAATACCAGAAGAGTCACGAGCATATACACAGAGCTGTAGCAAGACAAAGACACAAGACACAAGTGCAAAGAGCATGTGCGGATCACAGGCTTATATGTACTCAGCCACACCCCTCTGGGGGATGGACCTCAGAGACCTGAAGGCATAAAAGCTTCCCACCATGCTCAGCATAAATCCAAGATGGATGCCAGCACATGGAGTAACATAACCTCTGGGAAAAGGTAGGACCTTGACACTCAACCAATGATGAGGGAGAGTCTCCATAGAGTCAAAGCTGTTGGATCGTGATGGGGCTTAGGTAGGTTTTAGGGGGCTTCAGGGGCTGCTGTACAAAGAAGATTTTTTACGTTCGTGCATAGAATGCACAAAGGTAAAAACCTTCTGCCTTTACAACCACTTTGGATGGAAACTTGCTTGTAAACTCACTTCTGAGGCCTGTATGAAAACATTAACATCCCTGGTGTTCAAACATCTGCTTGTTTTTATGCAAGATCTGCATTGTGTTTAACCAGTTGCCGACCAGCCACAGTACATATACTGCGGCAGGGCTGCACCGCTGCGCAAAATCACGTATATATACGTGATCTTGCATATCGGGTAGGGGGTGCATGCCCTACCAGCGGGTGTCAATCACCGGGTCCCGGCTGGTGATTACCCGCCAGAGCCCGGCGATTACTGGCAAACAGTGAAAGAGAGGAAGGCTGCAGTGTTTACACTGCAACTCTCCTCCCTGTCAATTTCCAGCACACTGTTCCGGAGAGCAGAGTTCAGCTTTGCAGGACAGTGTGTTCCTGTGACCCCTCCCCCCCCCCGGCCGACTAGTAAAACACTCCCCTCACACAGTTAACCCTTTGATTGCTTAAAAATGTTAACTCCTTCCTCCCCAGTGCCATTAGTACAGTGTCAGTGTATTTTTTGCACTGATTACTGTATTGGTGTCACTGGGGATGTAAGTGACCCCAAGTCAGCCCCCCCCCCAGTGTCAGAATGTCCGCCGCAGTCCCGCAGTCTCGCCATAAGTCGCTGATCGCCACCATAGGTTGCTGATCGCTGCCATGGTTAGTATAAAAAAAAAAAATTCCAGTATATATACTGCCATTTGTAAATGCTATAACTTTCACGTAAACCAATTAATTTACACGTATTGGGATTTTTTTTAGCAAAGACATGTTGCAGAATACATTTTGACCGAAATTGAATACAAAATTTGATTTTTCCATTTTTTACTGGACATGTTTTATAGCAAATAGTCCAAAATATTTTTTTTCTCAAAATTGTCTGTCTTTTTATAGCGCAAAAAATTAAAAAAACACACAGGGAATCAAATACCACTGAAAGAAAGCTTAATTCATGGGAAAAAAAGATGTAAATTTAATTTGGGTGCAGCGTTGCATGGCCATGCAATTGTCAGTTAAAGTAACGCAGCGACGTAACACAAATCACTTCTGTAACCGCTACAGGGCGGCATGGGTGCTCAAAATCACATATATATATGTAATTCGCGCTCCCAAGGTTTTCACGCCCCTCCCAGATAGCGTCAGATTGCCCATCAGTACACCAGTAATCACATTTAACCCCTTGATTTCCAGGAACAATCTCATACACAATAAACCTCCATTGCTAGTATAGTGTCTGAACGGATCAATCTCTTTGATCAGATCAGCGCTATACCAGCGTTCACATTAGTATAGAGTCCCCAAAAATGCAGCGTTAGCAGGATCAGCCCCGGCTCCTGCCAGCACCTGCATTTAGTCCCTATGCTTACTAAAAAAAATTGTATTGATCCACAGACCCGATTCACCATATGCCCGTGTTCTCTGCTGTATTTTTTTTTTAAATTTTCTTTTGAAAAATTGCTGCGTGAGTACTATGTAATATAAGAAATTGTAGTACCCACCATTTTATTCACTAAGGTGTCTTTAAAAAAATATAATGTTTGGGGGTTTAAATTAATTTCCTACAAAAATTACTGATTTTTTTCATGTGAACAAAAAGTGTCAGAAAAGGCTTGATCTTCAGGTGGTTAGAAGTTTATGCCATACATTACTCACTCTTCTAATGCCCCCACCCCCCAAAAGACCCCTTTTTAGAAAGTAGACACACCAAACTATTTGCTGAGAGGCATGTTGAATCAATAGAAGAATTTATTTTTTTACCACAAGTTTTTTGAAAATGACAAAAAAAATATTTTTATTTTTACACAAAATTGCCACTTAAATGATTTACTGCTCACACATGCCATGGGTATATGTGGAATTACTCCCCAAAATACATTCTTCTACTTCTCCCGAGTATGGGGGTACCACATGTGAGAAATGTTTTGGCAGTCTAGCCAAGTACAGGACCCCAAAATCCAATAAGCACCTTCAGGCTTTTAAAGGGCTTTATTTCCTCATTACACTTCCTTACTACCTATCACAGTTTCAGTGGCCCTGAAATGCCAGGATAGCACCAACCCCCCCCCCAAATGACCCCTTTTTGGAAAGTAGACACCCCAAGAAATTTGATAAGAAGCATGGTGGGTATTTTGCAGATCTCATTTGTTGCTTAATTTTTTGAAAATTAAGAAAAAAAACTAAAACATATTTTTTCTCTTCTTTTTTTTATATTTCAAAACGTGGGAAAAAATGAGAACTGCAAAATACTCACCATGCCTCTTTTTAAATTCCTTGGGGTGTCTACTTTCCAAAAAGGGGTCATGGGGGGGGTGCTATCCTGGCATTTCAGGGCCTCCGAAACTGTGATCGGTATTGAGGAAGTGAAATGAGGAAGTTACGCACCTTCAGGCTTTCAAAGTGGTCATTGGATTTCTGGCTACCGTATGTGGCTAGGCTCCCAAAAAATCTCACACATGTGGTATCCCCATACCAGGTAGAAGTAGCAGAATGTATTTTGGGGTGTAATTCCACATATACCCATGGCTTGTGCGAGAAATAAAACATTTAAATGACAACTTTATGTAAATAAAATAAAAAGTGTTTTTGTCATTTTCCAGAAACTTGTGGAAAAAAATAATTCTTCCATGGACTCAATATGCCTCTCTGCAGATAGCTTAGGGTGTCTACTTTCTGAAAAAGGGTCATTTGGGGGTGTTTGTACTGTCCTGGTATTTTAGCACCTCAAGAAATGTGATAAGCAGTCAGAAAGTAAAAGCTGTGTAAATTCCATTATCTATACCATAGTTTGTAGATGCTATAACTTTCACACAAAGCAATCAATATACACTTATTGGGATTTTTTAACCAAAAACATGTAGCAGAATACATTTTGGCCTAAATTTATGACAACATTTTAGTTTTTTTTAATATTTTTTATGACCAAAATGTGAAAATATAGTTTTTTTTAAAAAAAAAATTTTTTCTTCAAAACTTTTTTTGTTTATAGCGCCAAAAATAAAAAGTGCACAGGTGATAAAATACCACTAAAAGAAAGCTCTATTTGTGTGAAAAAATAACATAAATTTCATTTATGTACCATATTGCATGACCGCACAATTGTCTGTTAGTGCTAGTGCAGCAAAAAAATGGCATAAATTGCAGCATCTATACCATAGTTTTTAGACGCTATAAAGTTCACACAAAGCAATCAATATACACTTATTAGGATTTTTTTTACCAAAAACATGGAGCAGTATACATTTTGGCCTAAATTTATAACTAACTTTGAGTTTACTATACTGTATATTTTTTATAGACGAAAGTAAAAAATATTGTTTTTCTTCAAAAGTTTTGGTCTTATTTTGTTTATAGCTTGAAAAATAAAAAGTGCACAGGTGATCAAATACCACTGAAAGAAAGATCTATTTGTGTGAAAAAAAGAATGTTAATTTAGTTTGGATACAGCATTGCATAACTGCGCAATTATCAGTTGAATTAGTGCAGCGCCGAGTAGCAAAAAGAGGCCTGGTCATTAAGGGGGGTATATCCTCTGGAGGGCAAGTGGTTAAATGAAGACGCAACGTTAGCATGTTATTAACCACTTGCCGTCCGCCTGCTGTTTATAAACGACAGGACGGTGGCACTCCAGGGGCGGGTTGCTGTTCATAAACGGCACTCGCCATTTCTAGCTGTGCGCGCTCCCCGGGAGCACGCAGCACCACGATCCGGTGCCCACTGTGTCCTCCGGACACAGTGAAACACCGATCATCGGATGGGACCTCTGTACGAGGTCCCGGTCATGTGATTACTGATTGTCCAATTAGTGATCACATGCAAAGTAGTAAGCAAGATGTCACTTGTGACATCATTGCTTACTATGTGTGAAATCTGTGAATGATCACAGAGGTCACATGGTACAAGGCTATTCACAACAGCCTTGTACCATGTGACAAGCTGTGACCAATCAGAGCTCACTTAGTAGTTCTCAATGGCTGCAAGAATGCAGACAGAGAGAAAGAGAAATGATTGCTTTTACATCCTATATGGGTGTAAAAGCAATCACTGTAAAAAAACAAAAAACAAAATCTTCATCACCCCCCACAAGTAGTACAGTGTCACCATGGTGACACTGTACTGCTAGGGTGACAGTATGTAAAAAAAAACATAAATAATAATATAAAAAAAAATTAAAATGTAAAAAAAATGTTTAAAAATTATAATTTTTAGTTATAAACTAATTTGGCTAATTTTTTTTTTTTTACTAAAAAGATAACGGAATACATTTCGGCCAAGATTTATGATGAAAGATTATTTGCAAATTTTTATAAGAAAAACACTTTTTTTCAAAATTTTTGGACTTTTTTTTTCATTTACATAGCAAAAAAAAAAAAAAACCCAGCGGTGAATAAATACCACCAAAATAAAGGTTTATCTGTCTCAAAAAAATGGTAAAAAATTCATATGGGTACAGTGTTGCATGACCGCGCAATTGTCATTCAAAGTGTGATAGCGCTGAAAGCTGCAAATTGCCATGGACAGGAATGGGGTAAAAGTGTCCGGACAGGAAGTGGTTAAGCATTCAGGTCTCTTACATATATTTTATTGATATTTCATTTTTATTAGATTTACCAAGTTTAACAAGCATAGTTTTTTACCTCATAGTAAAACATTTCCAAAATGTTTTTGGCCTTAGCAACCAATCTTATTCTTTGTATTGGCTAGGATTCTATGCATGTTTGATGAAATATTAAACTACCGGTATATCTAAAGGCAAAACTTGCTATTTATTTTGCATAATGGATACAAATTTTGTTACCAGATATTCTGTTACTGAGTGTAACCCACTGAAATGTTATTACTTACAATACATTAAAATTGACATTCGATGGAGGTGGCCTGCCATTCAGGGTCACTCACATGGACAGAAAAGCCCTCTAGAACTTGTATGCTGTATAGCAGAACTCAGCTGATGAGCAAGGCAGTCAGGGACTACATTTCTCAAGAGAGATTGCATGTTGGTGGGGCATATAAATATCGAGCCCGGGAGATTGACCAGGAGAGTGCGGGGAGAAACTGAAAGGGACAGGGCCATCTTTAATATTGATGGGACCCTGGGCAAACATTTTCTTGGGCCCCACCCATGAAATTTCGCTCTCCTCCTGCTCTGAAACATACAATAAATAGCAGCTAAACTAAAGTTCAACTTTTCCCAAGTTCAAAGTAAGAACAGAGGACCCAGTACTACTAATGGCTCCTGTGGGAGTAGCACTACATATAGGATTCCTCTGTTCTGTGTGTCAATGACCTAGTTAACGAGCCAGAAGAAGTCGTCATGGAACTCACTGCAGCTGCCAAGCAATGTCAAGAGCAAAACAAAGCCAGGTACTACTCACACTTATGCCTTGACAAAATGGAAGCAATGAATCCTTGCTACTCTTCATGGAAATAATCTCCAGCTAGCTGAGGAAGTTGAAGCTTGCCTAATCCAATGGAGCAGGCCCAGATCCAATTCTGGTGAGGTACACCAGGCCAGAACAGGGGCGGACTGACCATTTGGAAACTCGGGCACTGCCCGAGGGCCCGGGGTCAGTAGGGGGCCCCATGAGATGCCCCTGGTACCTCTTTCATAGGCTTTTTTGAGTTTGGGCAAGGACACAGGGGCCCCATGATCCCCTATTGCCCGGGGGCCCCATGAGTTGTCAGTCCACCCCTGGACCAGAGCTAAACTATTTAAACCCCTGTAAGTTTATTTTTGCCATCTGTGCCCTATTTGGTAGATTTTCTATTATTTCTATCCTATAGAAATAACAAAAAGAAAGAGGAAATTTCTTAATATTGAGAGCTTGTCTCTCCTTTTCAAAAAAGCTGGAATTTTGCTTTTAGAAGGGTGTTTTTGACTGAATGATAAAAGATGGCATATTAGACAAATTGAGATATTTGTGGATTTGATTAGTGGCCAATGCTGCCATTGATGATAAGGGGAAACAGCACAGAGTGTATGTAAACCCTAAAAGTGAACCTGTCTAATTTGCTCCTTTTTAGCCTGTTAAATATACAATTGAAAGTGTTTTGTTATCTCTGATAAAAAAAATAAATAAATAAATATATATATATATATCTTAAAATCTTGTTAGCTGATAAGTTTCTGTGTTGACTATTATCAGTTAGCATTATTCCCAGTTACCTATATGGACTACAAAACACCTCCCCTTATGGGGTGGGGGGGGGGGTTATTCTTTAGTTTCATTTTGGGATGACAATGCTGCTTCTCCATAGATACAGTTCAGTAAGGAGATGTTGTCTTTATAGTACAGTAAGTGTGTTAATGACAGGATCACCTAGTGAATAAGAAAGAATAAAGCCTAAAAAAAGAAAACCAATGCAGCCTCCACATTGAAGGACTGGTAAGCTGCAATATATAACATTTTATTCTTTCAATTGTAACTCTTGGCTGCTGTAACAGAAGTTGGTTTGTTAAACAAGGTTTTATAATTTGTAATGTAAAATCCTTAATGTGTTACTAAACCCAGGACCCTGCATTAACTATATCTGGTCTCCCACAGTACACAGCACATGGAAATGCAATTATTTTAGTAAATATAAACTGTTAAATACCTTTTCTCATCAGCAGTTAGAGCAGTCTCGTAACTTCTATCAGTGTCCAGCCGAGCACTGGTTAACGCTTGTAGGAGTTTTCATTTTGCTGTAGGAGGATGCAGAACCCCTGACCTCTGTCTGCACAGTTGCTGATTGGCTCTGTGCTGAACACACATGCACTCTCCCAAGGAGGATCAGAGAAGTCAGGATCAAACAGCAATTTTACATATTGCAGTGGATTCACCCATTAGGTTCCACAGTGAGTATAACAAGCATGATTTACTGCATATACAGACTGACTTTACTGTTGCGAGTTTAGTAACACTTTAACAGAAGTTTTTCTGTTGATTAAAAATGCCTTTGTAAAATGTGGAAATTAGTTCCCTTGTGGCAATGCTTTTTTTTCTCAAAACATAGGTGCAGGAACTACCCTCTTCTGAGTCACTTTTGTCTCAGCCCCCTACCCACCACCAAGCACCGTCACTTGGTTCTACCCCCTAACCACCTCTCAGTACCTTTTAGTCCTTTTAGAGAATACAGAGCCAAGTAACATTTTGTGGTGCTTAATAATTTGTATGGAATTTGTTATCGATAACAAGAAGAGCAGAAAAATAGATCCCCCTCAGCCAGTAGCAATAGACCCCCCTTTCCCAGCAACAAAAGACTCCTCAAGCAACAATGGACCCCAAAACAAAATACCACCTGAGCAACTATAGATCCCCAGCAGCTACAATAGATCTCCTAACAGCCAGCATCTGTAGACTCCCCATCAGCCACCAACAATAGACAAGACAATAGACCCCTCCCTGAACAGTAGATCCCTCACATCACAGCAACCATTGAACCCCGTCACCAATAGATCCCCACCATCAACAATAGATCTCCCCAGCAACACGAGACCACCACACAAAAATAGATCCCCTTAAGTGACAATAGATCCCCAAGCAGCCAGCAACAATAGATCCTCCAGCACACCCCAGAACCCCTTGCATTACATACATTCAGTGCTGGAGGTGCTGGAACTACGTTCCCTCGCATTCACGCTGAAAAAATCCTTGGGGTATAAAACTTAGGACTTTACAAAATAACAGGTCTTGTGGGTCTGTATAGCTCTGATAGATCATGCAAAGCTATTTCAGGTTTGAACTTCATGGTACAGACATAAATATGGTGTCTTGTGGAATCAATACTAGAAGCCCCCATTCAAAAGAGAAGTATGGTAAGAAAAAAAAACATTTATACACACCTAGATGGCTGCAGCATTGGTCTGATGCTGCAGCTGAGTCTGCAAGATCTACACTGAGAACTGAGCAATCAAAGACACCAGATCACTCAGTGCTCGGGTCCCCTCTGAGCACAGAGCTGTGACTGTCAGTCATTTCTCTTTGCCCTGCTCCTCCAATACTATTTGGAACACTGGGCTGTGGAGGGGGTTGGACTGGCTGGATCAGTCACCCAGTGGCATGCTGAGGGGGTGAGCCAGCTGCCTGTCAGGCACCTGGGCGGATCCTGACATTATTGTCAGGATCCCAGTAGATCCTGGACTGTCTCTGTGATGTCAGCTGACAATGGGCTTTTTCCCTTTTTTTTGTTTTGCCATGGCAGCCGGCAGGGGTCGATGGGTCTTTGAAGGCGTTGCTGGAGTGACAATTTGGTGGATTATGGGTTGGGCCCATCATAGGTATGGGTGTTCCTTCCCATTTATAAGGTCACGTTGGTAATGTGGAAGTTCATTGGCTGTATCTGGGACTACATAACTAGTATTGTCCCAGAGGCGGTGTAGTAGCGACTGGGGGCCTTTTCATTGGGTGTCAGATACAGCCAAGTTGTGAATGTGAGTAATGGTGCCTTCGAGGACCTTTGACCCGGTTGGGATTATTACTGTCAGTTATTATTTGAGTGTACTGTAAGCAGTGTTATGTTAGAGTTATGTTAAATAATTGGCTGCTATGGCCGGTTTTACACCAAAAGAGAGTCGCGTGTTTATTTAGGTGGGAAGGGTTGAAGGGTGGTGGTGGTTTTAAGGATTAGGGGTAAGTATTAGCCTCGATATTCTGCATGTCCATCAGTCATGTGAATGTACAATATACAGTCAGGTCCATAAATATTGGGACATGGACACAATTCTAACATTTTTGGCTCTGTACACCACCACAATGGATTTGAAATGAAACGAACAAGATGTGCTTTAACTGCAGGTTGTCAGCTTTAATTTGAGGGTATTTACATCCAAATCAGGTGAACGGTGTAGGAATTACAACAGTTTGCATATGTGCCTCCCACTTCTTAAGGGACCAAAAGTAATGGGACAGAATAATAAACATAAATCAAACTTTCACTTTTTAATACTTGGTTGCAAATCCTTTGCAGTCAATTACAGCCTGAAGTCTGGAATGCATAGACATCACCAGACGCTGGGTCTCATCCCTGGTGATGCTCTGCCAGGCCTCTACTTCAACTGTCTTCAGTTCCTGCTTGTTCTTGGGCCATTTTCCCTTCAGTTTTGTCTTCAGCAAGTGAAATGCATGCTCAATAGGATTCAGGTCAGGTGATTGACTTGGCCATTGCATAACATTCCACTTAAAAAACTCTTTGGTTGCTTTTGCAGTATGCTTTGGGTCATTGTCCATCTGCACTGTGAAGCGGCGTCCAATGAGTTGTGAAGCATTTGGCTGAATATGAGCAGATAATATTGCCCGAAACACTTCACAATTCATCTTGCTGCTTTTGTCAGCAGTCACATCATCAATAAATACAAGAGAACCAGTTCCATTGGCAGCCATACATGCCCACGCCATGACACTACCACCATCATGCTTCACTGATGAGGTGGTATGCTTAGGATCATGAGCAGTTCCTTTCCTTCTCCATACTCTTCTCTTCCCGTCACTCTGGTACAAGTTGATCTTGGTCTCATCTGTCCATAGGATGTTGTTCCAGAACTGTGAAGGCTTTTTTAGATGTCGTTTGGCAAACTCTAATCTGGCCTTCCTGTTTTTGAGGCTCACCAATGGTTTACATCTTGTAGTGAACCCTCTGTATTCACTCTGGTGAAGTCTTCTCTTGATTGTTGACTTTGACACACATACACCTACCTCCTGGAGAGTGTTCTTGATCTGGCCAACTGTTGTGAAGGGTGTTTTCATCACCAGGGAAAGAATTCTTCGGTCATCCACCACAGTTGTTTTATGTGGTCTTCTGGGTCTTTTGGTGTTGCTGAGCTCACTGGTGCGTTCTTTCTTTTTAAGAATGTTCCAAACAGTTGTTGTGGCCACGCCTAATGTTTTTGCTATCTCTCTGATGGGTTTGTTTTGTTTTTTCAGCCTAATGATGGCTTGCTTCACTGATAGTGACAGCTCTTTGGATCTCATCTTGAGAGTTGACAGCAACAGATTCCAAATGCAAATAGCACACTTGAAATGAACTCTGGACCTTTTATCTGCTCATTGTAATTGGGATAATGAGGGAATAACACACACCTGGCCATGGAACAGCTGAGAAGCCAATTGTCCCATTACTTTTGGTCCCTTAACAAGTGGGAGGCACATATGCAAACTGTTGTAATTCCTACACTGTTCACCTGATTTGGATGTAAATACCCTCAAATTAAAGCTGACAGTCTGCAGTTAAAGCACATCTTGTTCGTTTCATTTCAAATCCATTGTGGTGGTGTATAGAGCCAAAAATGTTAGAATTGTGTCCATGTCCCAATATTTATGGACCTGACTGTATATGTAAAGCGCTGCATACATTGACAGCGCTATATAAGTACCTATAATAAATAATAATAAATACATTTCAGAACTTCCCCTTGGATCTAAAGCAACTGCACTTGCAGTGCACAGCCTATTTACCTTTAGTAAATCAACCCCATTACCTTTTGCCTTGTCTTGTGTCATGGGTGTGGTAGGACTGCACTGGAATAGCTGCCCAACACAGTCCCATCACACCTGGTGAGAATGGACTTTCATTGCCAGCTGTGCAAAAATACAATTGGCATATACTATTGTATGCACATTTTGTATCTTGTGCTCAGGAATATCCCAATGATATGTTCTCTATTAACATTTATTAAATATGTACTCCCCAATAGGTAATATTGATCATGTACAACCAGACAAATAAAGCAAGGAAAACAGCAGTTATTAATGCTAGAATATAAATAATCAGTAAATTTAGATGCAGAAAATATATGCAAAACCTACTTAAAAATATATTTGTATGTTGTGCATTGATTAATTTAAAATATATTGTATAAGAACGCAGGGGAGTAAGAATGACCTATATTCTGCTGGAAGATGCTGGTGCCTATTATTATAGTTCATTAATTGCGTGCCTAAGGTAAAAATAGCCTTATTAAAAACGCTGCATTTGGGTCAAAAAGGCAGAACAGAACAAATCTGTATAGACAATTTATAAAGTGGTCAACAAAAGGCGTAAACATGGGGGTGGGATTGCTAACACACTAGACCTAATTTAGTAAAGCAAACTAACCAGAGGCTCTGAGAGCCATTGGCTCCTGCTGCTGTCAGTCAAATCCTGTGAAGAGGGAGCAGGAGGTATGGCTGAGCCACACTGTGTGTGACTATGGACGCACACAGCCAGGTCCAGGTACGCATCCACAGGAGTGCCTCTACAGCACATAGCTTTCTGAGTGGGGCACTTGCAGCAGAGGAGGAGTGGAGTTCGGGAGACCTGAGAAGAGGAGATAAGGGACTACTCTATGCAATACCTTTCCACAGAGCAGATAAGTACAACTTCTTTCTGTATCGTAGGAGAAAAAAATTCTGCCTTTTAGAACTACATTAATGTTCAATGTGTATGATGCAGTTCTAGTTTGTAGTTTGCATTGTCAATCCAGATAATGTTGTTTTTATGTCTTCTGTAACTGAAAGGTATACTACAGAACGTGTATGTCAACATTTTTCTATTAAATGATAATAGGGTTTGGATAGTAGCCTCATTGCAGGCTGATGCTTCTCTTCTTACTACAGAGTTTCATATACATTTGTGGGCACAATGCTCTCCTCAGTGGTATGCCTTCCCTTCTCCATGACTTTTCCCTTTGATTGTAATTACTTAGCACTATTTGGTGCTTTAGGTTTTTGTTTGTTTAGTTGTTTCCTTTGTTTATAGGGTGTTCTGTTGTATTTCCTCTGTGGGTCTATTCCCCTTTGCTGCCCAATCAGCCCGCTTGGACTGTCATAACTCTGGGACTCCCCCTCTCCTCTGGCTTGTGTACATGCGGCGAAACTTATCATTGTCATAAGACATAATTTCATATATATACTATATATATATATATATATATATATATATATATATATATATAATGTATACTTTTATTTGTTATCAGCACCTTGAAGTATCCTGAAGAAGCTTAGTACACAAAGCGCTTAGAGACATAATAATCTAAACACCCTCCAGCAACAACTGACATTCATTCACAATGACCACTTGACCACTGCGTATGGCATACTGTATGTAACAGTTTTTTTGGCTGTTGGGTTGATATTATTACTGTATGTATTATGTAAACTATGCAGGCGGTGGGGTAGCATACAAGGTGTGCTGTCTTGCAATAAGACCATCTCATGTGGCTGTAATGCACGTTTATTGCCTACAATATTTTAATTTATAATGTTTAATAAACCAAGATATTTTTTATCTACTAATGGTCACTGTTTATTCCTGATGATTTCAGAACCTTTAAAGTCCCATTCTTTATTTATTTTGGGGTATTACAAAATATTAATAATTTAAAAAACAGTATTACTGGCTTGTCAAACAATGAAACAAGCACACTAAGCTAAACAGCATATAAAAAAAACCCTGCATACTGTGCTATCATATGTAAAAAAGGAAGTTTACATATAGGAATATATGACTGGAAGCTCCAGTGTTCAGAATCTTTTATGGTGGCTTGTGCTTATACTTTGTATGTACAGTACAAAATCTTTTACATACTGTTCACTGAAGCTCTTTACAAATTAAGATTTTTTTCTGATTTTCTCTGGTGAAATCTAGTCCAGAAAATCTTTGAGAAAATCACATTTTTATTTTAGGCACATCACGTCTTAGCTGATGCTGACATTTTCCAATCATAGTAAACAACCCTTGTTAGTATTTATTGCAGTCTGCATGGTGTGGTGGTGATCAGTGATACTCACTAATAATAGTATGTAAAGCAAAAAAAGGTGATAATATTTTTTAAAATGTTTTATACTTTTTTTCTTCTCCACTTTTTTTTTTTTACATACTGTTACCAGAGCACTATGTTTGCTTAAAATAATGGTAAATACTGCTATAATCAATTTTTATGAGCGGCATCCATTTATTTATTTATTCATAACCATTCATTGATTACTATTGTAGTAACTGTGATTGGCCACAGCTATCGCATAGTACAGATGCACTGTTATTGCCCCTGTCTGTACCATGTGATCACTGTGACCAATCACATTGTGATCATCACAGTCATGCACAATAAATGGCTATGAATGAAAACAGGTGACAGATCGTGTTGCAGCGCAGCCCCTAGAACATGCACAGGGCACTTCTGCCTGGCAGTACTAGGGTCATTGGTTCGAACCCCAACCACGTCACCACCTGCCGGGAGTTTGCATGTTCTCCCTGTGCCTGGGTTTCCTCTGGGTACCCCAGTTTCCTCCAACACTCCAAAGACATGCTGGTAGGTTAATTGGATCCTGTCTAAATTGGCACTTGTATGTGTATGTATTTTCACATAGTTGCCATTTTATTCTGATACACAGCATAGACATACTTAGAATTCCAACTCAAAGTGCATTCTGCTATGCCCCCGAAGTATGCAGATACCACCTGCTTGAGCCTTTTTCACAGCCTAGATGCACAGAGGGCCGAAAATCCAAAGAGCACCTTTGGAGTTTCAAGGAGCATAAATTACGCATCTAATTTCCTGAGTACCTATCATATTTCTTGAGTCCCTGTAGTGCCTGGACATGAGAAACATCCACAAAATGACCCCATTTTGGAAAGAAGGCACTCCAAATTATTTTCTGAGCTGTACAGTAAATCTTTTGAAAATGTAATTTTTCGCCACAAGTTTCTGGAAAATGCAGGAAAGTAATTGAAATTTTATTTTTTTTTACACAAAGTTTTTAATTAATAAGATATTTCTAATACACATCATAGGCATACTTAGAATTACACCACAAAGCACACACTGCTATTCCTTTCAAGTACGGCGATGCCACATGTGTGAGGCTTTTTCACAGCCTAGCCACATAGAGGGGTTTAAAATCCAAGGAGCACCTTCAGGGGATCCAGGAGCATAAATTACACTAATCTAATTTCGTGAATACCTCCCACATTTTTGTAAGCCCTGGAGCACCAAGACTATGGAAACACCAAAACAATTACCACATTTTAGAACGCAAACACCCCTAGGTATCTTCTAAGAGGAATGATGAGTTTTCATTTTTTTCCACAAGTTTTGGAGAATGCATTATGGTAAAAGTTGTCAGTTAATAATACTGTATAAGTCATCATGTGCTTGCAATACCCAACACGTCACAATTGGCTGACATAAAGGCTCACCAGTACATAAGACAGTAATCCTTATACCCATTTTGATTTATCTACTATACTCTTTGTATCTACTGGTTTGCCATATACATTTGCATTAAGGATATATTTCGACCAGCTGTGTACTTTTGTTTAAACCCATGACCCGTCTGCGTAACGGGATGCTACATGATGTGTCTATGTTCAGACTGTGATCCGTATTTGTATGTATACTGCTATACTTTATTTTCTAATAAAAATATTTTTGAAAAAAAAAAAAAGGATTGACACAAGGAGAGGAAGAAGAAAGGACACGTACTCTCCTTTTAAGTGGCACTTGACTTGGGTGTTGTCCCTTATTATGCATTCAGGAAAGGAAGGAAGCTTTAGGCGACTCAGTGTTCTCTTGTTTAACTGGTGTATGGGACTCTCTCACCCAACCGGTGGTTTCCAGTGGGTCTTGGCTGTCTCTCTGACAGCAGATGGGGGCCCCAACAGGTTCTCTGACCTCACTTGCAGCATTCCATCTGGTCACCACGCTCTGGGTTACCTGTAGGGTGGCAAGCCCAGCGGTCAGTGACTCCTCCTTGCTTCTCCTTTCTCTAGCTCTGCGGCCTGGTTCAGTTCTCCAGCAGTCAGCACGACTCTCTCTCTCCTTCTGCTCTCCAGATCTCTCCCCTCACTTCCTGTCCAGTCTCCCAGGCTTCTGTATATATCTGCCCCTGCCCACATGCCATCTCTTCTGGGAAAATTAGTCCTCTGATACACCGCTCCCTAGCAAAGTCCTACGGTTCAGCATACAAGGTCCATGGGGCTGCTCTGCAGAGTGTGAGTGCCACTGAAGTTGCAGGACACTGCCATCTTGTGTTGGTTTTAACATCCTGCAGCTGACATTGTAGCAAGTGTATTAGTTACCTTACTCTACAGTCAAGCAGGCTTCTTCCCTGCCAGACAATTATTCCCCTCTCCTCTTCACCGGTCATGTGGCTGCCCCTTTGCAGATATCATCACAAACATTGCAGGACCAAGGATTCTGTATTTTACATTGTGAAGTTGAGGGCCAGCCAACATAATGAGCAAAGAGAGCAGAAGACTAGAGCTTCAGCTGCCATAGGACTAAGGTGGAAAGTAGGTAATCATGTCTATTACAACCCCCTAGACTAAACAAGTTTAATACACTTTTCTTGAGGAAATTTACATGGTCAGCAACAATGTTTAGGTAGATGGTGCGTTCTATGTAAAATCCGCATGAATGGTGGAACTCAAGGTTTCCCAACAGAACATTCCCTAAAGCACCACACTACCTCCACTGGCTTGTCTACTTCCCATACTGCATCCTGATGCCTTCTCTTCCCCAGGTAACTGATACCCACGCAACCAGTCTGTCAACATAATGCAAAAGAAAACATGATTCATCAGACCAGGCTATCTTCTTCCATTGCTCTGGGGTCCAGTTCTGATGCTCACATACCCAGTGTAGGCAATGGCTATGCAGCCCCATACACTACAAACTGCGATTTTTCTGCTTTCAACACATCAACTTTAGCAAAAACATGTTTATTTGCTGCCTAATATATCAAACCAACTTTCAGATGCCATTGTAACAAGATTTCAATGTTATCCACTTTACTTGTCAGTTGTCATAAAGTTATGGCTGATCGGTGTATCAAGTATATGAGGGGCAATTGATATTTATTTTTGCCACAAAACCTGAGTTGGGCTTTAAACAATACAGCTTGCTTGACAGCAGCATGTTCCCACAATCATCTCTGTATTTTGTTTCTGAATGTATTTTCACACTGCTGGCTTACAGTACTTTGCAAATCAGTAGCGCCTGATTGACCAACCAACTGTAAAACAAAGGTAACAATGCAAGAAGATCAAATCCAGTTTAAGTCAGCATGATGATAGAATGTAAAGATCAGAGGATAAAAATGGATAACCTTAAGCTGGGCACACAAACCATTCTTAAACTGACAGATCTCTGCATCAACACAAGTATTGTTGATGCAGGGGTCCCTCCTGCTGAGACATTTTATTCTGACTGGGGAGGGGGGACTTCTCCCCCCCCCCACCAGAATACACCTTGGTTGGCTGTGAGCGCTGATCAAATGCTGGTTTTCTAGCATGCCCATTTGACAGAAGCTGGTTGTTAGGTACAGCTAACCATGCGACCCGAGGCACCAGATTCTGCTTGTTGGAAGACTATTTAGCTCCTCCTTTACAAACTTTTAGTAACTTAGCATTTTTCCTGTGTGCCCATTCTCTCTGTTCCTGGTAACATGTAAAAAATGTCACTTGGCTGGGAGCAGTGATTTTACAATTAACCATTTCTGCTCTAAAGCATTTTTTTTTTCATTTTTTTTGCACACATGTAAAAATCTGCATCTTTGACCAAACAAAAAATTACTTAAAACCTCCAGAGTATATTTTCTGAACAGAAGCTCCTGTAGAATAAAAAGATAGTACTTGAATTTTTGAATGTTTCATGATATTTGTGCATATTTTCAGGGAAAAATTATAATACAATGAATTTTAGTGCACACAAACACAATATAATACCAAATTATTTGGTAAAATATACAAATTGGGTTTTCATAGAGTAAATGGATACCAGACATATCAAGTATTAAAATTCTGTGCCCCTGTGATGTTAGGAAAAACTATGTGTAAGTGGGTGCAGCATGGTGCAGTGTCAGTGAATACACTGAGTCCGGCTGCAGTTAACAAAACCTGTATTGAACAAACAACTATTAGACACAAACAGCCCAGAAGGAAGGTGCCCAGCTTGGAACACTCACAGATCTATGTAATGATGTAGAGTGGAACAGATTCGGATACACTAACAGCATCTGTCTCCCAGGATGAAATGCGGCCTGGCCATTCTGAGCCCAATAGGGAGGATTCCTAGGAAGGATAGCGTGCCCCTATCCTGTTCCTAACTCATCTGAAACTTTTCTCTACCACTGTTCACTTTTTCTGACAGATGGGTGACCTGCCCCAATGCTCATTGTTCAGAATGAGCACCAAGCCCAGGAGACAGGGTCCTAAGTAGACCCTTCCTGGCTCAAGATAGTTGTCAGAGCCACATTGGACAGCAACATCCAACCAGATCACTTCTCAGTGATCCAGAAAACCATAGAGGAACAAGTTCCTCCTGACCTCCTCTCCCTCTGCAATGTTGCTGCTGTTTGAGTACTCTTTACACTAGAGAAAAGAGACTGTACTTGCCAACATATGGTATGGCACCTAAAAAAATCTTCACAGTGGATGCTTTAAAAGTCTTTACTGCTCGTGATTTTAGAGTTATCTGTGAGCTATGGCACTAGAATTATTGCTTTCACTCTGACGTTTGCATCGATACCTGACATGTGTGGTATGATCACGATTTACATACATGTGTGCACCCTGTGCGTGTGTTTGCATTTGTCGGTGTGTGCAGGGAAAGACAATTCTGAAACCAGAAGTGACAAAATCATTATAGCTTCCAGCTTAATTCAGTGCAGAGGAGATCAAGGAATGGATGTCTTTCAGTTTCCTCTCACTTTCCATCCTGCAGCCCTCTGATGTGGTCCATGGCTCCCGTTAAGAGCGGGACAGCCCAGTAACCATGGAGGGAGCATGTTGACACATGTGGGATGGAGAAGGAAGACCACACCACTTACACTGTGAAAGTGAAAGGGTAGCTTCTGCAGCCATGAGCTTGTGTTTAACCTTCCACTCTCTGGTCGTACTACTGTATGTACATCCAAAGAGCTGAAGTTGTTAAATAACCTACGTAAGGATAATTTTGACCCTGCTTGTGAAATAGCACATCTGTACAATGTATACAACCTTCTACAGCAAAAGTGACAATTAAAGAGAATTACAATTACGCTGTTTAAGCTTACATACAGGCCAAATCTGACATTTTAGTCATAGATGTAAAAATCTGCTTTTTTTTTTTTGCTAGAAAATTACTCACCCTCACCCTCACACATATATTGTTTTTAAGTAGAGGCCCTAGAGAATTAAATGGTAGGTGTTGCAAGTTTTTATTGTATGGTATTTGTGCAGCGGTTTTTCAAACTCAATTTTCTTTGGAAAAATATACTTTAATGAATTTTGGTGAGCACAAACACATTATAATACCCGATTTTTTGGTACGATATAAAAGATGATGTTACGAGTAAATAGATACCAAAAATGTTGCGCTCTAAAATTGCAACAAATTATGGTATACTAAATTATCCATAGACAACACTTTAAAAGCCTTTACAGGTTACCAGTTTAGAATTGCACAGGAGGTCTGTCTCTAGAATAATTGCTCTTGTTCTGACCTTCGTGGTGATACCTTACATGTGCTATCGCTGTTTACATATGTGTGTGGGACTGATGTGTGAGTTCGCCTTTGTGCGTAAGCACGGGCGGATGGGGGTACTTACATGTTTTTTTAAATATTTTATTATTTATTTAATTTTTTTACACTGTACCTTTATTTTTTTATCATTTTTATTGTTATCACAAGTGATAAACCAGATACTTTGTGATAGCATAGAGAATTCTTCTATAAGACCCCAGATCTCTCCTCTGGCCTCCAAAGCAGCAAATCAAACCGATACTGATCTGCTGCTTCACAAGCTGGCAATGGCTTGTAAACAAACAAACAAACAAACAAACAAACAAAGCCTAGAAGTGACAAAATTCTCATTGCTTCTGGTTTCTGATATCACACAGTGGGAGGAACAACATCAGTTCCTGTCACTGTGTCACTCACTGATTGCTTGGGAGAGCCCGGTAAAGGAGGCGGCGAGGATTACTTTTACCTAAAAGAGCCCAACTGCTTCCAGTGTCATTCTGTTTCTAAACAAAGCAGCCCAGTTTTTGTTCATCTATACCAGATCCCTATCTTAGATGAGGGCCTGGAGCAGATGTTAATGGAGGACCCCACACACAAAAAAAATGGCATTCCCTCTATTTCATACTAGATTTTTCAGGTCTGAAGTAAGAGGTACATTGTACCCCTGTTCAGTCTAAAAAAAAATTAAACAGTACAAAGAAACAAAAACACAGGTTATTAGAATTAAAATTCCCCATAATGTATATTCACCTTCAGTCATGTCATTCAGCAATGTAGATCCATGTCACTCATGATGCCTGATGCCCGCAGACCAGTCAAAAGAGAAAAAAACATTTCCCGCTAACACAATCCCAGACATGTCCAAGATGAAGCAGGCCAAGCCACAATCGGTGAAAGGATAAACTTGATATTGGAAGAGAGATCCTGATGGTTGATAGTCCATAAGTCTGGAGAATCGTTGGCTATAGGATTTATCTAAGCACTTAAGACCATTTATAACTTAATAGTCCACATCATCTGGTAAGAGGCTCCCTAATGATGTCACTTGGTGGTGAATGACCACTTTGTTCAATAGGAAGTTAAAGTATTGGGAAACTCTTCATATAATTTGGATTGTGAAATGACTTTGCTTTAAAATTTGCTCAATTTGGGACTTTATTTTTCACTTTTTGATATGTGTATTATATGGATTAATTTAATTTCTTAGAGTATGTTGTCCCCTGTTCCCATGCATGTCCCACAACGTGCATACATCATTAATCATTTTGTCCAGTAATGCAGATCCACATGATGAATGATTCCAGCTGATCTACTGAAAAATAAAATGCCCGGGCTCCAGTGCTAAACGTAATACACATGGGTGGGTCTCCCAGTGTCAGGGATCCCTCCTCCGACGGCGCCGGATCCCCTCTGGCCGCGGTGGTGCGAGTGCACATGCGCAGGAGCATGTGGTCGCGCATGTGCAGGAACGTGCACGTGCACGCATGCGCAGTAGTGTACATGTCATCGCAAGGCGGGCTATTTAAACCTGCAATACAGTTTCGTCAATACCTTCTGGTCTATAACGTTCTGCGCTCCATAACCTGATTCTGTTGCCTGTATCTGATTTGACTTGACTAAGAAAGAATTCCGCCTGCACCGACCCTGGCTTATCCCTGACTATCCGCTTGCCTGCTCCCTTGTACTTGATTTGCTCATTTGATTCTGACCTGGCTTGTCTGACTCTGCTGCACCTACTTATCTGTATCTGCACCTGACCTGTATCCTGACTGATGCCATACTTACCTGCTGCTGCACCCACGGTCCTGCACCTGGCCTGCATCCTGGTTACCGCCATACCTGCCTGCTGCCGCATCCATGCTCCTGTGTTCGTTCCTGGTCCGCTCCCTGATTACCACCATACCTACCTGCTGCTGCACCCACGTTCCTGTATACGCACCTGGCCTGCATCTGGATCTCCTGAGTCTTCACCTGCCTGCTACCAGCTCCAGATCCACCCGGGACTCGTGCCACTCCTGGCTCTTCGCCCTCTGTTCCCACCATCAGGGGCTCCGAGTGGGAGTAGTAAGAGGACGCCTCCTCTCTACGTCAGGCTCCCCAACCAGGTACAAGACACCCGGGTGATGTAATTGGCCAAATATGGTCATGGCCATAGTTGATCAATGTCATTGCCTAAGTATGGCCATGTGGTCAGTCATGTCAGTGCTATCCCTGCTCCTTTGTGTACATGGATGGGAATTCCCAACCAGTAAATAAATGGGGCAAGTAACATCAATGGTTGCTAAAGACACTAAGCCCACACCCTCATTAACAACCATTAACAGGAAGGAAGCTATCATATATATTAGAAATATTGCTATTATACATGATGTTCTGTTGACGCCAAACAAGCAAAATGTCTGCCAGAAAAATGCCCAAATAGCCAAAGTTCATTCTGAAATCATGTTCATTCGGAGCCCATTCCTACTTAGAACAAACAGGCTTCTGCCAACAGAATGTTAAATATGTCCTGTGAAAGACATTTAAATATCAGAAAATAACACTCACTCATATTAAAAACATCTACAAGGGTATTATTCATGACTTTTGCGTGAAGGCTAATTCATTCACACAATTATTATTTTATAAATAGACCCCCCCAAGTGTGGTTCTGTTAAAGTCCAAAATGTCCACAGATGACCGGTGATACAGGTCAAAAATATCTCTATAAATTCAAAATTCCTCACACTAACTTAACAGTTACCTCGTTGCAGATACATTAATCTCTTTGTGACTGAAGTGAAAGATGTAATAAGGTACATTTGCATACTTATCCTACTGTGATATTGACAGTGATTAATTAAATTGTCAGTTTCTGAAATAGGTGAAATATAAGCTCTTGTAATGAAAGGACATTTTAGCAAAAATATTCTTGTACTTGTCAAATGTCCATTACCACTGGAGCTCATCATAGCAATTTTCATTTTTTTTTTAAGTTAGAGCATTGTTTGGCACAAAATCTAGCACTCAGGTTACTCATATAAAGTAATAGAGTGGACGATTAAATTGAACAGTTCATATAATATGTGGCACATCATAGCTTCCTAATTTTTAAAAGTCCAAATAATGTTCTGTTCAGCATATACAGCAGATATACTGTAAACTTAAAGAGGGTCTGTCACCGGCTTAAAAAAAACCTGCTAGTGAAAGCACAGAAAATAAAGTATTTAAAAATTTTCACTTGCATCATTTTTTTCTTTATATAAATAATTTTTTAATCACTTATAATGTGAATTTCTACTTGCAAGAAAATTGACTACACAGTTCCCCTCACCCCTACATAAAATTTTATGTAGCTGCCGGAGAAGGAGTGTTGAGGAATGCTATAGTGTTTCACTTGAGTAAGAGCTCTGAGTCTGCTAGAGCTGCTGACATCACAAAACACAATTTTTTAGCCAAACATCTTAAGTGTATGAGCCCTAAATGTGGACACTAAAAATCTAAGTCGACCCCCCCCCCACAATAAAAGGCAAACAATATCGTATCTATATTTTTAAGTCTATGCATATTTTAAAAAAAAATCATTCTCCTCTCTTCTGCCTCTGACTTTCCCCACCATCCACAAACTACTGTAAGTATCTGAGTGACCAATAAAGTCATCCTGATTGGTTTTAAATACTGCTGTTAGGGACCAGCCGGTGGTAGCCTCTAGCGTTCCACAGACCAGAATTCCCCAGGGCGCGGAATCTAAGTTCCGACCTGCTTGTTCACCAGAGCCCCTGATGGTGGGGATGGACTTGGAGCAAGCCGAGACCAGGTCACGACCCCTGGGTGCAACCAGCTGTGGTAGAGGCACCTGTCGGTGGTACGCAGCAGGTGAGAGTCTGATGTGAGGAGGTAGAGTAAGCGAGGTCAGACAGGCCGGGTCGGTAACAGCGGAGCAGGTCGGTACAAAACAGCAGGCAGAAGAATAAACGGGTCACGGTCCAGGTTTGGCAACAGGAGATCAAAAGTGCAGGAGCAGGCAGGAGAATGGTCAGGCAAGCCAGGGGACAGAGCAGGAGAAGTCAGCAGATCAGGATCAGGCAGGGTCAGCAGCAAAGTAAACTCACAGGAACACA
Organism: Staurois parvus; assembly: GCF_062004578.1. NCBI lineage: Eukaryota > Metazoa > Chordata > Amphibia > Anura > Ranidae > Staurois > Staurois parvus. Next base: position 8,511,376 of record NW_028318344.1, on the reverse strand, counting down.
GGAAAGACCATACAGCACTTGAGCATTGCAAGAGCTGGGTTTAAATAGCCCGCCCGACTCCTGACAGGCACTCCTGGGTCCTAATGCTTGCCTGGCGCCGTCATTGGTGATAGGCGCGCCTGGGTCCTAGTGCCCGCCTGCCTGAACGTTTTGTCAGGACTCTACGCATGTGCGAATTCGATCCCCACAGCGATCTTCCCATTTCCTGACAACTGCATAGGGGAACTGGGGCTGCAAGATGTATGGAGACAGGTACATCCAGATGAAAGTGTCTATACATGCTATTCTAAATTGCATAACTCTTTGTCCATAATTGATTTGGCTTTATGCTCTATGGAGCTTATTCCAACTTTGGTTGAGGTCAGTATGGAACCCAGAGGAATATCTGACCATTCTCCGTTGTTAGTTACTTTAATATCTGGCCGTCCAGAATTTAATATTCCATGGCGATTGAACCCTTCCTGGCTGAAATTGCTTCCCAAAGAAGATCCTCTGCCTGCTGCTGTTGAAGTATTTTTTTCCCTCAATGTGGGTTTCACTTCCCCAAGGCTTTCCTTCAAGGTTTTCTTATCCAACAAGTCAGTGTTATTAAAACTGCCTCCCGTGGGGAAATGGAACTCACCAAGACGAAGCTAATTATATTTCAAATTCTACTCTAGATAGCAGAATTGAATGGCTGTCTTCCCAGAGAAGGCTCAATGAGCTGTTGGAAGATAGGGCTAGGAATAAACAGTTTTTTTGGAAGAGGTTGATATGGGCTGAGGGGGAGGCAAATGGTAGGTTACTGGCTCAAATAGTTCAATTTCAATCTAACCCCACTCAAATCTCGGCTTTGAAGAACAGGGAGGGGGAGAATAATACTAAGATTGGCTCAATTGTGGCTATTTTTCAGTCCTTTTATCAAGATTTATATGCTTCCAAGGCTGACTATATACCACTTGAGCTGACCACTTATATTGCTACTATCAACTCTCCTACTCTGTCGCTTGTAGATCAGGAAACACTTGATGCTCCATTCACTCTACAGGAATTGGAACCTTCTGTAGCTAGTTTCCCCAATGCTAAGGGGGTTGATGGTTTCCCTATGGAGATTTATAAAAAATATAGTACATTATTGCTTGCAGATCTTCTCTATACATTAAATGAGGCTCTTTAGGGAGGTTTAATGAGGCTATTTTGGGTGAAGCTGTTATAGTAGTCATACCTAAGAAAGATAAAGACCCTCTGCACCTTTTTATGTGAGTGGCCATTTTAAGTTTTAATAAATTGCTGATTTTATAAAGATAAGACACTATTGGTCTTTCATTTCTTACGTTGATCAGAGAAGAAAAAGAATAGTGTGGAGAACGTGATCTGTTTATTTTGAAAGAAGATTCCTCTTCATGGTTCATTGCCATCCTAGTCCATTAAAGGGACATAAGCACATTATGACTAAGCATTATATGTGAGGTCAAATTATTCAGATGAGGGCACAATTGTGGTGTTTGGTGAAGGAGCATAGATATTGGAATATGAAGATTTGCATGTTTTCATAAGAACATGGATATATGTTTGAGAACAGGATGTCACAATATTAATTATGTTTTACATAACCGAGAGGACTCATGGGCTTTAATCACTACTATATTTGTTGTATTTTGTATTACATGTGTAATGTTTATTGATTTTTAAGAAGCATGGCATCATTATTATTCACTTTTATATTTGGACACATTGATATGGGTATGTGTAGATGTGAACTGCTTCTGTATTGAATTGTTATGTTTGTGTTGTTCTGTTTGGCTGCTCGTAAGATTTTTGTTTTTTACAGATGTCAAAATACTTGCCAAGGTATTAGCTAATAGACTGAAGGTCATCATGCACATTATTCACCCTGATCAGGCCGGATTTATGCCAAATATGTCAACAGCTATTAATATTATGCATGTCTATCTAAATATGCAGGTGCCAGTTTCGGATCATACAGATTGTGACTTCTTAGCGCTAGACATTATTAAGGCTTTTGATAGTGTTGAGTGGCCATATTTGTTGGCTGTTCTCAAAAAATTTGGTTTTGGATCCACCTTTTACAATGGGTCTCACTGCTGTATACAGCCTCTAGGGCTTCAGTTAGAGTTAATAGCTTTCAGTCTTCTTCTTTTAGACTTTTTCGTGGCACTAAGCAGGAGTGTCCATTGTCCCCCCTGCTTTTTTACATTGCCATAGAACCCCTGGCCTGCCTTATATGGGCTTCAATAGACGTGGATGGCTTAGTCAGAGGTGCTTTTGAGGAAAGAATTGCACTGTATGCAGATGATGTCCTCCTGTTTTGATCTAATATTCAGACATCTCTTCCAGCAGTAATGAAATATGTTGATGAATTTGTGAAATGTTCAGGCCTTGGCATAAACTGGGAGAAATCAATGTTAATGCCACTGGATCCTTTGTCAACTCTCTTACCATCCACACTCCTCTATTTAGGAGTTGTGTCATCCATGAAGTATTTGCGGGTAATAATATCTACTTTATTTCAGGCATTCATTTCAGACAGTATTGCCCCACTGTTGTCTAGATTTCAAACTCACAGTAAAATTTGGAGTAAGCTACCTCTTTCTTTGATAGGCCATGTTAACCTTCTCAAGATGATTTGGATGCCCCAAGTCTTATATTTTTTTTATATCATTTCCTTGTTTGGATACCTCTGCGGATTTTTATTAAGATCAATAGCATATTCAGCGATTTAATTTGGAGAAAGAAGGCCCCCGGTATAACATTAGATACACTACAATATTCCAGTGATGCTGGAGGACTAGCAGTACCTAACTCAGGATTATACTTTTTTGTTGCTCAATTGCAGCACCTTACCACATGGGCCTGTGGTATTGTCTTCCAGCACCATAATAGGATTCTCATTAGCAGAGTGGTCAGGGTCCACAGCCCTGGACTCGGTGGGAGGCAGATACTATTCTATTGGAACTTCCTGAATGGAAGGAACATCATTGATGTCTTCCCAGTTTGTAGCATGGCTCGTGAAAAAGTCAGCAGCTAGGGTATTAGGAGATTTAAGTGAAGCCTTTTCTTGACAGGATTGGAACTCTCAGACACTACATCATAAATGGGTGTCAACCGGAATGGTTGGTTCTACCCAGTATGGGATAGACTCCCACTTAGGCTCCAGCCTTCTCCCTCTCTCTCTAAGGATTTTTCATTAACATCTGCTCAAGGTGCTGAATGTGATCTTCAAAAGTTTTCGAAAAGATGATGATGTAATCTAAGTAAATTATTAAAACAGTCTCAAAACTGTAATCCCCCAGGCAACACTCCATCAGTCTTTGGAAGGTACTGGGTGCATTATTCAATCCAAAAGGAATGTGATTTAACTCAGTCCCAGCAGTGTTATGAAAGCTCTTTTCTCCCTGTCCTGCTCTCTCACTGGGACGGGCCTGTAGCCAAGTCCAAAGTAGAAAAATAGAGGGCTTGGCTCAAAGCCTTGAGCAATTCCTCCACCCTGGGCAACTGATAAGCATCTCTGTGGGTGCAGGCATTGAGTTTGCAATAGTTCACACAGAATCGTAAGCCACTATTTTTTTTTTAGCACTAAGGCAATATGCCTTATTCGCAATATGCTGCAAAGTGGAATCAACGAAAGCCACAGCCCTTGGGCTGTGGCTTTTCTCGATTATTCCACTTTGCAGCATATTGTGAATCAAGTCCTTAACCTCCTGGCGCAGAGCAGAATGTTATGTGCCAATATATTTCCCAAATGGGGATGTATGTATTGTACAGGGTGATCTACAGCTTCAATACATCCATAGTCCTTAGGACTAGCCATTAGACATGTGGTTCATTTTGTTCCAAATTGAAGATTAAATTTTCCTTATTCAGAAATTCGAATACAATAGTAGCGAATTTCAATGAATCCGAATTAAACAGTAACGAAATTCATTTGTTTCATTTGGATGTTAGAAGCATTCGAATGAAATGAATGATTCAAATTCATTTGATAATAGATGGTTGTTAAGGAGCCGGTGACGTCACCAGCTGCTACCAGAGTAAATATCTCCTAAACGGAGCACATTTAGGAGATATTTACTTTACCAACAGGTAAACCTCATTTTAGGCTTACCTGTAGGTACAAGTAAACAGTGGGGAGTTTAATACCACTTTAACATTCATGACTCAGCGGCCCTTTGGGTCTGGCGTGGATTTTAAAGGGAAACCCTGTGTCAATTTTTCTTTTTTTTTAAATGGCGTGGTGTCCCCCCCCCAAAATCCATACCAGACACTTATCTGAACATGTAGCCTGGCAAGCCAGGAAAGGGGGGTACGAGCAAGCGCCAGCTGTACCATACCAGGCCACATGCCCTCAACATGGTGGGGTGTTGTGGGGCAGGGTTTCTCCCCCCCCGAAGCACCTTTCCCCATGTTGATGGGGACAAGGGCCTCTTCCCCACAACCCTGGGTGGTGATTGTGTAGGTCTGTGGGCAGGGGGCTTATCGGAATACGGATGCCCCCTTTAGTAAGGGGGCCCCCAGATCCCAGCCCCCCTATGTGAATGAATATTGGGCACATTGTATCCCTAGTCATTCACCAAAAAAGTGTCAAAAATAAATAGAGACACAGTTTGTGATAAGTTCTTTATAAAAAAAAAAACATAAAAAAAAGAAACAATGTCCCCCGAAGTAAATTCAGCATCAATCATGATGAACGCTGCCACCGCCACACTCTGTGCTTTTCTCCTAGCATCTGACATCTCCAGTTCCCATTGAGGATCTGGGGGCCCCCACAACCACTGCCCAGGGTTGTGGAGAAATCTTCCTACGTTGAGTGCATGTGGCCTGGTATGGTTCAGGAAGGGGGGCTGAATGCTCAGTTAAGGGTCTGGTATGGAATTTAGGGGGGATGCCACAGAGTTTTTTTTTTTTTTATTTTGGCAAGGAATTCCCCTTAAAATCCTCATGCTGTTTTTTTTTAATCTTTTAACCACTTGCTGCCCACCCACAATGAACTGCAGACGGGCAGCAGCTTCAGGCAATGCCACGTACTCTTATGTTGCTCTGGCTGTACTAACACAGGAAGGTACTCCCCACCTGCGATCGCTGTGTCCACTGGACACAGCAGAATGAAGATCCTGGTGAACGGGACCTGGTGATCATCTGATCGCATCACAATGACAACAAAGCTGTTGTGAATCAATCTGTTTAATAAAAGCTCTGCTTCTCTTCCTAGCTGTCTGTTATTCACCCACAGCTCTCAAATGATACATGGGGCCATTCACAGCATCGTACCATGTGACCAGCTCTAGCTTATCACAGATCACTATTATTTTGAACTGTCATGAACTTAAGTCATTCATGACAGCTCAAAGCAAGCTTTATTTGCTCCTGCAAAGCAAAGTGTAAAGAAAAAAAAAATCCCTGATCACCGCCCCCCAGAGTAGTACAATGTTACCATGGTAACATTGTACTACTCTGATAAAAGTATTAAAAATGAAAAATAAAATTTAAAATACTGTATTGAGAATTAAAAAAAATGTTTAAGGTTTTTTTTTTTTTTGTAACTACTTGCCAGCCGCTTGCCCGTATTGTGTGGGCAAGCAGGAACTCTGGGCAAAGCGATGTAACCTTACGTCACTTTCTATTTCGGATTGTGAACGTGAATGCACCCCTGTTGGTCCAGGGAGAGAAGAGTGAACACCGCACCATTAGCAAAGCACTGCATCTTACATGCACACGTTAGATTAGCACATTTAATTTTTTTAGCGTCCCTATTAACCTTTTGATAACCCCACCACCCAGCCAGTGCCATTAGTATAGTGTCAGTATATATAATTTTTCACTGATTACTGTATTACTGCCACATCAGATAAAGTCATGGTCTGTAAGCTCCCCTCCCAGGCAGGGTCAGCTAGCGTTAGATTGCCCGCACACTATCTCACTCAAGCTATAGGTCACTGATCACCGCTATTACTAGTATAGTGTTTGTACCGATCAACATATTGACCACAAACAGAACTATACTAGTGCCTCCTTTGTATAGTATCCCGAAAATTGAAATCAATTGATTGTAGGCCAAAGCAATTTATACTCACAATACATCACCGCCCACCCAAATTCAGCTCTTGACAGAAAATTTGCATGGAAACTTAACTTTTTTCGGCCTAACCCTCAACATGGGCATTACAAAAAAGAATGCAATGTGGTCATATTGGTCCACAGGCTCCAATCATCTTTATGGTCTCTGCGGTCTAAGAAAACGGAAGCTATGAGCATTTCATCATTTCGTTTCGCCAGATATTACAGAGCCATTTTTAAAGAGTCTAATAGACCCCAGATTTTTCAGAAAAGAGTACCTGTCATTGCCTATTGCTATCATAGGGGATATTTACATTTCCTGTAATAACAAAAAGTAATTAAAAAAGAGGGACATGCTCATGCACAAAGACAAACTCAAGCGTCAGTCCCGTGTCGGTATGTAAACAGATATCACCATGCATGTGTGGTATCACTGCGAATGTCAGATCAAGGAGAGTAATTCTAGCACCAGGCCTCCTGTGCAAATATAAAGTTGTGACCTGTAAAGACTATTAAAATGTCGCCTATTAAAGCAGAGTTCCACTCTCCCTGTCAAAAAAAAAAGTCAGCAGCTACAAAAACTGTAGCTGCTGACTTTTAAAAAACAGCCACTTACCTGTCCCTCAGTCCCGCAGTGTGTTCACCAGCCGTCCTATATTCCTGGAGGCTAGCATCTTCAGTGTCGGCACCCGGCTGTGACAGCTTGCTGCTTCACAACAAGGTACCCAATGCGCGCTTCATGAATGGTCCTGTAGTCTTCTGGGACCTGCCACGTGTCCCAAAAGACTACAGGGAGGGAGGACACCTTCGCCTAGGCGATCGGACTGCAAGTGAGAGCGGGTACCTGTCAAATTCGGGTACCTGCTCCCCCCCCACCCCTCAAAGGTGCCAATCCTTAATGGGGAGTGGGGGAGCAATCCTTAAAGTGGAACTTCTCCTTTTGGGTGGAGCTCTGCTTTAATATTAAAAATGTAAGAAGCTTGTCGTCGTTGCACGGTCATATGCAATTTTAAAGCATGGTATCTATTTATTTGGTGTAACATCATCCTTTATATTTTATCAACAAATTGGACAATATATTGTATTTTTGTGCATTAAGACTAAAAAGTGTATTTTTAAAAAAAATAGCTTTTGAAAAATCGCCACGCAAATACTGTGTGACATAAAAAAATTGCAAGACCCACCACCACTCATACTAGGGAGAAGTAGCAGAATGTGTTTTGGGGTGTTATTCCACATATAGCCATGGCATTCGTGAGCAATATAAAAATGTGTCATTTTTCAAAAAATTGTGGCAAAAAAATAAAATCTTCCATGGGCTCAGCATGCCTCTCAGCAAATTCCTTGGGGTGTCTACTTTCCAAAAAGAGGTAATTTGGGGGGTTACTGCCCTGGCATTTTAGCACCTCAAGAAATGTGATAGACAGTCAGAAAGTAAATGCTGCGTAAACTTCCATAGTTTGTAGACGTTATAACTTTCACACAAACCAATTAATATACACATATTGGGATTTTTTTACCAAAGACATGTAGAAGAATACATTTTGTCCTAAATTCATGACTACCTTTGAATTTAATGGATTTATTTTGTAACCAAAAGTAGAAAATATCTTTTTTTTCAAACTTTTTTTTTTTATTCATATCACAAAAAATAAAAAACCTAGTGGTGATCAAATACCACCAAAAGAAAGCTCTATTTGTGTGGAAAAAAAGGCCATACATTTTGTTTGGGTACAGCGTTGCATAACCACGCAATCACCAGTTGAAATAGTGCAGTGCTGAATAGCAAAAAATGACCTGGTCAGGAACGGGCGCTAAATCTTGTGGAGGGCATGTGGTTAATGTCGCCATTGTTTGTTGACATTCTGCATGTAATGTACAAGTGACAGGTCATAGGCTTAGCAATAGGGGTCACAGTCACAATAGCAACCCCACTCATGCTCCAGGGGGACTGGGTAGCAAGAGAAAGAGGGACAGGAGGAGCGGGGGCGGCATTTACTAAACCTGATCAGCTGTATTTGCTTGCAAACAGATGAATGCCTGTGGTGGGGTGGGGGAGGAGAAGAAGCAAGCTTTCAGCTGCTGCAGGAAAATACAGCTGATTAGGTCAAGTAAATTCCACCCCCTGCCAACCCTCCTGTTCCTCTTGCTGCCTGGGCCCCCTACGCCTATGACTTTCCACTGAGTATTGCAAGCTTCTGACCAAAGTATTTTTTGTCTCAACAGTTGGTGGTTGCTAAGAAGTGTGAAGTTCTTTTTTAAGGTAGGCTTAGGTGAAGTGTTAGTTCTTTGTCCATATTCTGATTATATTTAAAGCTAATCCTTTAGGTTTACATGTGTCTGTTAATTGTCACTTGTGGTAGGATAGTTAGAGTGTTGCAGATAAAAGGATGGCATCATAAAGTATGTGTGCTGCAAGTAGGCTTAGACAATATTTAACAGTGTTCCTTCAGGCCATGCCCAATATCCACAGCAATTTCGCCAAACTCTTTTTTCATCACTCTCCCTTTTAGGTTGTCTCTCTTTCTCAACTTCTGATGTTGGGAGGTATGTAATCTAGCAGTTTACAGTCACACTGGACAATTACTGTATGTTATGTATATATGTAATCTCTGAACTCTTTGAAGACCCCACATTTGAGCCTTCTTAGGAAAGAATCAATTGTCCCGACTGGATTTTTTGCCCTTCTTTTCTTCTCTCAATACTTCCAAATGTACATGTTTGGCCAGTCTAGGAGTATATTTCTATGGAAAGATTTTTATTACAGTATGAAAGGCATTTCAGTGATTTGTCTGTACATCTGATTGCCATATATAAGAAGCTTCAAAGAGAAAGGAGAGCCACTTTGATTTTAATGAATTATCCATCTGTAGCTCACAAATGCATTCCTAGATGGACAACAGATAGAAATACAGACTTCTGTGATCAAGTGGTACTCCATTCAGACATCTGCAACAACTGAGGTATTTACTGAATTCACTTTCTATTTTCCTGAAGATAACCTGTTTACATAATTTTTCACCATATGTTTAGTTTGATCTTCAGATTTGAGACAGATTTACTTAAACCTCCGCTACAGCTATTTAGTGCACACTTACATAAGATATTACAGTAGTTGAATTATTATGTACACAAATGACATGTGTTTCATAATCTTCATTGCTCACTCGCCAGGTTTTCATTTATTACTTTTGAAACAAAAAGAGGTATAAAAAAAAATGACATTTGCAATAAACAAATAGATGCATAAATAGAAAAAATGAGCAGACATCAAATATCCAAAAATATTTAAAACAACTTGCAAATCTGATATATTATGAAAAAACTTAACTAGAATCCACAGCAATCATGTTAACTAATCTACAGCAGATTAAAATCTGATTGGTGCTAAATCTAGAAGTATTATTCAGAAGAGACTCTTAATTAGGCCCCTTCTGAAGCTGAGTCCTTATGTAGCGCTACCTTCTTGAGAGCCGCTGGCTTTGGGTCCCCTTTACTTTCTGCACAGCCTGGCAACATGAATTTACCACATGCTTCCAGTAACAGTCTATGGGCTTGTTTTTCTTTTTGTTTGTTTGTTTTATTAGGAAAATTAACTTGGGGAGGGTAACAGGGTTATGGGATGTCCAATATGATTGCAGAATAACATTTTGAGGACAACTTCTTTCTCTAGAATATGCTACAACAATGGCTGTTGAATGACTGTGATTCAGCCGGAATCCTGGCAATGTCTTTAGCAAAGTACTTCAACTTGCAAGGGCTCTGAGTCCACTTGAATGAATGTAGCAAAGTCCCAACTTGTAGGAGCTCTAAGTCCCCTATATGTTCAAAATACCAGCCCGCCTGGCTAAGGTATCTGATCCCAGGAAAAGGGATTTGGTAAGCTATGAACTGTCCCCTGAAGACTTTTCAGAACTTGCATCCAGCAGATTTCTCTCTTTTAGGCCCGGGGAGTGTAGAGGTACTCACATTGTCCTTGTCCTACAGTTGTGGATAAAACTGCTTTCAGGCCTCTGTAGCTGGGCTGGTTCCTCTCCAAGCTTGGCAGACTGTCCTTCCCTGGTGGACTGCAGGACAGTGGAGCGCCCTCTTTCAGTCTTCTTCCTTCAGCTTCCAGCCTGGAAGCCAAACCCCCTTTCTCCAGGGGCCCCCTGCCAGACTACACAGCAGCACCTCTCAGCACTCCATATTCCACCCGACTCCACTGCTCGCCAGACTCTGTCATATTTATGGGCTGATCAGTCACACTGCCAGGCCTCCTGACTGGGATTGGCCATACTCCCATAAATGTGCAGATCAGCCACTCCTCACCTTTGCCTACTGGCTTCTAGCTTTTACAAATTTCTAGAGCAGGAGGAGGTACCAGAGGACTGACCTGTGAAGCCCTACAACCCTGACCAGAAGTAACACTCTAACTAAACCCAGGCTTCTAGCAATCCTCTAGTTACTCTAACCAACTATATACACCAGAGGGTGCTACACTTATAAAAGACACAGACAGAAATACACTGTGTATAACTGAGCAGGGGGGAGGGAGGAAGACGTGTTTCCAGGAGGCCTTCCCAGTGAAAAGCTGTGCAGGAGGCATGTCAGTAGGAGGCAGAGAGACAGTAGTACACTGAACTTCCTTGTGAAGAGCTGTGCAGGGGAACATGTCAGCAAAAGTCTAACCACTGGAATACAGGCAGGCTGTGATCCCAAATAGAGTGTAAAGAAGCAAACTGACTATGGCAAGTTGGGCTTATCATGAACAGGCAGTCGTTTCATGAGCGATTACATGTAAGCAGCCATGATTAGTTGTGGCAGCTGTCAGCCTCCCTTTGCTTTCAGTGAGGCTTCCACCCATAACTAATTGTCAGAAACTCCCACTGATTCTCCCACATCTAATTGTTAATGGCAGGTGTGAATGGGGCCCAAGTTGTTACAGGGTAGAAAGGGAAGGACTTAATGGGAGGGTCTGCTTACTATGATCACTTGATCAATCCCAGTGGTATACTAAGAAACAACTCAACACCCTTATATTCCTTTTGACATGCAACACCATATCCTTAAGTATCTCACAGAAAATGAAAAGTCTTAACCACCTCCCGTCCGGCCGTTGTATATAAACAGCCGGACAGTGGCAGTGCAGGGTCGGGTGGTCGTTTATAAATGGCCTCCCCGCCCCATACTTGTGCTCACTCCCTGGGAGCGTGCAGCACCGCAATCCGGTGCCTGCTGTGTCCTCCGGACACAGTGGAACACTGATCGTCGTACGGGACCTCTCTGCAAGGTCCCGATCATGTGATCACTGATTGGCCAATCAGTGATCAAATGCAGAGTAGTAGGCAATGATGTCATTTCTGACATCATTGCTTACTACATGTGAAACCTGTTAATGATCACAGAGGTCACATGGTACAAGGCTATTCACAACAGCCTTGTACCATGTAACAAGCTGTGATCAATCACAGCTCACACAGTAGTTCTCAATGACTGCAAAAATGCAGGCAGAGAGAAGGAGAAATTATTGCTTTTACAGTCTTTATGGGTGTAAAAGCAATCAGTGTAAAAAAAAAAAAATCTTCACCCCCCACAAGTAGTACAGTGTCACCATGGTGACACTGTACTGCTAGGGTGACAGTATGTAAAAAAAAAAAACCCATAAATAATATAAAAAAATTAAATAAAAATGTAAAACAAAATGTTTAAAAATTATATTTTTGGTTATAAATTAATTTGGGTTATTTTTATTTTTTTTTACTAAAAAGATAACGGAATACATTTTGGCCAAGATTTATGATGAAATATTATTTATTTGCAACATTTTATAAGAAAAACGTTTTTTCAAAATTTTTGGACTTTTTCATTTACATGCTTTATCTGTCTCAAAAGAATGCTAAAAAATTCATATGGGTACAGTGTTGCATGACCGTGTAATTGTCATACAAAGTGTAATAGCACTGAAAGCTGAAAATTTGCCTGTAAAGAAAGGAAAGAAAGGGGGTAAAAGTGTCCGGACTTGAAGTGGTTAAAGAAGGACATTGACAGTGATGACTAACTTGATGTCAAACTGTGCACAAACATATAGGAAAGCGGTGAGCCATTTACAAAAGCGAAGGCATTAGAATTCTGAGAAATGCTAATCACAGAGAACCTTTGCCTTACAAGAAGACACATTTCTAGCAGAGGTTACACAATGGGCCTGATTTATGAATGCTTGTGCGTGTATAATCATGCATGGATGTTCTGTGGATGAGCAAAATCTACACTCATTTAGGAGTGCAAAATCTGGAGCAGCTGTGCATGGTACCCAATCATTTTCTAACATGTTCAATTAGGCTTTGACAAAAAAACTGGAAGCTGATTGGTTTCTATGCAGAGCTGCACCAGATATTACACTCTCCAGTTTTAGTAAACTAACCTCATAGTGTTTATTGATGAGGGGGTGGGAGGCAAAATCCAAGGCTGGTGTTTGTAAGGAGGTGGGAATGACATGAGGAAACTGGCTCAGGAAAGGAAAAAGTATCATTAACCTCCTTAGCGGTAATCCCGAGTGTAGCTCGGGGTAAAATTTCTATACCAAGAGCGGTAACCCCGAGCTACACTCGGGCTTACCATGCGGCGCTGCTCTGGGGGTCCCTGCAGCACTTACCTTGTCCTTCGCTCCCGCGATGTGTCCCCTGCAGCGTCCCCGGCCATCTCCTCCGGCCGATGCCGGCAGCCGGCTTCTGTGTTCTGGTCCCTGTGGCGTCGGGACATACGGGCGCCGGGAAATTTGAAATTCTTAAAAAATGTCATTTTTGCTGTCATTGCTGTTTTAATGCATTTCACATATATTTTGTCCCTACTGCTTTGTCCTGTACCCTGCCTGCATTTTGAATGTTCTTTCTGCCTGGAAACTTAGAAAAGTCCATGGTGTCCAAAAAGCGTCCCTTTACGTCAAAAGCGGTTTTAGAACAGCGATAGTAAATCAGAACCACTTGCAGAATTGAGTGATAATGATCCGTAGGGAAAATTAGACACTGAAAACGATTTTGCGACTTTGCTCAGCGATGTGCGAATTTGCCTCTGTATTTCAAATTTCAGTGTTTTTGGTTTGATTATATTATTGAATTAAATTTATTATTATTATATTATTATTTTTTATGATTATTTATTAAATTATAATTTATGATTTCGTGTTTCAAATTTTATCATATCCGGAATGTTTAATAGACTCTTGTTCGTACAGATTTCAGTGAGTTATTCCTAAAAATTACAGGCCTACAATAAAAAACTACATATTTCCATGCAAAAAAATGGTACCACTTTCAGCACAAAAAATCGGAAAGAATCATACCGCCAAGGGGGTTAAACAAGAAGGTAAAAAAAATACATAATACAAAGTCTCTGAACCATATGTGTAGGGCACAGGTAAGCAAACTTGAAGAGGTGGAGATCTACCTGAGCAGAATAGAAGAGATCAAGGATCACTAGGATACAGCATTTTAAAGCAGACTATCTAGCAAGACCCCATTAAACAGTAAGAAAGAGTTGAAGATAGCCAAGATGCAATTTCCAGTCTGATATGAGGTCTGAGAGGTGGCAGAAATAGTTAGGAGCTGGTGATTGGCACGTTAATGTCACAATCTACCTGTCAGAAGGCTGTGATGAACAAGCAGACTGCGATCAAGTGGTTGCAACCCCCAACGCACATGATGCAAACGTGCTAAGTACATTATAAAGTGTTGCATGATTTGTTGGAGTAATATACATAAAATGATCACAGCTTAGAAAATTCACAATCCACCACTGAATAAAGTTGTTTATAGACATTAGGTGACACAACAAACTCCTGGCCAGGTCCATGTTTGAACTAGAAGGGATCAGTTATCCTTGGTAATCTGTCCTAACAGGGTTGAGTGCCTAGTAGTGTGAAGGTGGTGTGCATAGTGGATCAATGCTCTCACACACTTTCTGACTCATTTGTGTGTTTTAAAAAAGTTTGTGATAACCTTTTCCTAATTTCCAGCATAGGGGATCTTGGCCAGCCAAGGTCACAAGGTACATGTTCTGTCTCTCCAATCTAAGCATTGATAGTGTGATCTTTGTAACTTACAGTTGTGATGAGATAGCGATAACTTCAACCTCAGTTGGATACCACAGTCAGTGACTCAATCGATAAGACATCTTGTAGATCTTGTGAAGTTTATTCCATAAACTGAGAGAATCTAACAAAGAACATTTGATAGGTAAAAAGATCATAATGTTTTACTGCTCCATGCCATGAGGCTTACTGCAATGCCTTACTGGGAAAAGGGGTGGGATATCTATACAGCATTAACTAAGCCAAAGGAAAGGGAGGAGCAGAAACAAAATATAGAATCTCTTAAAGGCATATGACAGTCAATATGACAGTCATGTGAAACATGACAGTACAGGCAGCCATTTTTTTCTCTTACATCCACACACCCACACTTTCCACAGTGCTTTGCATCTATCTACCCTTCAGGTGGCATGCCACCCATGTCACGTCTCACTTCATAGTTACATAGTTAGTTTGGCTGAAAAAAGACAAACGTCCATCCAGTTCAACCATTCCACAAAAAAAATAAAAAAAGTTCTAATCCTATACCCACAGTTGATCCAGAGGAAGGATAAAAACCCAGCAAAGCATGATCCAATTTGCTCCTTCAGGGAAAAAAATTCCTTCATGATCCCCCGAGAGGCAATCAGATATTCCCTGGATCAACTTTACCTATAAATGTTAGTATCCAGTTATATTCTGTATATCTAATAAATAATCCAGGCCTTTTTTTTTATAGCAATTTCTGAGCTGGCCAAAACCAACTCCTGAGATAGTCTATTCCACATTTTCACAGCTCTCACTGTGAAGAAACCTTTCTGTGTTTGGAGATTAAATTTCTTTTTCTCCAAATGTAAAGAGTGTCCCCTTGTCCTCTGTGATGACCTCAGGGTGAATAGCTCTACACCGAGTTTACTATATGAACCACTGATGTGTTTGTACATCTCGATCATATCTCCCCTTAATCACCTCTTCTCAAGGGAGAATAAATTCAGTTCCTCTAATCTTTCCTCATAGCTGTGTTCCTCCATGCCTGTTATCAGTTTGGTTGCCCTTCTCTGTACTTTCTCCAGTTCCCCAATGTTCTTTTTGTGAATTTGTGCCCAAAACTGAACTGCATATTCCAGATGAGGTCTTACTAATAATTTGTACAGGAGTAATATGATATCTCTCTCTCTGGAGCATATACCTTTTTTAATACAAGAGAGGATTTAGCTCACTTTAGAAACTGCAGCTTGGCATTGCATGCCATTATTAAGCTTGTGATCTACCAAAACTCCCAGATCCTTGTCGACCATTTGATTCTCCCAATTGTACTCCCCCTAATATGTATGATGCATCCATATTCTTAGCCCCCAAGAGCATGACCTTACATTTATCAACATTAAACCTCATTTGCCACATAGTTGCTCAATTAAACAGTGCATTGAGGTCAGCTTGTAAGTTGGAGACATCCTGTAAGGACGTTATTCCACTGCACAGCTTGGTGAATTACTTCAATAATAATGGTTCACGTCAAAGGACATCAATGGTCTTCCTTTACCCTGACCACCCTCTTTCTCTCACAGTGATGCCTGGCAAAGTGAGAGCAGTCCTTCCAGGTCTCCCCTTTGCAATGTCATATGACACATCAGAACCACAGAGGATCTTAAGACTTCCCTCAGCTGTGCAATTGCTGCTCTGATCTGAGGTGTGAAAGGGGCGGGTGGGGTAGAGAGCTGGTGGCTGGCATGGCAGTGTCATGATCTACCCATCACATGGCCATGATCAACATGTAGAGTGTGATAGACTAGTAGCCTGCTCTCAGAGCAGGGGTTTTGCTCAGATCTTTCTGTGTTTGCAAGAGGTTCAAGCATTAGTTTGTATCCAAGATTTCATTATCTGGTGCTTGAAATACAGATTCCAATGATAAATACACATGCATATGCAGATTTTTTCACACAACATAGCTCAGGGTTTTTTTTGCATGCCTTTTGCTTGAAAAATCTTTTAGCAAACTGAATACATTTGTATTCCTTCTCTTGTTTATTTAATTTAGAAAATCAGCTTCATTGACTTGCTTTGCAATTATATTTTACATATTTAACAAAATTGGAGTTTTATCTTTATACTAGCATACAAACAGAAGAAAGTGAACAGTAAAATTTCTCTTTCAGTTATTATCTTAACTGGTAATTTTTGGCAATGCTTTTAAGAAGCTGACTGATTAATTCAAAAGTAATGCAGAAAACTTTAGGTTTAATCGTTAATCAAGATGCTCAGTTCACAAAAAGAATTAATTGAGTTCTCTGTAGGCTCAATAGGTGATAATTCAGGTTCTATCAATAGGTCTCTTGGAGTTCATAGAGTGCTTCATTATTTAGGCAAATAGAAAATCCCCAGTGCTTTTTGTCAGACAGAGCTGGATAGCATGTTGGCATGCTAACAGTTTTCAGTAATATTATAAAGCTGATATAATAATATTACCTTTTGTTCCACTAACCCCTCCCTCCTAGATTGTAAGCTCCAAGGAGCAGGGCCCTCCTAACCTTCTTGTATTGAACTGTATTGTTGCTGTATTATCTCCCGTTATATTGTAAAGCGCTGAGCAAACTGTTGGCGCTATATAAATCCTGTATAATAATAATAATAATCACGAATGTCTAAAAAAATTATGCCAGGGATCCGGGTGTGACCAGAAATGTGTGGACTGACACAGGGAAGTAGCAGGCTTCAGGAACACAGGCGTAGTCAGGGCTGGAGAGGTGGAATGGTCAGGCGGGCCGTAAGGTACTGTCAGGCACCGCCCGGCGGGATCTCTAGTGACCCACAGAACAGGATTCCCCAGTGCGCGGAGTCTAAGCCCCAGTCTGCCTTTTCACCAGAGCCCCTGATGGTGGGGATGGACTTGGCGCAGGACTGAGACCAGGTCGCGGCCCCTGAGTGCACCCAACTGTGGTAGAGGGGTCCACCAAGGGTATGTACTGTGGGAAAGCCTGATGTGAAGGGGCTGGCAAGTTTGGACAGTAGTGACTGGATCCATGCGTTATGGATGGATCATCTGAGTAGCGTCAGGCTCAGTCAGGCAGGCCAGGTCAGCAACGTGCGGGCAGTGAGGTAGGAGGAGCAGGCAGAGAATAGTCAGGGTCACAACCGGGTTCAGTAACTCACGGGCAGCGCGGTACAGAGGATCAGGCAGAAGGATGGTCAGGCAAGCCAGGGGTTCAACAGGAGACGGTCAGCAGAGGTCAGGATCAAAGCAGGGTCAGCAACTAGGCAGGAACACAGGATACCAGGTACAGGGGCTCATGGGAAACATACACCAAGGTCCTGACTGCAGGTCTGGCCATTCCTTAAATACACCTCCTACAATCAGCCCCAGGTGTTGGCTGGTTGCATGAGTGAGCTTCTGGCTGCTGAGAGCTCCCGCTGGTCAGCCCTGGTACTGCAGCCCACAGGGCAGGTGAGTCCCACCACCAGTGCTGAGTCCATTCCTGACAAATTGTTTGTCCTGGGTTACCCATGCTATGGATATATACAGTATATGGCAAATTAAGTCATCAAGGCATAAATGTTAAGCAATAAATAAA
The DNA here is from genome assembly GCF_062004578.1 of Staurois parvus. Classification (NCBI taxonomy): domain Eukaryota; kingdom Metazoa; phylum Chordata; class Amphibia; order Anura; family Ranidae; genus Staurois; species Staurois parvus. The sequence continues at coordinate 8,493,706 of NW_028318344.1, read as the reverse complement.
TTGTTATTTCTGCTCAGATAGTGATAACACAGACAGTGATTTCTGCCCACACTTATGGGCATTGATGTTCATTGCAGTGTGTGATATTTATGGCTTGGGTACCTTTAGGTACTGAGCTTCATCTATTAATGGCAGGCACTGCTAATAGTACACACTTTGTTATTGGAAGTGCCTCTCTGCAAAGCATGGAGGATGCCTCTAGTAGAGTGAGGGATCCAACACTTAGGCCTAAGGCCCCATTCACACCTGAGAGTGTTGAAGCTTGTAGCTCAAAGCTCAAACACTCACAACAAACAAAAACCTATTGTATTCAGTAGCCCTTTTTCACATCTGACCATCCTGTAGCTTCTAGCTGAATGCCTGATGCTACAAAAAGTATGAGTTACTTTTCATTAAGCATTTTTGGCCCAATAGACATCAATAGGAATGCCTGAAAATGCTTGATTTGAGAATTTTTTCAGGCAGGTTTGCAGGTGTTTTTTTTAGCCTGTATTAAATGATCTCCTCCCCAAGTGATTTCCATTAGCTAAAACAAAAAGCCTACATATACACATGTAAAATGCCTGTAATACTCTAAAAACTCCTGTATACACTTGCAAAAATGCTCAAAAAAGCTCAAATAAAGACTAATGAAAATTTTTGCTTAGGTGTGAATGCAGTCTAAGTGACTGTATGTGTAAAGCTCAGGCCAATGTGTGGTAATAAAAGAAATTGCCAAAAGACTACTACTTATACTTAATTACACCAAGTCCAACTATGAAGATAAGTATTGAATAAAAGTACATGAGAGGATAGTGTGGGCTTTCAAGGTGCTTGTGAATTACAGACTAAATATTTAAAAATAAATGCAGTAGTATAAATGCGTACAGTACAGTTGCAAGAAAAAGTAAGTGAACTCCTTGGGATTACGTGGAGTTTTGCATGAATAAAAAATGTGCTCTGAACGTCATCTAAGTCACAACAATAGAAGAACACAGTCTGCTGAACATAATACTACACAAACATTAGATGTTGCCATGGTTTAATTGCACATAACATGTAAACATTCACAGTGCAGGGAGGAAAAAGTATGTGAACCTTTAGGCTTAATAACTGGTTGACTCTCCTTTGGCAGCAATAACCTCAACCAAATGTTTCCTGTAGTTGCAGATCAGACCTACACAACGATCTGGAGTAATTTTGGACCACTCCTCTTCACAAAAATGTTTCAGTGTAGCAATATTCTTGGGATGTCTGGTGTGAATCGCTCTCTTAAGGTCATGCCACAGCATTTCAATTGGGTTGAGGTCAGGACTCTGACTGGGCCACTCCAGAAGGTGTATTCTGTGCTGTTGCAGCCATTTTTTTGTTGAATTACTTGTATGCTTTGGGTCATTGTCCTGTTGCATCACCCATCCTCTGCGGAGCTTCAGTTGGCGGACAGATGGTCGTACGTTTTCCTGCAAAATGTCTTGATAAACTCTGGAATTCATTTTCCCATCAATGACAACAATCCGTCCAGGCCCTGAGGCAGCAAAGCAGCCCCAAACCATGATGCTCCCTCCGCCATGTTCTACAGTGGGGATGAGGTTTTGATGTTGGTGTGCTGTGCCTTATTTTCTCCACACATAGTGTTGTGTGTTCTTCCCAAACAACTCAATCTTGGTTTCATCTGTTCACAGTATATTTTGCCAGTAGTGCTGTGGAACATCCAGGTGCTCTTTTGCAAACTTCAAACGTGCTGCAATATTCTTTTTGGACAGCAATGGCTTCCTCCGTGGTGTCCTCCCATGTACTCCATTCTTGTTTAATGTTTTCCTTATTGTAGATGTGTCAACAAAAATGTTAGCATGTGCCAGAGATTTCTGTAGGTCTTTAGCTGACACTCTGGGATTCTTCTTTACCTCATGCGGCATTCTGCGCTGTGCTCTTGCAGTCATTTTTACAGGACGACCACGCCTAGGGAGAGTAGCAACAGTGCTAAACTTTCTCCATTTGTAGACAGTCTGTCTTACCGTGGACACATAAACATCAAGGCTTTTGGAGATACTTTTGTAACCCTTTCCAGCTTCATGCAAGTCAACAATTCTTGATCGTAGGTCTTCTGAGAGCTCTTTTCTGCGAGGCATGGTTCACATCAGACAGTGCTTCTTGAAACCAGTAAACCCAAAACAGGTGTGTGTTTTTTAAGGGCAGGACAGCTGTCAGCAACACATCCAATAATATCACACTGATTGGAGTCAAGGTTGGTTCACTCCTGGCTCCAATTAGCTCTGGGAGAAGTCATTAAGCTAGGGCCTCACATACTTTTTCCTCCCTGCACTGTGAATGTTTACATGTTATGTACAATTAAACCATGGCAACATCTAATGTTTGTGTAGTATTATGTTCAGCAGACTGTGTTCTTCTACTGGTGTGACTTAAATGACGTTCAGAGCACATTTTATGCCCAATTCATGCAAAACTCCACGTAATCCCAAGGGGTTCACATACTTTTTCTTGCAACTGTATATAAGGCAAAACCTTTAAAAAGAATATTGCAATATTTTTTGTAATTCCCTCCTTATGTTAGGATACCTTTAGTAATAATAACAGTACACTGTTAGCGTTAGATCGCATTAGACCAATCGAAGGTTAATTACTTACTGGAAGGGGAAATGTTTTGCTCCTTGCAATGTAACTTTTGCCAGCAAAAGACAGACCCAGATTGATAATTAATGGAGGGGATACATGATTGTGTGTAATAATAATCAGAAGAAATCTTTAAAATGTATGGGATTTCTGTAGGTGTAAGAGGTCATAACTGATTGAAGAGTAATAGTCAAATGATTGGGAGGAGCCACAGGAGTAGGAACTGTGGTAATTGCTGTAAGATTAAGGGTGAAAGGACCTTGCAATGAAAAAGAGAGATCAAGCCATGAGTGATCTGGAAATCCTGCTATCACAGATTAGAGCTGCTGCAGAGGTCATGGGCCCACAATGGATCTAGGAACAACAGTCTGAGGTATTGGGGGAACCTACGAAAGGCACCTACATCACCCCCTATCCCTAAATGTGCAAGGAAGGCCAAGATTCCCCTTAATACACCCCAGGGCCAAGAGGCAAATTGGGAGACCAGCAAGGGACCCTCCAGTGAGTTAATTCCAACACACTTCTGAAAATGCAGTGTAAGAACTGGGAGTAATTCCCCCTACTGACAGAACTCATGGGAGGCTGGGTCCCCAGCCATGCTTTCTCTAGCTTGTGGCTTTTGAGCCCTGCTGCTGAAGGCTTCTGTTAGTGGGCTAGCCTCATGAGGAGACAGACCCTATGCATGCAGCAGGCTGATGAGATCTCCCTCAGCAGCATTGACTCAGGTCCAGGATGCTGAGATTTTGCCCTCAAGCTCCTCTGAGGCACTGGACAGGTGGATGTATTGGTGCAGGAATATAGCTGAAAGGGGCAGCAGATATGATAAAGTTTTCTTATGCAGCAATTCCACAGACTCCTGCGAGCCACAGGTGAACTGATAATAGAAAAGTCATATAAATAATAAAATTGTGAGCTGATGCCTAATAATGTTGTGCCTCCATCCCCTATTTTGCACAGACAAAGAACAAAAACATATCTGATCGGACTTTATATGAGGTACAGCATTTGCATAAAAAGAATTATTGCACAATAGATGAAAATCGTTTGTACATAAATGAAGCAATTTATAAAAAGGCAAGCTGATTTGTAAACACTAACATATATCAGTATACAATCTATCTTATATTCACATATTAACCAGTTCCCGACATTGCTATAGCCAAAAAGATGGCTACAGTGCCATCGGCAAGTTCTGGGAGGGCGTCCATGGATGTGCTCCCAAAACCACACCCCCACACACCCCCTGGGGCGAGGACTTTCGGACACAGCTGATCACATGGCTAAGGACCGGGCCAATCACAGCTGCATTTACCATGTGACCAGCTGTGTCCAATCACAACTGATCACCAGGTAAATAGGAAATGCCAGTTATCGGCAGTCCTCTCCTCATGCTGACAGCGAGTGAGAGGGGAGCTGGTAAGGGGCATTTCACAGGGGGACATCTATGCTGATCATCAGTGTCCTTGTGATCAGTATAGCCCCATCAGTGCGGCCAATAATGTCCATCAGTGCTGGAAATCAGTGCCCATCTGTGCTGGCAATCAGTGCCCATCAATTGAATCAGTGGCCATCAGTGCCCATCAGTTGAATCAGTGCCCATCAGTGCTGCCTATTAGGTGCCCATCAGTGTCGCCAATCAGTGCCACCTAACAGTGCTGCCCATCAGTGCCACCTAACAGTGCCCATCAGTGCTGCCCATCAGTGCCACCTATTAATGCCCAGTGCCACATAACAGTGCCCATCAGTGCTCCCTAACAGTGCCCATCAGTGCCACATATCAGTTCCCATCAGTGCCCATCAGTGAGACAGTGTGAGGAAAGTGCAGCCGATAACCGGCAACTGCATTTATCGGTGATCTGCTGTGTCATTGGACACAGCTGATCATGTAGTAAAAGAACGCTGGGATTGGTCTTTTACCACATCGCCGGGTGCGTGCCTCCGGGGCGTGCGGGAGGCGCATTCTGGGAGGACATCACAAAACTCCTGGGCCAGACACCAGGAAGTGATTTCCATTTGGAGGTGTTATTAGACTGCTTATATAGCTGATTTGTAAGTATTGTTCCATCAATAGACATTTATATGTATAAATACTACACCATCTCTACCCTCCCCCCATTTTGAGGGTATTTTGTGAACATACTCTATAATACTGTTTTCTAGGTTCACAGACTTTGTATTGGGTATCTTCTCCTGAAAAAGTGAGATTATTATCACAAAAGCGTCAAGCCAAATAATGTACCCATTAGAATGTTTCTTCAAATGCTTGGAATTTATTCATGTATTATTATGTGAATATCCTATAGATTGTGTATTGATATATGGTAGCGTTTACAAATCAGCTCACCTTTTTATAAATTGCTTTATTTATGTAAAATAATTTTTAATCTATTGTGCAATAAATCTTTTTATGAAAATGCTGTACCTCAGATAAAGTCCAATCAAATATGTTCTTGTTCTTGTTCTTTGTCTATGATAAGAGAAAGGCAGCATCTTCAGGGTAAGGATCTTCAGGGTTCAGGTAAAGCTTTGCTTTGTAAGGGGAAAGCACTTGATAACAGCCTGTATAGCATCAGCAGAACCTAACAGTGCTCTGCTGACAGAGATCAAGGAGGATGGATGACGCCCTGGGTTAGTTTCTTCCAGGTCAGTGGTTTGAGCACCTGCAACACAATTCCCTATCCAATCCAGCAAGATCATCAGTGACAAAAGCTTGGTCATGTCAATGGTGGTGGAGCCATTTGGAGTTTGGGCTGATCCTGGTTCTATTCAAATGTAGCCTGGTGAGAACCCATTCTTTCATTATTCAGTAAATGTGGACATTGGGCTTAAATCTAGGGGGTAGGAAGGATAGTGTTAGGTTGGAGGAGACCCTAGCAGATTTGTGGGCATTGCGCACCGGAGTTGCACAGCAGTCAGTTGGATTAAGTGGCGTAACAGACCCTATGCTAGGGGTGGAAGGTTTTTTTCTAAGTTTTCTTTTTTAATCTTTATTTAACCTCCCTAGCGGTATGATTATTTCAGATTTTTGGTGCTGAAAGCGGTACCATTATTCTGCATGGAAATATGTAGTTTTTTTATTGTAGGCCTATAATTTTTAGGAATAACTCACTGAAATCTGTCCGAACAAGAGTCTAGTAAACATTCCGGATATGATAAAATTTGAAACACAAAATCATAAATTATAATTTAATAAATAATCATAAAAAATAATAATATAATAATATTACATTTAATTCAATAATATAATCAAACCAAAAACACTTAAATTTGAAATATAGCGCCAAGTTCGCACATCGCTGAGCAAAGTCGCAAATTATTTTCAGTGTCTGATGACGAATTTCTCCACGAATCATTATCACTCAATTCTGCAAGTGGTTCTGATTTACTATCGCTGTTCTCTAGCTGATCTAAACCCGCTTTTGACCTAAAGAGACGCTTTTTGGACGCCGTGGACTTTTCTAAGTTTCCAGGCAGAAAGAACATTCAAAATGCAAACAGGGGACAGGACAAAGCAGTAGGGACAAAATGTATGTGAAATGGGTTGAAACATCAATGTTTTACTATGAAAAATCGTTTTGAAAAAAATGACTTTTTTTTAAATTTTCAAATTTCTCGCCGCCGGCGGCGGCGGCGTCCATACGTCCCGACGTCACAGGGACCGGAACACAGGAGCCGGATGCCGGCATCTGCCGGAGGAGATGGCCGGGGACGCTGCAGGGGACACATCGCGGGAGAGAAGGACAAGGTAAGCTCTGCAGGGACTCCCTATGCAGCGCTGCATGGTAAGCCTGAGTGTAGCTCGGGGTTACCGCTTTTGGTACTGACATTTTACCCCGAGCTACACTCGGGAATACCGTTAGGGAGGTTAAGGTTTCAAGAATTTTATTGTAAAGTGTGGTTTTGCGAAGATGTCATCATAATGGATGAGCTGAGCATACTGGTTCGGTTTCACGCAGGTTTGGCAAACATGACTGAAGTTTGTGTCCCTAATCTAATTTTCTTTTTTTATGCTTGCTTTTATTTTAACCTAGTGATCCCGACAGTAAATCCAATGTTTTTAAAAAAAAAAAAAGCTGTTATGCAGATGTAGCAGTTAGAAGACTGACACAAAACCATATAACACTGACAGGGATGTTTACAATGGTCAGCTTTTATTCATTTATGAAAAAAACGTTTTCCCAAAAGAAAGAAAACATGTTAGCTGGAGTTTGGTGTCAATTTGTTAGTATATCTAAATCTACTAGTACATCTAACACATACCCTCCCCAAGACTGACAATGCTGTCCAAAAGTGTCTCTTTTGCTCTTTCATCCAGAGTTTAGGTACCCTAATACAGGGGATGTGTTACTTGCCAGATCACCAGAGAAAAACAGAAAGGAAAAGGGCATTAAAAAATAAAACTAATGCAGCCACCACATCTAATGATTGGTAAGCTGCAACACATTACCTTTTTAGTTTTTTATTTTAATACAACTTTAACTGAACAAGCTGAAGATAGAAGCTGGTTAGTTGCCATGCACAACTGCTTTTCCATTCTGGCTATTCTGGTGTTTCCAGCTTTGATAAATTAGCCTCACTGTATTATAATGCTGCACTGAATCTCTTCTTTTTCAAAAGGCAGAGTATTCTTAATAACCATAACACAGTAATATATATTTTAGAGACAGGTTAAAAATTTAAATGATTTCATGCACATGTACAACCCTTCTAGAATAGGTTTGGTTCAGTTTTTTATTTTTTTGCTCCCCTGCATTCAGTGGAGGGGTGTGTTATTATTTTTAGCTGTTCTGGGTCTCACTGTCTGCAGGCTTAACTGATTTCTCCTGCCTTCTAGTGGATTCTAGAATGTAGTGAGTTGGAAGAGACAGACCCTGGGCCTGAATATTCATGTGCTTTCAGGCAATCCCTGGGGGAAAAGATGCAGAGTAGGTGGTTGAGGAGTATTTTAATAGTCTAGGACCATAAACAGCAGGGTCTTGTCCAGGAGGAGAAGACCCCACACTGAAGGGCTACTGCCCTTCTGGGCAGAGTACCTGAAGTTGGCAGGAGTTTAACAAGGTCCCAGCTCAGTGGGAGCTGGGGACCTACTTTCTGAGAGGATCTGGAGCCAATTCAACGGGGGTTCATTAACAAAGTGTCTGGCTGATATTGGATGGAGGCATCCAAATACATGGGGACATTGGGAGCATAAGCCTGAGTGTGGGATCCTAGTGACTGTGGCTGCTCCAGTGTTGCTGAATGGGACTGTTCCTGTACTTGGAGTCCCTGAGCTGCTAGTTCTCATATTGTCGGTCAAGGGGAATTATTGTAAAAACTATAGTCAAGACACTAAATTCGGAGTATCCCACAGCTCACCCAGCATCCCAACAAAGTTCAACAAGTACTGAATCTGAAAAATATATTCCCTACCTGGTTACTGAGTTGCGAAATTGTCCATGCAGCTGTGCGCCTGGCTGCCTTTACACTCACTTTGGAAGAGAGCCTGGGACAAATCAGCAGGGCCCATCAAGAGTCTGTGCTACACAGAGAATATCATAATTCTTACTATAATTCAATTTTGGAAGTAGAGAGAAGCCATATTTCAGCCCACAATATTATATTGTACTGGTATTTTTTAATGATGTAATTTATACATTATACAGAAAAAAAAAATTATCATTAAAAAAAAATAAAAAATTGTATTCCTCATATGGCAAAAGTAGCATAAAAAAAGTGTCCAAGTTAATTGCCAAAATATAAAGTATATATTTTTATAGCGTTAGGGAATGAGAACAGGTGGTTCAGAGCTCCGAAAAAGGAGGTGTGTCCCCCAAAACACTTCAACTTGCCAGCGTTATGGTGTGTTTGGCTACTCTATTCCTGCACTGTATTGAGATTTAATTCAACGTTTACTAATAGACATTTTCCTATGTGAAGACATTTATTTGTTTACCATGGCAAGGTCCTAACTGTTTCAGTTAGGTGAAGTTTGGTGTCTAACTTTTATTGCTTCACCTTATTCTTAGTAAATCAGCCCCTTAGTATCATACAACAAACCTTTGCTAATGCACTAGGCATGTGCACCCTCCTGTCAGGTAGGGGTCTTTGGACTAGTGGGGTAGTTACAAAATGTGGGGCCTATCTGGTGGTATGGTGCCCTAAGTAAGGCAGAAAAGGGTACATTTTAAGGTGTCCTTGAACTGCTGGGATTCAGCTTGGGACAGAGTTGCATATTTGTCAATCTTTAGGCTAACGGACACAAAGAACCCTGTCTTAGAATCCAACGGTTGCCATATTATTTATTGGGTATGGTAAATTTTGTTTTTGTTCTTTATTAAATTAAATTATTGTTTGTTCATCTGGTAAAATAAGAATTGCTGTAGTCATTTCAAATCCATATTGCGCAGTCTGTGTATTTATTGGGGTTTAAAAGGAGGGGGTAACAATGTTAACAAAGTCAGCAGTCGTGACACAATTCTGTTGCATATCGTGCACTCCAGGGAGCATTTTCTCATACTTGACCCACTCAGGGCAGCTATCTTCTACTGACTATTATTATTCTCATTCTCTATGTAGCACACCTCACCCTGCCTGTACAACTTCAGATACTGACTCTTCTTTATAGAACCAGAGTGCCAAATGTGGCAAAAAACTGCACTAAGCAGACAGTGGCTAAGTGGTTAGCACTTTTGCCTGGCAGCGCTAGGATCGTTGGTTTGAATCCCAATCGTAGCACTACCTGCCTGGAGTTTGCATGTTTTCCATGATTTTCTCTCACACTACAAAGACATGCTGGTAGGCTCCTGTCTGAATTGGCCCTAGTATGTCTGAATGTGAGTTTGGGATCTTAGATTGTAAGCTCTTTGAGGGTTAGAGACTGTTATGTATGTACAATATATATGTAAAGCACTGTGTAAATTGTCAGTGCTATATAAATACGTATAATAAATACAAGTAGGTGACTTCTGGATGAGCTTCTATTTTCTCATACAAACTCACAAACAAGGCTCAGCTTCCAATGCCTTCCTGCACCAAATGCAAATCAAAAGCTTGCTGTCATGTGGTCTTATTAGGGGGATTCGCCATTTTTTTTACAATTTTACCCCATATCAGATTATTGTTAAAATGCACTTGCAAAATGCAAGTAAGGTAGGGGAACAGACAATGTTCCTTACCATCCTGCTGCATATGTGTAAGTCTATACAACAGTCTGTGCTGTTGCTGACCTCCTTCTGAAAATATTAATGGCTTGCTGTCCCCCCTCCTCAAGCATTTCTGAGTCATTGACATTGAATGAGTATACAGATTGGAAGTTCCAAGTCAGTGACTACGACAATCCTGAAGCCATTGAATAAGCATGAGAACCAGGCAACTAGAATTTTCAGAAAAAAGTTAGGACTGACAACCTCTGAATTTCTGTCAGTACAGGTTCCCTTGAATTTACATGTCTCTTCCACGCACCCCTCCCCTCCTGTTCTGTGAATGAGTCCTTTAAGTTCTTCTGCATTTTTTGCTGTTGGCTTTAATAATGCATCATGTTATTTTCACTATGTGGCTTAAAACAGCTTTATCAAAATGATTTGCACATGCAGTATCTTTGTTGCGAAAAACAAATTTAGTATCTTTGCTAATGAAACTTCATAAATAAAAATCTAAACAACCTCTCAGAATTTACTGTCAGGTGGCATTGAAGGCATTGAAGTTACTGTTGACAATGATTACCCCTTTATCAGCAATGGAAAATAAATTAATTTTAATCTATTCACATCCCTGGCAACCAGGTAATAATTTAACACTTAACCAAGAGTTTTCTGGTTGCTTGGGTATCATTAGAAGAAGCAAACAACTGTACCCCCAGCAAACAGAGACCTCATTGGGGAGAAAACGTCATTTCTCTCGAGACCGCCCGCTTTCTGTTGGATAACAATCAATTTACAAATGAGTTTTTAATTACTCTTTGCAGTAATTAGTATTTCACAGTTTTCATCTGGCATCTTCCCAAGTCACCCCAGGGAAAAGGACAGATATTGTAGAAGGTAGAAAAGAACACTGATGTGGTGTGAATACATTTCTTAGCTAAACAAACATGCAAATGCAAGCTGACAAATTAGTGTAATGTGAGCCTATGCAGTCTGTTTATAAATATGTTTTTACTGGGAATGTTGTGTATCTGTGTAAGGCTACCAAAAAATAACAGCTACACATGCTGCATTTGACATGATAAATGCTAAATTGAAGGGTTTGTATTTGGCATCTGTAGTTATGTGCTTCCTGAATATAAATTGCAAGTTGGTTTATGTAAAACAATATTTAAAGCATACTGTATCTGTCACATATGAACCAACATCATAGTGTTGTAGAACAGACTAGAAAACTGCATAAATCATGTTTTAAATTCACGATGCAATCGCCTCGTAATCAGCAGTTAAAAAGAGTGGTTATGGTACCTTTTATTTCAATACATGACAGCTCCGCAGAAAGCTTGCCGGAATCTGCATGGAGTCTGCACTTATCGCACTGCTCTGTTCCTGAACACTGTAGAGACTTCAACCTAACTGGGCACAGAGTCAATTTTGTGTCACATTGTAAAGTTAATCCAGACACCGGCAGACTAAGTAAAACATTGATTCTGTAATGGGGGTTAAAGTGAAGTGTGAGACTGTAACACTGTACCCCTAGGTGTTTTAGTGAACAAATAAACAAGGGGACAAAATGCAGGCAAACTGCTGACTTTACTTGAAACTGCAGATAAATTTCACAGTCCAGACAGGCAATATATTTGGTTGTTTCCCAATTAAATGTCTGGATAATACAGATTACCAGCAGTCCCACTGAAAGACACTGTTTGTATGCACCATCATTTTTATGCATCTTTCTGCTATTACTGTGGGGCACTGCATTATGACTACTCCTAGCCAACTGTACTGGCTTTTGGGCCGACACCAAGCATAATGTCAGCAAGGTGAGAGCGACTCATGGGCCCCTTGGTGACCTCTCTCCTTCTGTGTGGGAATGGTGATCACCTCTGTCCTTTGTATTCAGGATGCTGCAGCTGCCATAGGGACCGCAGCTAAAGGTCTGTGCCCCATGTGCCAAGCTGAAGGGGGCATCTTAGTTGTGTTCAGTTCATCACATCCCGCTGTGCCCCCTTCTTCATTATCACCATCACACCCCAATGTACCCCCTCATTATCATGTTCATCCTCACCAAACATATCTGTGCCCCCTCATCATCATCTTCATACACACTGTGCTCCCATCAACAATATCATCACACCCACCTGTTCTTTCTTATCATAATCATCATCATCAAATCCTCCTGTACCCAAGTAACATCATACCCCACCTCCTTGTAAATGTCATCATCATCGGGACCCCCCCCCCCAGTTTACCATTTTCATCATTATACCCCCAATGCCTCCTTATCATTACACTCCCCTGTCTCACCCCATCATCACCACTCCCTGTACCCCCCTCATCATCAAATACCCCCTTCTTCATTATCACCATCACACCCCAATGTACCCCCTTATTATCATGTTAATCCTCACCAAACATATCTGTGCCCCCTCATCATCATCTTCATACACACTGTGCTCCCATCAACAATATCATCACACCCACCTGTTCTTTCTTATCATAATCATCATCATCAAATCCTCCTGTACCCAAGTATCATCATACCCTTCCTCCTTGTAAATGTCATCATCATCGGGACCCCCCCCCCCCCAGTTTCCCATTTTCATCATTACACCCCCAATGCCTCCTTATCATTACACTCCCCTGTCTCACCCCATCATCACCAATCCCTGTACCCCCCTCATCATCAAATACCCTCTCCTTGTGCTCCATCTCGTCATCACACCTCTATGCCACATTTATATGATGTAATATGGTCCTGTTTCTGCTTTAACTATGGCTTTATTATGTATCTATCACCTACTTATATAGTCATATGCAGGTTATTTAGTGCTGTCTGATAGGTTTTAAAGCTGCCTCCTAGGTCTGGGTGAGATTTGTTGAGTTGTAGTGAAGCACGGGAAGAAAAATTCAAATGTCCGCTCAGGTGTCTGGCATTTGACATTTGACACCATAAAATATTTTTTTTTAACCAGAAAGCTTTGCAGACTTTCTCCAGTTATAATAGATTGATGTCAGGTGGCCTTGTTAGATACATATGACACATAGTGGAGTTCTCCTTAATCCTGAATATGACTGAAGAGAACAGTGCTTTTGACTCCCAAGATACGTTTTACACTTTCTTATGAATGTCAGGGCCTCCAGCTAAGCATTTATTTTACGAACTAGGAGCAGTACCTTGAATTCGCTACCAGATACGCCATGATTAATCATAGCCTTAGCAGTGTACACTGTATTTATTACATTCAGAGACATTTAAGTTATTTATTGTAGCAACCATAACATTTAATTGACACAAATCCTTTAATATCCTTAACAAGAATGACAGACACTGCCTTCAACCTAAAGGCCCCAAGTCTTCAAATATATTTCACCTAATATACCCCATAGGCCCATGAGACTGTTTGATTAATGTTTTTCACACAGAGTTCATACAATGTGATTATGCCATAAGTGCATTGGGAAAAAACTGGAGGAAATTATCCTAGAGGAAATACAGCCAGCTTAATCTAGAGAAAAAGGTGAACAGATATGAAATGCTGGCTGGTAATAGAGAAAATGGCTGTCTATTGTTTAGTTGTGTCATAAGGCTGTTTGAGAATGTTAAAAAAAACACATTATGCTCTCGAATTCACTAGGTTGCCTCTGTGCATTGCATGTCAATCTCCATGAGTGATGAATCAATGTATTACAGGCTGCTTGCACAGAGTGAAATGACAGATCACTACAATTCAAGGTTAGGCTTTATATCTAGAAATCAGACAAACAAGTTTACTTTTATTTCACTGTGTGCTGATTGCATGCTGCCGGGCACAGGAAAAAAGAACTAACATCATAGACAGCCCTGGCACCAGTTATTTAGAGAAATTCTGGTTGCAACCGCATAGAAGGACATGGGAAACATGATTCAAACTGAATTTTGATGGGTATTCTACTGTGACTATCAGCAAATGTTGAGATGCCCTAATGTTTCATACACTTAAATTAATATTTAAAGTGCAGCTCGAGGCAAATTTGTGAAAAAACATCCTTTGTTTCACTTAATTATTTATTCATAAGCCATTAAATCATTTGAAAATACATGATATGAACCAATTTTGTCTGCTACAAGTTGAAATCAGTGGAAGAGCTCACTGTTTAAGATTATGAGTGGGAGTGTCAGGTACTTAGGTACATGCTGTATACAAGGACAGAGCTCATGATGGGCCTCTGTTTCAGCCTGGGTTCTCATATGTGCAGGTCCAGATGGCAGAGCGATTTGTAAAATAGTCCAATGCAATTTCATTCAGTAGTTCAGGTGTGATTTCAATGCAAATTTGTAAAGTAAATGAAAATGGAAATTGCACCAGAAGCAGACAGAAAATGGCACAGAACTCTTTTACAAATCACACTACATCCAGCCCACACATATGTGAACCAGCTACATAGAAAAGGTTTTGGTTCACATGTCATGGAAATCGAATCAATACGCATCCAATTTGCATATGTGAACAAGGTCTAATAGAGGTTTTTTTTTTGAGTAAGAAGGAGAAAGGTCCCTGTTATGAAGTCTTTAGAAATGCAGATCCAGCAAAGTATGGATGCTCTCCTTATGATGGTCATTAGGGGAAGGTGAATCATAGTATTCTTCTCATTACTGCACAGAGCATTTGTTAACAAAAGCAGTTCAACAGAATTGCCCTTTAAGTGAAATTTAGGGTACATGGAGAAAAGCAATCTAGGTATAAGCAATACATGCTCTTCAAGGCAAGTAGAATGTGTACTTTACTTTTTTCCTTTCAGTTGATATCATATCAGGAAACTTCCTGAAAGTGATTATTTGTCAGTATCAGTGTTGTGGAAAGAAGAAACATTTAGGCTCGGTTCACACTGCCTGGACTTGGGAGTCGACTTCTGAGACCTCAAGTCGCATGACATATGGAATCCCATGTTAGCCAATGATATCTGTCTTAATTAGCACTACTGAAGTCGCTACGACTTTTGAAAAGTTTCCTGTACTACTTCAAGACAACTTGTGTCCAACTTGTAGGATCCAAACCACATCAATATAGATGAGGATTCGATCTGGAGGCAACTTCAGTTAAAGTCTATGGGCACATTACAGGAAGATTACCCAGGCAAAGTCCCATGGCATGAAAGTAACTCATCAAGTCGCATCAAGCGAAAATTGCCAGGAATTCGTCTGACTTTCAGGCCGCAGTAGTGGGAACCAAGCCTTAACCCACCTTGCCTCAGACCTTTTTTCAACTCTTGAAGGACAAATTCCTTAATAAGGGCTAACCAATTACAATTTGACTCATGAGCCCACAACCCAAGATTTTTCATCTACTCGTGAACCACCCCCTTTGAGATTACAACCTAATTCCGTACAATACTTGCTGTCTGTCGCGTTTGTCTTCAACAGTCAACATTTTTGGGACCCACCGACTTGACACCTTGTGCATGTCCAGCACTACTGTTAAAATGTGTCCAACACGTTCCTTGGATATGCCCACTTTCTCTGCAATGAAACATTCTGTCACACACATGTCTGCCATTACAAGATCCTGAATTGCTGTGATGTTTTCCTCCCCAGGCAGTTGCTGGCCTTCCACTGCGAGGGGCAAATCGAATTTCGACACCCACTTTTTAATGGTGGAATAGGAAGGGGCATCCTCCCCTAATGTTTCCATAATGTCCTTGTGGGTG
Source organism: Staurois parvus (assembly GCF_062004578.1). Taxonomy (NCBI): domain Eukaryota; kingdom Metazoa; phylum Chordata; class Amphibia; order Anura; family Ranidae; genus Staurois; species Staurois parvus. The sequence goes on along the minus strand of NW_028318344.1, from coordinate 8,478,290 downwards.
TCCTGTCCACTCATTCCCTTTTTCAGCAGGTATTGGATAACAGCACATTTGCTCACTTTCTCCATCTTTCAGACAATGATGACCTTCTGCGCTTCAGTCTTAAATAACTGAAACAAAAAAAAAGCTATTTGTGAGAAATTTGGTATGGAACCTTGCAAAGATACGTACTATGAGTAGCAAAAATAAAATTGGGCTAAGAAAAATACTTCATGGGCAGGCTGAGAACTTTTCAGTCGCCCCTCGTATATTATATATAGCCCACCCTCCCCTCTTAATCTTAAAAAATGAATTTTATTGTATATATACACGTTTTCTCTACATATACCACACAATGCACATATATATGGTATATATGGTATACAATACCCTATACACTCTCTAGGCACCAGGAGAGACAATAACCATGTTTTGCCAAAATGTATCCCTACCCTTTTAAAACAATTTCCTATATACCAGGGGTGGGCAAACTGTGGCTCTCCAGCTGTTGTGGAACTACATTTCCCATGAGGCATTGCAACATTACAAAACTGACAGTTACAGCTATGACTTGCAAGGCATGATGGAACTTGTATTCCTGCAACAGCTGGAGAGCCACAGTTTGCCCACCCCTGCTATATACCATACTTGTATGCTTTACACGAGTTAGTATTTGATAAGAGTATTTTTAATGTACTATTTAACTATAGTGTAGTATTCTCATTTATTGATTCTGTATTATTTTTTTATTTCATTACACAGATCTTTATTTATCATAAAACATATCATCAGTAAGTATGTGTGCATTTTTATTATGATTTTAATGTAATTGAGAGAATTTGTACTCATGAATCAGTTTCAATATAGATCAATATTTGTTTCTCACTTTGATCTGCACTTGTTAATGTCTCAGGGAGCCTCTTTATTTACCGGTATTTGACAGTGTCACCATAGCAACAGTTAGAACAGGAGGTGTTATCTTCACTCCTGCCCTTCGCTGGTTACCTATAAATGCCTATTCAAAGATGGCCCCCGTGAAAGCCTGAAGAGGGAGCATGCATGCTCCAAACACATGCCACCCCTGCTACCCACGTGACCAGATGTGACGTCAGTGCTTCTTCCTGTACCCGGTGTACCCGGAGCTCTTAGGAAGTTCAGGGAGCGAGCAGCATCACCAACTGACATCGGATCAACACCATTGTACAGCACCTAGCATTCCAGTTCACAGTGGATGTTATTCATAATGACAAGCGCCCTTTCATTATGCATCTTGTGAGTTGCCTGTATCTTACTTTGACTAAAAGTTTTTAATCTACTGCACTTAGAAGGCGATGCTCTTTTTTCCCTTGATTTCCTCACAGGGTCTCCTCTAGCTCTTCACTAGCTGGCAGCCTCCAACTAAAGCCATTTTTTATGGACTGTAATCATCCATAAGGACATTCTCTGCATCATATAAGGACATACATATTTTGTATATTGTTCCTTACTCTTGCCCATCCTGCAGAGACCACTTCAGCCCCTTCGGAGTGCGCCAAATACCTGTCTCAGATTTAATTTTTTTAATTACTAGTGAAAGGCATTCTCATGTATCAGCCTATTTCTATGTGACTTGATTTGTGATGTGTAATGTGAAGTTTTTGTGGAAGCAATAGTGTTGCAAAGTACTTTTGTAACACTATTTTTGTAGATGTCTTTTGAAGGCCCTGCTTCTCAAGTGGAAGAAGAGTGAAGCAGCATAGGGGAAACTAAGAAAAGAGTAAAGCGAACAAATGGCGAAGAGATAACATGAGGGACAAGAAGATGCCTCACTAATTTTAAAAATAGTATACTGCCCTATAGTGTTATACTCTAGATGTCCAGAAGTCCCACTAACTCTTAGGACCCTAGCAATAATCCCAATTTAACAAATGGGAAACACTTTTATATTCACAAAAAAAAACTTTAAACACAAATTTCAAATGGGAGAACCATTGAACTAATATGCAACAGTTTCTATCTAACCCAATTTTCTACAAATCATTAGCCTACAGTGCCTTGAAAAAGTATTCATACACCTTGAAATTTTGTCATGTTACAACCAAAAGTGTAAATGTATTTTATTGGGATTTTATGTGATAGACCAACACAAAGTGGCACATAATTGTGAAGTGGAAGGAAAATGATAAATACAATAAATATCTGAAAAGTGTGGTGTGCATTTGTATTCAGCCCCCTTTACTCTGACACCCCTAACTAAAATCCAGTGGAACCAATTGTCTTCTGAAATCACCAAAATAGTAACTAGAGTCTACCTGTGTGTAATTTAATCTCAGTATAAATAGAGCTGTTCTGTGAAGCCCTCAGAGGTTTGTTAGAGAATATTAGTGAACAAACAGCATCATGAAGGCCAAGGAACACACCAGACAGGTCGGGGATAAAGTTGTGAAGAAGTTTAAAGCAGGGTTAGGTTAAAAAAAATTCCCAAGCTTTGAACATCTCACAGAGCACTGTTCAATCCATCATCCAAATATGGAATGAGTATGGCACAACTGCAAACCTTCCAAGACATGGCCATCCACCTAAACTGACAGGCTGGGCAAGGAGAGCATTAATCAGAGAAGCAGCGAAGAGGCCCATGGTAACTCTGGAGGAACTGCAGAGATCCACAGCTCAGGAGAATCTGTTCACAGGACAGCTATTAGTTGTGCACTCCACACATCTGACCTCTACGGAAGAGTGGCAAGAAGAAAGCCATTGTTAAAAGAAAGCCATAAGAAGCCCCGTTTGCAATTTGTGAGAAGGCAAGTGGGGGGCACTGTAAACATGTGCAAGAAGGTGCTCTAGTCAGATGAGACTGAAATTTAACTTTTTTGCCTAAAAGCCAAACTCCATTTGTATCGAAAACTAACAGTGCACATCACCCTGAGCACACCATTCCCATTGTGAAACATGGTGGTGGCAGCATCGTGTTGTGGGAATGCTTTTCTTCAGCAGGGACAGGGAAGCTGGTCAAAGTTGATGGGAAGATGGATGGAGCCAAGTACAGGGCAATCTTAGAAGAAAACTTGTTAGAGTCTGCAAAAGACTTGAGACTGGGGCAGAGGTTCACTTTCCAGCAGGAAAATTACCCTAAATATACAGCCAGAAATACAATGGAATGGTTTAGATCAAAGCATATTCATGTGTTAGAATAAACCAGTCAACATCCAGACCTGAATCCAATTAAGAATATGTGGCAATACTTGAAAATTGTTCTCCATCCAATCTGACATAGCTTGATCTATTTTGCAAAGAAGAATGGGCAAAATGTCACTCTCTAGAGTAAAGCTGGTAGAGACATCCCCAAAAAGACTTGCAGCTGTAATTGCAGTGAAAGGTGGTTCTACAAAGTATTGACTCATGGGGGCTGAATACAAATGCACGCCACACTTTTCACATATTTATTGGTAAAGTTTGAAAAACAGTTATCATTTTCCTTCCACTGCACAATTATGTGCCACTTTGTGTTGGTTTATCACATAAAATCCCAATAAAATATGTTTACATTTTTAGTTGTAACCTGACAAAATGTGGAAAATTTCAAGGGGTATGAATACTTTTTCAAGGCACTGTAGTCGATTGGTTTGTTTATTTTATTTTTATTACCTGTAATGTGTAAAATACCATAACACAATACTCTAGCCATAATATCATTATTTTAAAACGAAATGTTGTGTTTTTTTGCAATTAGTGATGCCAGGTGTATACACATAGGATAAATGCTTGGTTCAGAACTCCTTCTGTGATATTTGGTCTTAGCACTACTGATTTAAAAATTAAGTAAACCTTTAACCAGTAACAAGTGAATGTCTAACTAAGTGGCTTCCAAATATGTCTGGCTAAAATATTTACAGTTACAAGCTTATGAAAAATTAGTTTTAAGCTATGGCTTTCCTAAAGTTTCAGGCCAAGGTCATAAAGCCTACTCCTCCAGAGATATTTCAGTTATAGGTAGATATCTTGTTGCACAAATATGACACCTATAAGGTTCTCCCCTGCTGCTGGGGCCCCACCTATACTTCTCCACCTCAGACACACAGGACCTCACATTCAATTACCCATCCATGCTCGTTCCTGCTGTAGTGTCTTTGGTATCCTCACCTCATCCATCTTTCAGATAATCCACATACTAAAGACCTCATTTTCACATGGGAAGTGTGCTTCACTCATTCTTCTGCTGAATAGGGATGATTGAACCAGCCTAGGTTTAGTTCATAAGAGTTTCTGCAAACCCAGTAGGAAGTCTATGAACAGCAAACTTAGTGGTGAACCCCAGTGAAGTGTTTCATCACACAAACGAAAGTTCTCTTCCGTCCTTTTGCTACTGCATAGACTGTTACAGACTGTCTATAAATGAGGTCTTGTCTGTTCTCCTGCCACACTCATGTAGGGCCTAATCCATACTTTTCTTGCTGCACTCACTTCAGGCCCTCCTAAACACCAGCTTTCTGTGTTCAACAGCATGGGTAATCCTTAATGAGGTCTATCAGTGGCAAAGCTAGATATTCTTTTATCCCTGGGCAAAGATTCAGTTTGGCACCCCCCCCCCCCCTTTCTTCATCAGAGGACGGTGTCAGTAGTTTTTTTTTTATTTTATTTTGTAAATATTTTTTACAATTGCATTATTTCTTCATAATATTATTCTTACAATTTTTTGTATTTCATCAATGCTCCTGACTGTTAAGACTGCCAGTGATCCTAGCAACCAAGGACTGGGGGGTGGGGGGGCAGTTGGGAGTTGTGCAGAGTTTTAAGCCCTCTCTAAGGCAGTATAGATGTAGTAATACAGAACAGATCTTTCAGCTGCAGCTACTCTTGTTGCTGTTGGCTGCAGCTTAAAGGTTGGTCCTTTTTGTGGGGGGACATGTGGAAATGTATTTACAGAGTTCTGGTTCAGCACAGTGGATCTACTGTCTTCCAGGCACATTCCTCCACTCAAACAATAAACTACTGTAAAACAAAACAACCTGCGCCACAATAACTGTGAAAAATTTGAAAGTGAATGCTGCTGTGTTTTGATAAGAATCAAAAAGATTGATAAAAATAAAAAAATCAGTGAAACAATAAAACAGCACAAAACATGAAATGAATCAAAAGTAATTATACACAAATCATAATACATTCTGTGGTTATAAAATAAATGTCCAAAACCACCAAAATGAAAAAAAATATAAAATTTGTGTCCAAATACAAAAAGTGATGGAACCAAAAACAAAGAAAGTCCCCTTTAAACATGCAAATAGTGGTCCAAAATTTTTTTTTAGGATAAGTGTAATACAGAGAAAAGGCTCCACGGATCCACACCTTCCTGTGAATACTGATGTATTCTGCACTCACCAGAGATAAGAATACATTTCACTTTATGGATACAATATTATTCTGCAATTCCACGGGAAAATTTCCTCTCCATAGCCTTCTCTATATACAAGAGCTTCCTTACATTCAACTTCAAAAGGGATTTCCCCTCATAACCATGTGTTATATAGAAAGACAAAGGAGAACCTCCACTTGGTCCTGCTTGCACAGGCTCCTGTAACCCCTATGATATTTCGGGCTCCATGGGGACAGATCATTAATGCTGCCTGCCAGCCTGTAGAGCAAACTCAGGTAGCAGGGATGGGGGGAGGGAGGCATACACATGTCTTCCAGAGCACAGCATAGCTGGACAGGCATCTTAGTCTGAGTTGTCACTCACTCTCCTGCATCAGGATCCCACACCCCTCTGCCTCTCCAGAGCTCTTTGGGACAGATCACTCGTGCTGTGTACAGGCACCAGGTGCTGATAGGGGAGGTGGTCCGCATATGTTCTCCTGCATGCTTTATACTGACTCCACTCTCCTACTGTTCCTCTCCCTCTCTGAGAACCTGCTGGAATAAAGGCCCCCTGCATCTTCTCCTGGCTCTCTCCTCTTCCCTCCCACCCAGTGTTGGGCTGGCAAGAGTAGTGAAGTTGCTCTCCTTACTCATGTCAGCCATGGCACCCTTTCAATGTTGCACCTAGGGAACATGCACCCCCCACCCCTCCGCTTATCCCCCCTGAGGCTGTGGCCCTCCTTCAGTGTTACCTATAATGCTGCCACCTCCTCTTCACTCCCCCTCTCTGTTGGGGGTCCCTCAAGGTTCTGTCCTCGGGCCCCTTCTCTTCTCCATCTACACCTCCCCCCTTGGCCAAGTGATACACTCTCACGGCTTCAACTACCATCTCTATGCGGATGACACGCAAATCTATATCTCTACCCCTCACCTCACCCCTTCAGTGTCCACCCGTATCACAAGCTTACTGAGCAAAATTTCGGATTGGATGTCACACCACTTTCTCAAACTAAATCTTTCCAAAACTGAGCTCCTAGTTTTCCTCCCAGCCTGCACCCCCCCTGACTTCTCCATCAAGACCAACAACACCACCATCAGTCCCACCCCTCAAGCCAGAGTACTAGGTGTCATCCTAGACTCCAATCTGTCCTTCCAGCCCCAGGTCCAATCGCTGACAAACTCATGTAGACTTCACCTCCGCAACATCTCCAAAATACGCCCGTTCCTAACCCTGGAAACCACTAAGCAACTCATTCACTCCCTTATTATTTCACGACTTGACTACTGTAACTCCCTGCTCATCGGCTTACCTCACCGCAGGCTATCCTCGCTTCAGTCTATCTTGAATGCTGCGGCCAGACTCATCCACCTTACAAATCGCTCCATATCCGCCACCCCCCTCTGCCAATCCCTCCACTGGCTTCCGATTGCCCAACGGATAAAATTCAAATTGCTAACATTGACATATAAAGCTGTTCATAATACTGCCCCTAACTACATCACCGATCTGGTATCCAAATACCACCCAAAGTGTTCTCTCCGCTCCTCATAAGACCTCCTGATCTCTAGTTCCCTGGGCTCTTCCTCCCATGCCCGTCTCCAGGACTTCTCCAGGGCTTCCCCCCACCCTCTGAAACTCCCTACCCCAATCCATCAGACTATCACCTACTCTCCTCACCTTTAGGCGCACCCTGAAAACCTATCTCTTCAGGGAAGCCTACCCCGCCCTCAGCTAATTACTGAACTCCTCCACTCCTCCTATCACTCCATCCCCCACAGCTATTTCCTCCTGTACCACTATCCCCTCCCTCCTAGATTGTAAGCTTCAAGGAGCAGGGCCCTCGAACCCCTCGTGTATTGAATCGTATTGTTACTGTACTGTCTCGTGTACTGTCTCCCATTATAATGTTATAATGTACAGCGCTGAGCAAACTATTGCCGCTATATAAATCCTGTATAATAATAATATATAATCAGAGGTATATATAACTAAACATCAGAGAGATTGACAGATGGAGGTAAAAATATCTTAGGCTCTGGATTAGGTACTCCTAAAACAGCAGCTTACTTTTGACCAGAGAATTTTACAAAATGGCATGGTTCGGTTTACTTGCAAAACCTTTGGACAGCTATGTCCTGCTTTATAATATTTATTTCATTGCTAAAATGTAAGTTTAACTAAAGTATTCCCTTTATTCAGATCACTTAGCTTTTGGTGCACTTTGAAAGTTTTCAAAATAATAAAACTTTAAAACTTATACCAAAACAATATGTTTCATATCAGTGAAGAATAAGACACAGAATGGTATCTGTATTTAAACTAAAAAAAATGGAAACAGCGGAGAAATCACTTTTTATGATGAGCAAGATAAGAGATTGAATAGAAGACTTGGAAACCCTCCCTTATGATCGAAAACACAGAAATAGCTTTTGTGCTTTAGGTACATTGACAACTGGGAGTTTATTGGCAGGTTAAATGTCTGTCTATAAATGTTAGGAGTTGCATGATGCACATGAAGTAGCTTAATTCCTGGTTTTCAAGAAAAGAAAATAGCAGAAATACAGTATACACTATAAACTCTCCACAACGGACTGTGCTGTTATTAAACCTTACCAATTGCACTAATTCAGATATATTACTGCCATTAAGGAGCAAATCTGTACAGAAGTTTAATATAACTACTGTACAATGAAAATCATTTGCCTGGCCTTCACTCTATCATATTTAAGGTGTTATGGTGCTATTATGTAGCTACAGCTCTATTTTTGTTGCTGGGCCGATTTTAAGTCTCAAATAGGCTACAATAGTGGCAAAACTGATGTAGCCAACTGATCCTTTTTATTAAATTACATACACAATTGCAGCTGCTTGGGGTTCTACCATCCTACCTATTTGCAGTCAAATCGATGCCAAAACTTTTCAGGGCCTCATGATAACAATTGTCAGGTATTTTTCCAGTACTTCATCTTTACACTTTGATGTAAGAAAGAGAAGGTGATGGAACTTCTCTTTCTGACCAAAAATGTGCTGGCTCACAGAACGAGTGCACTAACCCTGTAAAGTCACACCAAGAAGCCTTATGCCAGACAAGTCCCTTTCACTTTTTCCGCCATTCATTTGTATACTAACCAATAGAATAGATATTTAGCATTATAAAAGCTTTACCCTTAAAAAGGAAAACAACCCCCACTCCATACCTTTCTGAACTAATCTATGCCACACCAACCCACTGCAGCTGATTACGTATCTCAATATGATAGATGTTGTAACAATTTTGCACAATAGAGACATGGAAGATGTACACGACAGCCATCTTGTGAGGGTCTCAGGAGCAGTGTTCCTACCCCCCCCCCCCTTGCAAACTATGGAATTTGTAGTTGTAACTTTTAACAAATGTCAAAAGAGCCTCTTATCTTAATTAAAACACAGAGCTGGCCAGACAGTAAACAGATAATTAGTCTTGGCAGGATGTCTGTTTCCATCAACCATGGAAAAGACTTTCCTCTGCCCTATCGTAAAATAATAACTCAGTTAAGCCATCACACATGACCTGTAAGGCCATTAAGGCTATAGGAATACAAAGCATGCCATAAAACGTCTTTTTCACATGTCACCATTCCACATACAATTCATAGAATTCTACAGGAGCAGGACACATTAATATTAGGTATATATTTGAATGGGGAATATCATACCGAACAAATCAAGGTCATACATGACTATGTTAGCACATACGAAAGAGGAGAAAGCAGTCTCCTGCCTCATGGGTGACAAGGTATGCTGTGTTTGGTATCCCTAGGTTCAAAATATAATTCTGAATATTAATTTGCCAGTTGCTAGAATACCACCTGCATGTAAGAGGTTGTTAATATTAGTGTAAAAAAGTATTTCTCAATTGGTTGTAAATGTAGTGGCCTCCCAGTACCCATCCCTTAAACCAGATTATTGGTCAGTTGGTCTCTGTCCACACCCCCTTCATATCATAGAAAAGGGACTGACAGGACTTGTAAGAGGGAGCTCTCGTTTAACATCAACCAAAGAACGTCTTAACGGACTTGAGAGCCACAGCAACATTTTTGCTTGGACAATTGGACTCTGCTAAAACCAAGGACTTTGCACGTATGCTGCCCTCTTAACTACTTTATTTTATTTTTCTTTTGATTTATTGTTCTCTTTATGTCTTTGTAACATCCTTTTCTGTAACTAATATATTATTGTACCATTTGACCTTTACATTAATAAACCCTATTTTGAACAGTGTTAAAATTATCTGTAAGGCTTTTAATGCAAACTAAAGAATCCTTGTTTCCTGAAGAGAGCTACTGTATATAATAATCCTCTGAATATACCTGTCTGTGGTGACAGTGTGTGTTACAGATGTTTATTGTTCACTTATGTTCTTGCCAACATTGTAAAGGGTTGATAGGCCAAAAACTATCTGGTGGCAGTTTGGAGTTTGACGGGTTAATTGCATAATTAACCTAACCCAGTGACAATCGCTCTCAGGCTGCTGGCACCTAGATTAAACTGGAAAATCTTTGTGCAGGGTGCAGCTGAGAGTGGCATTGTTACGCAAGTGACAATGCAGTGGGAGATTGGCTGGTCCTTTGTCACGAGTTGGTAAGAAGGGAAGTGGTCGGGCACCCAATACGTCACAGATGTGGCCTGCTCTTCAATTCCATCCATTCCAGGCTAATATCTTTTTAATAGGTCGCTGAATAGTGAGCCATCTTAAACTTGTATAAAGCTTTATTTTGAGCAAATCAATCTTAAAATATTCAAGCAAATTACCCAGCTAAAGAGTAATGCATGCCACATTTCTGACTGTAGCTTACACATGAATTAAACAGATATCGATATATGGGTGGGCCACATTGGAGCAGTTAGTTATACCAGGCTGGCTTTTTTGCTAGTACAAATAGTACTGTGATTGACATTTGTTGTTTGTAACATGGGAATACATTCTTAGCAGACATTTTCGTTTAGTTTCTGATGCATTTGTTCATTGAAGAATTTTGTTTAGTTATATTCATTATGTTGAACCGATCCATTTTCAGAATTTGCTTTGTATCTTCGGCATTCACTTCATATATTCATTGATCTGGGTGGATTCAAAAAGCAAGATTGCTATATATTTGATATTATATCAAATTGGACAGAGTCAAATCTGAAGGATTAAATATTTTTGGACACTAATTCAATCCACCTTGGAATGAAATTCAGATCCATTCATTATCCGAATTATCTAACTAATTTGAAAATTTAGATAATTTCCTCATGAGCCTGAACTACTATTACATCATGTGATATCATTTAAATTAAACAAATGAAACAGAAGCATTTGTTAATTTTTTTTACCTTTTTTCGGATTCGATGACATTCGTTACTACGTCCATTCGAAGATTCGTATATCGAACAGCTGAAAATGAAATTTATGTCTGAAAAAAATCAATCGTAACTAAACAGAAAGGACATATTTAATGATTCTACGTATCTGTTTTCCCTTGTTGAACAGAGCACGTGTTTCTTATATTTACATTGACTGGCTAAATGCTTTTTTTAGTTGAGAATTGAACTCTCCCACCCTTTATTTGCAATTGCTGGACAGCAACTGAACCCACCGAACTCTGTCATAGTGCAGTTAATCCTACATTCCATGGACTATAGTGATGTGTTATGATGGGACCTTGAATTTTTATAAAGTAAAAAATAGGACTATCCAGTTCAACTTGCTAGCCTACCCCAGTCTAATAATGGCTATTGTCGGCAAGGAACATGGCTAAGTATAACTTATCAAAAGAGGGGGATAGACCTGGGTAGGTGACCAGTTTTTTCTTTGTATGTTAATTTTGGAGGTTCAGTGGGTGCATTGGACACCCTGGCTGCCGTTGTGCTACATGCTGGGTGTCAGGTGCGCTCCCATGACCTTAATGAGGGGTGGACTCCCTCAGGTTCACCTGCCCTTGTTTCTATCCATTTAAATGCATGTGCCTCCATTGTGAGGACTCTCAAGATTTATAGAGTTAGGACCACAGATACTCAGGGTGCCGTGATGTGGCTCTGTGTGTGCTAACCAAACCCCTGTTTTTAAACGCATGTTCTTAGACAGGTTAATTTTGGTTTTTGATAGTTGGCTAACTGGCTGGCAGTTTGAACTGGCTTTCTTATCCCCCTCTTTTGATAAGTTATACTTATCCATGTTCCTTGCCGACAATAGCCATTATTAGACTGGGGTAGGCTGGCAAGTTGAACTGGATAGTCCTATTTTTTACTTTGTGACGCCTTCCATGTTCACTGTTTAAAAAGCTAAGTTATAGACCTGGGTAGGTGACCAGTTTTTTCTTTGTTGAATTTTTATAAACCTGATGCTTGATCACCTATAGTATATGGTCTATACATATATGGCTGTTTGGATAGACAACTAGTTCCTACCTGAAATGCATGGAGGTTTTTTTTTTGTGCTTTAGACAATTGTAGTCTTATTGAATGCTAGCAGTATTGGTTTTTAGAAAAGTATTGTGACTTTTGTGTATCATTCCTAATGAAATCTATCAGAATGTTTGTGAAACATATTTTCCTCTGAGGTTTTGTATACCATTCTTCTGTTTTTGTATACAGTATAATTTTTCAGTACGGAACCAGCTGGCCATTTCTTTACTGCTGTTAGCAATTCTTTTTTATAATAAAAGTAAATGGCGAGTGCTACAGAGTTAGGAGCAGCTTGCACTAAAAGAATGTGACAAATCTAAGTACATATATAAATAGAACAGTGCAGCACATAAAATGTTTATCCAAATATGTATACCAAAATAGAATTCCAAACCAATGGGTGAAAATATGCAAATAAATGTTTTCCAAAAGTGCCAAGTGCAAAAGCATAAAAAATATATATAGCAGTCCTTCCAATGTGAATTTGTATGCTTGCAGCGCCAACCAAAACAAACTGTATTCAATCCTACCAAGTATTCCTCTCCAGTGCAGGGTCCTCCACCACCATGCACTCACCAGAAAGCATGTAACTCCTCACTAAGAGATACTAATTATCCACTCTCCAGTGCTGTTACAGACCCGGCTTGGACCTTGGAAAAAAGATGCTCTTATCCTGAGATGGCGGAGGAAGCCGGTGAAGATGCTGGCCAATTGGGTTGGAGCTGTAACATTTAAAATCATGTACATTTCAGTCCTAATATGCCTCACCCATCACATTCTGACATTAGCAGAGAAGGGGTGTGGAGGTGAGCAAAGAAGGGTTTGGGGTGTGGAGGTGAGCAGAGAGGGGTAGGGAGAATGGAGGTGAGCAGAGAGGGGTTTGGGCTGTAGAGGTGAGCAGGGAAAGGTTGGGGGTGTGGAGGTTAGCAGAGTGGGGGTTTTGGGGTGTGGAGGTGAGCAGAGGGGGGTTTGGGTACAGAGGTGAGCAGAGAGGGGGGTGTGGAGATGAACAAAGGGGGGGGGATTCAGGGTACAGAGGTGAATAGAGATGGATTTTTGGGATATGAAGGTGAGCAGAGAGGAGAGTTTGGGGTACCAAGGTGAGAAGAGAGGGGGGTTGCAGTGCAGAGGTAAGCAGAAGGTTTCTGGGGTACAGAGATTAGCAGGGGGATTGGGGTCCAAAGGTGGGCAGGGTAAGATTGGGGTGCAGAGGATAGCAGAGAGGGGAACATGCAGTGTGATTTTGCAGCCCATTCATTTGAATGCAATCTGGTGCCTTCAAACACACTGCATTTGTGCCTGCAGTGCAGGAAATGCACTCGGAGTGCTCCTGATATGGTTTGGGCCCTAGTCCCCAAACCATATTTTTTTTAAATTGTGCCACACCAAAAATGCACTGCATTTGCTAATGCGTGGGGTTAACATTAGGTATTAATTGCACCCTTGTGCGTCTGTAATGTTTATAGGCTAAAGTCAGGATTAACATTTGTCAGGATTAACATTAGGTATTAATTGCACCCTTGTGCGTCTGCAAGGGTGCACAAGTCAGGAAAGCAAATCTTGTACAATCTTTGGTAGCTTGCGTACACATTAGAGAAGAGACAAACTATAAGTCTGGGGCTTTAAAAAGAAAACAAAAGACTTTAGGACAAGGTAAAAGGTTAAGTACAAACAACGTGGTTATTTTTCAGAGTAACAACATCAGAGAAAAGGCAGAATCTACTGTCTATAGCTACGTTCATCTTTGTACAGCAGATAAATCACCTGCAGAGTTTTCTTTCAATAACAAATCATGATTAAAAACCATGATATGAATTACTGTTTCATAAGGCCTTTAAATAGGACTTGATTAAAAAAGGGGGATTTATAGGCTAAAGTCAGGATTAACATTTGTTCTGAAGCCTACTACCACAAGAGAGCATCTTGCCTAAAGTTCGAAGCGACTAGTTGCTGATGGACTGTCATATTATACCATTGCCCAAGTCAGGCACAGACTAAATATCTTGCACAGTTGAGTTAGTTTTGAAAAAAATTGCCTGCCTGAGCCAGAGGAGATCTGTAAAATACATCGGTGAACATCAGGTAACTCCGCAACAGGTGTAAAGTTATGTTATGCTATTTCCCATTAGCTTTACATGTGCCTTCAGTAATTATGTATATTGTATCAATGTAGCGACCACCCTCAAAAGAGACACTGTTTCCATGGATCCCCTCTTCCTAGTGCCCATGACTCTGAAAGAAGCACCCCAATCCCCAACACACCTGTGACTTGAAATGGGCTTTAATGGACAGGCAAAAAGCCCTGCAGGGAAGAAAATGAGTGGAGCAACCAACAATAATACAACTTAATAGAGCATCAAAAGCAACAAAGCAGCACACAACTGAAAAAAGAGAAATATACAAATCTGTAAACTACAGTATCTCAGGTGACCTGACTGAGAGTTAAAAAAAACCCTATCTAAACCACTGGCTTGTGGCTTGAAGTACAATTAGCTGATGATGGGGCTCTGGAGCACTCACTCTCTTACATGAGGGTGTTTATAATCTGATGGAAAGAAAAAAGTAAAGGGTGCAATGCTCAACAGACAGCAATATTAAATGGCAATAACAGCAGCACGGTCAGTATTAAACAAGTGGACAAAGGGCTTCTTACCACTTCCAATGATCCTGATGTATCTTCTGGAGACCCAGTAAGGGGTCATGCTGCACCCGCATGGTTTTCCAGTCAAGCCAGTTTTCTATGAAATTGCAGCCTTCTCTCTCCCAGGAGTGCTTAGCAGCAGCAGTCCCGAGTGGTACCTTTACTGGTGCAGTCTCTGGCAGACAAAGTACAGTGACACAGCCTCTGATGGGCACAGCGGATTTACTAAAAGCTTTAAGCTGTGAAGAAGAGGGGGTAACCTTGAAATGTATCAGAGTCTTCAGGACTTTTTGACATCTTCCCAGTCCAACTGGAGATGAGTACATTGGTTTTGGTTGTGTTTTTGGAGATTCATGAAAAACCTTTTGTTTACAACTGTTTGTGAGTATATTACTTATTTTTATTTGGAAATAAATGGTGTCTTGATTGATGCATAATGTTGGTGCCCCCTCTCTTGTTCTTTTGCATGTAGTTAGCCAATTATGTGTGTTAGATGCCCAAAAAAACCTCTTCAGGGAAAGTGTAGTGTGTCCAGTCCTTTTCTCCAACTGTAACATCCAGGAGTTGTTTGTAAATACAGGAGCTATAGAAGCTGCTGCTATAGATATATACACCTTCTGACACTGTGTTTATATCTGCCAGTCAGAAATATTTTCTAAATAAAATTGCTCCTATTTAATTTCCTTATTAACCTTCAGTTTACCCTAATCAGTCCCAATTAACTCCTTCTTCCCCCTACTCCCCTTAAGTATTATTTTTCTGATGATTTTTTTTTTTTATGTATTGTTATTTATTATCATACAGTACATTTATAAATACTAATACTACCCTTAACAATTATTTTTCTGATTTATATTCTTTTTATTTCTATTTTTCTAACCATTATTATTTAAACATTTTTCTTTTGTACTCATTTTGCTTGCTATTTTATTAGTATTGCATTAAAATGCAAAATTAGGGGAAAAAAGCCTTTATTTTATTTGTAAATAACTTGAAAGTGCTTTATAGCAGAATCCATTTTAATGTTATTTTTAAACAGGACAAATTATGCAATAAGTTTTATGCTTTCTATAACAGTAGCAATAACAGTAGTATTCAGGGTTGCCACCTCATACCTTTAAAACTGAACGCATATCACTTGCACAGGTCCTGTGGCTGATTAAGGTGGTAATTAAACTCACCTAGTGCCGTGCCGTATCTGCAATAAATTAGCCTCATAATCTGTGATTAATATGTGTTCGATTTTAAAGGGTGACGTGGCAACCCTAGTAGTACTCCAGTACTGATGAAAGGGATGCACTCAAAAGCTTTTCCTAAAAGATTCTATAGCATACATCACTTTCTTGCCTAGGCATGTCTTATCTAATGTAATATAGGCATGTGGCAATAATCACAGTGTAGCTGGTCCCTTGGATTACATTTAGATGGCTCATTGAAACTCAGGGTGGATTTTACCAATATAGTGATGTTCATAGAGGTGCCAAATAGGTGGTCCAAACTGTGGCTCGCGGGCTGGATGTTGTCCTTTGCTTGCTTTTATCCGGCCCTTGGGGCACTTTTCCTTCCACTGATACGAAGTGCTATTCCTCCCACTGACACCAACAATGGGGCACTATTCCTTCGTACGACACCAAGGATGGGGCGCTATTCCTCCCACTGACACCAATGATTGGGCGCTATTCCTCCCACTGACCCCAACGATGGGGCACTGTTCTTCCCACTGACCCCAATGATGGGGCACTGTTCCTCCCACTGATCCCAACAATGGGGCACTGTTCCTCCCACTGATCCCAACAAAGGGGCACTGTTCCTCCCACTGACACCAGCAATGGGGCACTGTTCCTCCCACTGACACCACCAATGGGGTACTGTCCTTCCTACTGATACCAGAAAAGGGGAACTAATTATCCCACTGAAATCAACGCTGGGGCACTGTTCCTCCCCCTGACCACCAAGCCTAGGGTATTGTTTACTCCCACTGATGCCAGGGCATTTTCTACTCCCACTGGTCACAATCCAGACCCCTAAAGTTTGAAGGACAGTAAACTGGCCCTTTGTTTCAAAAGTTTAGAAACCCATGCTCTATGCAATAGTTTTAAACGTTTGTCAAGTTCCCCTTGCCCCTGGGAGGGTGTACTATGTAAAATCTCAGTACATGCTTCCATATACCCCTAGAAACATACCACTCCAAGCGGAGTCAAGCATTTCAAGGGCAGGAGGTGGAGCACAAGATCATGTACAGAATTTATTAAAGCTTTTGAGTAAACATACATTTAGGTTGTGTATCAGACTGTTTTGCAGAGATTGCATCTAAAAACCAATTACTGTGCTTCTTGTTTAGTGAAATGAAATACAATCTGAACACATTTTATATTGTTTTGATAAATTATGATTACACAGTGTAGAGTGAGATATACTGTTGACAAATAGCTAAGTGCTTGAACTGATCAGAAAAAGTGTTTTCTAGTCTATTCTTTTTGTTAAAATTGTCCAACACACTTAACAACATCCACCTCCCATCAGGCATTTTCTATAAAAGACCCAAACAAACATCAAACAGGTGTGCACCTGTTTCCATTCTATCGAAATAGAGCAGAAGGATAGAACAGAAGGTCAAGCCAAGAGCATGCAAGAGAAGAGAAAACTGCAATATTCAGTATCAAAGTTATAGATTTATAGGACAATTAAAATCACATTAATAAGACAATTAAATACAGTATCATTATTTTTTTTTAATTAGCAAATTATTTTTTGGGGCCAGCATGTGCAAAACAGACTTTTATTATTTCAGTGACACTTTAAACTACTACTAACATACTCCTATATCTGTCTGGTGTTATCAGGAACACATGCCTTCGGCAACCATTGCAAGACACATTTACTCTTTTACTTTTAATGTTGGACAGTGTAAGGATAAGAATGAGTGTGCCTCCATTGCAGTGAGGGGCAAATCTGCACTAAAGTGGTTGCTTCTATGTAAACAAGCACTTATCGGCTTTAAAAGTTGACATAATTTACATAACTGTTATGCAAACTATTAAAACGTCCTTTTATTTTGTACACAGTCTGTGTATTATTTTATTTTGTTGGAAAATTTAATAAAAGCTACGTTAAAGAAATGACATGAAACATTGCAATAAATACAGAAAGGAATAAAAGTGAAAGAAAAGGGAAACAATCAAAAGAGAAAGAAGATACAAAAGAGAGAAAAATAGGAAGGAGAAAAAAAAGATAAAAAGGGAAATATAATAATAAATAAAATTTTCTTTGTTTCGGCCTGCAGCTAGATATAATTTTGATTGCAATCCTGGCAACAGTATTGCGATTATAGGCAGGATTTTGCACAATACTCATCCCCCTTGGCTTTGTATTTAGTTCACAGAAATTTGGAGAGAGAATGATGTCAAATTACAGGTAATCCAAATATGAAATATGGTATGCTCAGCAATATCTGTAGCCTTTCTTAATTTAAATGCAGATCATGTGGGAATGGTCAAATGATTATCGTAAAATGAAACCCTTCCATATAGCACTTATTTAAAAAATGTTCAACAAATGCTTAAATTAAAAATCAAATAAAAAAATGTTTAACATCTGCAAAACATATGAAAGCAAGAACTTTCAGATAAATTGCAATGCATTAGCTGACCTGAAGAGGACTTTTTATTTTTAGGATAGGATGAAGCTCACCCTGTGCATATTAATTGAGTTAGAAACAGCAAATACATTCTACTGCCTTTCCAAATGTATCTCTACAAATTTTAATTTCATCCAGGTTTCTGTTCCTGTGCGATCAGACTTTGAAACTGATTCCAGTGACACCAATCTCCCAATGATGTCACTCACCCCCCCCCCCTTCCTTTTCCTATCCACTGCTTTTAAGCTGTGCTGTGGGAGGAGAAAGCAAGGCACAATAGCAGAGATGTGTGTGATCTCCTAGGGGAAGATGCAATACAGGAAGATGGAATAAGTGCCATTTGATAAGATCAAACTCATTTTCTAAATATATATTTTCTATAATAATCTTGGTAGTGCACCATGAGTAAAAATCCCCCAAGGATCCCTTGCAATCTTAGCCTTCCCTTTTAATGATGGATATTGGTGCAATGATGTGAAAGGTGATATAAGATGTGTTAACAGTTATAGTATATAATTTGTAAACTGAAGCAAGTATTTGGAAATGTCCTTGACATATCATATACTTGTATGTGTATATTTACGTATAGAATACATTCCTCCATTCTGCTGATCCTGAAAAATGGGGCCCATAGTCCCAGAAATGTGTCGAGCTGTCTCCAGGACACATTAACATGTGGCCTACTGAATACTGGGAATGAAATACCTATAGTATAATTTTAGATTCAACATTGGAAATAAGCTATCTGTATATCTGTGCACTGAGTACAGAACAGAATAGATATAGAAACACAAGGCGTATCAACTAGGGATTAGTTTTAGGTGCAGACAGAACCTTGGCTGTTTGGGCATGTAGACTAACGCCCACACTTTTACCTGTTCGGCGGAAACTGTATGTCATGTATAATAGTGGTATTTCTTCCACTTTTATACATGAACGTTTCTGCTATCAATGGTTGTTAAGGACATCAATGGGTGTAGACACTGTTAGGTCCATAACAACAAGAGATATGACTGGCCATATTCACTTATGTGGCTGGGAATACCCTTCTATGTAAGCAAAAAACTTGAAAAAATGGTTTGGGGACTTCCCTCATAATTCATAATACATGAATTGTAAGGGGGAACCCTATGCAAAATGTAAAAACAAAATTTTGGGAGGTCCTCCTGGAAATTTAATACCAGACCTTCATTCGAGCAGATCGGGAAAGAAGGGCAAAGAGCTTATGCTCCCCTCTCCTTAATCATACGGAGGCCACATAATCTCAATATAGGGAAATAAAAAATATGGACATAACCATACATCACTGGGATCCTAGTGACACTGTTATCCACCAAGATTGAAGTGACAAGGCTAGATGTGTGTTGGCAGGTGCCGTTTTTAACTTTTGGTTTGTTGGCAGGTGTCTAGCATAATCGCTAACTTAGATCTATATTGCTGGATGACTTTATTGATGGCAAATGTACACCATGGGATTTTTTTTTTTTAATTTCAAAAACTGTATGCCATTTTTTTTTTAGAATTAATAGAGTACTATGTACTCCTCACTGATTCAAATAGCAAGTATCTGGGGGCACCCTTATTTTTAAAGGGGGCTTCCATATTCCAATAGGCCCCCCACCCACCAACCTCCACAACCACTGGAGAAAAGCTCATGGAGAAAAGTTTCTTGTCCTCAACAATATGATGCAAGGTCCCCCCCCCCCCTTTCAAACTGCTTTCACAGTGCAGCAGGGAAGTCTCTGAGCACAGGACCCAGAAGCATGTGGAGGTCACTGGACTTTTCGTGTGATGAGTAATTTCCAGCTTCCAGTGGCATCAGCCAGGTATGGTATATACATACTTACACTAGTCCAAGCTGGACCAGGGTAACTGCATCTAAAATATCCATACTTGAAATTCCTCTTTAAATTTACACTTACCTATAGTAAATATTCAGTAGAGATGTGTATGACAGAAAAATGTGTTTAGCTTCAGATTTGATCATTAAGTTAATAATTTTGTTTCATCATATTTGTTATGTTTCAATTATTCGTTTTTTTGCAATTCATTTTGTATATTTGAAATTAAAATTTTAAAATTTGAATTTCAGAAGACGGCTATATTCATTCTATTTAATTCTACTTTAATCTATTGTATTGCTTCTATTCTACTCTATTTTTTACTATTCTTTTATGCTCTATTCTATTCTGTTCTTTTCTTTTCTATTCTTTTCTTTTATTTTCTCTTCTATTTTGTTTTATTCTATTCTTCTCTATTCCATTCTGTTTATTCTATTCTATTTTATTCTGTTATATAAAGCAGCCTATAAAGTAGGAATCATCATCTTATTTCACTTTTATACCTTACTGTATTTATTGCAATATTTGTCATTTTCGAATTTGAATAATTCGTTTTGTTATAATTTATTTTGGATTCGTCAAAATTTGTTACTATTGTGATTCAAAAATTTGGATACATCCAAATCTCTGAATAATGAAAATTTTGCTCGAATTTAGATTTGTAAAGAAACAAATCGCACATGTCTAATATCCAGCAGATTGCAAGCCTTGCCTTCCAAAATACTAGCTGTAGGGAAAAGAGAGAGGAGGTACAGCTACCAAGGGTTATCAAGGACTAAAGAATAGCTAGGTCAAGCCTAAAGGAGCTGAAAATATTAGTCCTATGGCAGAAAGCAACAATTATTAGATATTATGTTATAGCTTAGTGGAATGATCCTTTAATTGTTCCATTAGTTTGCCAATTGAGGGAAAAACAACATATTAACTTAATTTCACCACATTACAGCTAGAGTGCTTTGGGACCTGTCACATGGAAACAAAAAGAGGGCCCGAGGCATCGTGAAAGACTGAAGCTTTTACAAAGGTTTTCTTCTTTCTCCAACAGAGCAATGGGGGAACAAAGGGAAGATAATTAGCAGATAATGCTGTTGTTTTACCCCACATAGGAAAAACCCTGGGTGTAAAGGTAAGTTTGGACAAAGTATTAAGTACAGGCTAATGGTTAATTGTTTGTTGCTGGGGGTTTTAAATGTTAGGGGACCATTTAAAATTGTCAGTCAGTTAATGATAAGGGGTCACCATTGCTGACTATCACTTGAAAGGCTGGGATGCTGATTCTCTGGCTTCACTACCTGAATCTAACTTAGAACAACCATATAGATTTTATTTTCCAATAGGTTTTTATTCAGTTTTGTAAAAAAAAGAATACAAAGAAGAAGCTGCATGTGGCAGCATAACAATACAGTGTTTCAGTATCATTAGAATACACATTTGAATGAGGAAAAATAAAAAAATAATTAAGTAAGAATAATGGAGTCTGCAAACTCTTGGCGCATGAGGAATATCAAGTAGCAGTGATAAAGAGATTATTCATCAATCCAGTCAGTCCAGGGTTTCCATGCACCATCAAAAGCAAAAGCGGTGTTCGATCTGAAAGATATCATTTTTTCATAAGAGTGATGGATTTTAACTGTAAAAATAGTTTCAGACGGATTTGATGCCAATTGCTGCTTCCAATGTCTAGTTATGGTAATTCTGGCCTCTAGTAAGATGTGAGTAACTATTGTATGGTAGTCAACTGGAAAATTGTCTATGCCTAGGCTGAGAATTGCCAATAATGGGTTACTAAAATCTAGAACGCTTGCAATTTCAGAGATATATTGGAAGATCTTTCACCAGAAATTGGTAAGGTTTTTTCAGGACCACAGAATATGTACTAAATTTCCTACTTGATTGCAACCATGCCAGCACAAAGAGGAATTGGAGGAGTAGAATGGGCTAAATGGTAAAGGTGAAGCACTAATGTAAGGTTATCTTTTATGCCATTTGCCAGTGACTGACACAAATGTGTCACACAGTAGATAGATTTGAAGGTTCTCAGCTATTGAGTGGTGATAACATTTTTAGCAAGGTCCATCTCCCATTTCAAAAGACTGGTTGATTTCTCAAAAATTACATTTTTAAATAAATTAAAGAAAAGAGAGATGCCTTTTCAGACTAGTAAAGAAGATGTACAGAATTATCATGCCTTAGCGTGTAAAGGAATCTCCAGAGGGAGGTTTTCATAAAGGAAGTGGTCTATTTAAATATATGTGCACCATTCAGTGCTGGACAACTTGTAGACCTCCACCAATCCCTCCAGATACTTGGATCGATGCTTAGACAGTATATCATTTACTTTTATACTGTAATGTATTCAAGATTAAATCAATAAATGTGGGATAAACGTCTCCAGCTATGAGATAGGTATCTGGATGTTACTGGTAGGAGCACTGCAGAGTGGAGGGTTCTCCACACCAGTATGGATGCCTGGACTAGTAATGGTAGGTTACCCAGATCCAGTGGTTTCCACAGATCTGCCAGTAGGAGGATATACAAGTCGATACCAGGTACGAGAGCATATTTAATTTCTTTACATGGTATTTTAGGCAAGGGCCTGATACAGTGTTTAAGTTTATCTAGTTGAACTGCTAAATAATAATGTTTTATGTGTGTGAAGCCCTGTACCTTACCAGTTGAGAGTAGGAGCATCTGGCTCATTTGTTTTTCCAAATGTATTTTTTCAGCAGAGAGGTCAAGGACCTGAGATGATGGGGCTTAAGAAGGATGTAGAGGGTTCTAAATAGGTATGGGATCAGAGGAAGGACCAGCAATTAAAAAGGAAGATAGCCTTCTGGACCATGACAACTTGAACTGGGACAGGTGGCTGAGCTCCTTAGGGAGATTTTATAATGAAGGGGTAATACTAATTAGCAGATGCAAGAGATGTGGTCTTTGAGGGCAGGGTAATACCCATTTACAGCACCCCTTTAGCACTTCAGGAGATAGGAAATACTTGTTGTAATAGGTGTTCGGTTTGACTATGGACGCATCAATTCACATATGAGAGAAAATCAAGTGAAATCAATTTTGTAGTAGAATATACTACTGAATTGAGATAAGATTTGTTGTATGTGGGGTAGCAAAATGGATTTGTTAAGAGCAGAATAAGATCAGAATAAGTCTGTAAAAAGATTAATTTTATGGGTTTTATGTGTGAAATGGAAGCTTGAAATGTGAGGTTAGAATCGGATGGCTTCTGTGAGGGATTCTATCATATAGTTGAAAATGGAAAGGGAGAGTGGACAACCTTGTGGGATATTGCTAGTGATGAGAAAAGGTTTAAATAGCATGCTCGAGGTATAGATTTAAGCATACATTAGGGAATACAAGGCTAGAATGGCAAATAAACTATTATCTTGGAAACCAAATTTGTACTCAGGACATGTATGTCAAATTAACCATACTGAATGCCTTCTCTGCATATAGGGATAGAAGCAGAGAAGGAATTCGAGTAACCTCTGGGAAGTGGAGTATACTCCATGTCCTCCATCTGGAATCAAAGGCCTTCCTATCTGAAGCGAAGCCCATATCCATGAATCGCTATGCTAGGAGTTTAGCATAAATTTTAACATCTGCATTTTGCAGCAAAATAGGTCTTGGCAGGAATAGTCTGGCTTTTACCCAGTTTGTGAAGAGTGACAATGTAGGCTCTGAGTATCTCCAGGGGTAATGCAGCCTTATATAGCACCCTCCTAGTCAGCTAGGGGGAGCTACAGTTCAAATTGTTTAGTCAGAGGGATTTCAAATTCAGGTCAGGGCTGAGAGGCTCTGCAGATCAACTCTCTGAGACTTCCTCCTGCACTGGAACTTTGTATAAAGTTCTAGAAGCAGTAGGGGGAAGTAAGGAGTGGTTGATCTGCACTTTTGAGGGATCCTGGCCAATCTCCAACAGGAGGCTTTGCATGGGAACAGGAAAGCCCTTAAAAGTGACAGAGCCTGCTCAGCAGCAGGAGAGTTTGGGTGGAAGATGGAGAGAAAGTGAGTGCCTGGAGAGCAGGAACCTGGGAGGGGGCACAATTGAAGAGGGGTTTACCTACAGGCAGAGGACCTTGGAGGGAGGAAAACTCAGGACTTCACTGGACCCCAATGCAAGGACCACCTGTGCAGCAGGGAAGGAGCGGCAAAGCTAGAAGGCCTGTAGCAGCCACCGACCTACCAGCAGCACAGGTGAAGGGCTGAGTGAATACCCTTGGGCATCCCATACACCCCTTACCCCATTCAAGTTGAACTCCCCTAATAATATCCAAGAAATAAGCTCAAGGACTGGTTACTGTCTCCTGGATGCAAATCTGTGTGAAAAATGCATGTTGCCTGGCTCTGCAGTACTATAGGAGGACCCATACTTCAGTGACTCCTAAGGGGGTAGTGCTACACTGAGAAGTCACAGCAGTGAACAGGTTCTGCACAGGTTCTGCAGGTGGGGTGTCAAATGGCTTTAGAACAACTTGTAGTATTCCATTGTAAAACCATCCGAACCTGGCAATTTACCATTTGGCAAGGAGTGGATATTTGTATTATTTCTGAAGAAGTAAATGGGGCATTCATATGGGACAACTGTTCAACATAAAGCACAGGACGTTGTAACTTAAGGAAAAAAACTGTTACTGTATATCTGATTCAGAGGGGTGAGGCATGTGGGCGTCATCTTTCAAGTTATATATTGAGCTGTAATGCTGGAGATTTAAGATTTTATCAATAGTACAAGGGTGGATGAGATGGGAAATTTTAGTCTTTGTCCTCTGCCTTCTGAATTCTTATTAGCTAAGAATTTCCCAGCTCTATTGTCATTCGTGTAATATTGGTGTCTAAGGTGATGCAAATATTTATCTTATTGCTCACACATTCCTCTTAGCTCATACCTAAGTTTAGTGAAAGTTGTGGATTGAGCAGAATCAGGATATAACTTGTTTTTGACCTTTAAGTTCTGAATATCAGAAAGAATAATGATAAGGCATAGGTTATATTGTTTTTTAGCTTGATGCCTTACACAAAAGAAAGGTGTCTGGGACTGAAGGGGCATTCGCTTTTCGATATTCCTGGAGTTGCTAAGACAGCAAAGCAGTGTTGTAGGGGTTGTTTATTACCATACCATTACCATCTCCACAGGTACACAGGTGAGCAGGTGTCTCTCTCCTCCACTGTTATGGATATAGCAGCATGGTCTGACCAAGTGATATCAGAGATGCAGGAGGAGGAAACCCACTGTAACAGCCACTTATCTACCACAAATAAGTCAATAAGTGAGTATGACTTATGTCTAGAAGAAAAAAAAACTTTTTCATTGGCGAGATGATAGCACCACACGTTGTATACATCTTCAGCTTGAAATAGGTAGCATATTGAGGGAGCTATCCCCCTAGTGCAAAAAGTAGAGTCCAGCATTGGATTTACCATAAGGTTGAAGTCACTGCATGCTATGAGGTGTCCCTGCCTGAGGGGTGAAATTTTGCTGAATAGCTTGCGGAGGAAACATACGTAGTTGGTGGAGTTGGGGGCATAAAGTACAAAGTCCTACAGAGAGAAGAAAACAGAGTTCCTAATTGTGTTTAGGTCCCCTATTTTTTTAGAGGGTACACAGGCCATAAAAAGATGGGGAAAGTTTCTGTGGCTACACTTGGGAGTTGCATTGAGTTGAAAGTGGGTCTTCTGAATGTAGAGGATAACTGTGTGGAGTTTATGGGCTTCTTGCCCCATAGAGGAACATTTAGTGGGATAGATCAGTCCAAGAGGATTGAGGGATACAATTTTGAAAACCATAACAGGGTTACGTAAGGAAGGGACAGGATAATATTTTGGTATGACAGCTTAACCTCTAGTAAGGTTTGAGGTTTGAGTCTGTAGCAGCATGAGGAACCCATCATGTAGATCAAAGTTACAGTAGTGCAACCAAAGAATTATTGCAGAAACAAGAAGGAGCATCACAGCTGCTAAAAATTTGTGAAAGAAATAATGGGTAGACATGTTGAACTTGGTGGAAAATCCAAACTAGAAAGTAGATAAAAAGAAGAATCCTGTGTAGGAGCCGGGTACAGAGTGAATTGCAGAATGGAGTATGGGGAAGAAAGAGTAGGATGGAGGTTACTCTCTTTGCTGGGGAAGGAGATCAGCAGATTTAACATGCAGTAAAGTGGTTACAGGCCTCCTTCAGAGACTTCCTTATGCTGACTCTTGTGGGAGACTACTTGCTATTCTGAGGATAATATGGGTGGAGAAAAAAATGTTGAGATGGAAAGTGGCAGTTCCAGAACAAGATTCCACATCTAGAGAAGCTGAAGTCCCTAATCCACCATGGAGAATGAGGAAGTTGAACTGTTATGTAGCACTAAATATACAAAAAATGCAGCGCAATACTAAGTAATCAAATAATAAATATACATAAATCTTGCTCCGTGACAATTATTTAAATACTGTATAGGTCAGGGGTGGCTAACCTGTGGCTCTCCAGCTGTTGTGGAACTACATTTCCCATGAGGCATTGCAAAGATGGGAAGTTACTGACTTGCAGAGGCATGATGGAACTTGTAGTCCTGCAGCAGCTGGAGAGCTGCAGGTTGGCCACCCCTGGTATAGGTGCTTAACCATATCACCTTATAATAAACATCTAAACGTGCTCCATCCCATAATAATGTCCATATTAACCATGCGTTTTCTGAAACCTATTCACTGTGCGTTTATATATTAACAATGTCCAGATATAAATGAATACTTCTTAATCAACCATCCCTTTAAGACTCAGTGCTCCAGGTGATAATGTGCAATCTCTCCTCAATATATATATACATCCGGTGATTTCTTGTGACCCCTAGTATTATATCCTTCTCCGACACACTTATGCGCTCACCTTGTGCATTGACCTGAACCATTAGGTCAAACCACGCTTTTCCCTTTAACCCGGGCGGGTATGTTGATGTATCACTCTCCAACTCCTCCTGCACCTCCACACTCCAAAACTCACTCCTTGGAAGTTGACCCGAACCCTCAGGTCAAAAGCACGCCTTTCCTTTTAACCCAGGTGGGTTCGCTGATGTGTAATATTTCCAACTCCTCATGCACCTCCAAACTCCAAAACGCACCACAGAAATGGAAAAAATACTCCAGATGGTGAAGTATATCAAACCAATATCAACTTTTATTAAAACTCTAAAATCTTCCAATCACATTTATATGTGTCCCCCTGGGACACTACAGGATCAAGAACTCTTTGTGTGTAGTTTTTATCAATGAAACTGCATTAGATTGTATTGAATCCCCTATCCAAGATGGCGGAACATCCACTTCCGGTTACGGATTGACGTCATTCAGCGCACTCTACACGTTACGTCATGTGACTTCATCGGGAGTCATATGTCATTTCTGTATGTGGGAACACTTTACATGTTAGCTGAAATATTTGTATATATTAATTTGGATAGGCATATTGTGCTGTACGTTTTTCACATAATATTGTTATGTAGCACTACTCCTGTAGGAGCTGCTTGAGTATTACCCAGGGGCGGACTGACCATTTGGAAACTCGGGCACTGCCTGAGGGCCCGGGGTCAATAGGGGGCCCCATGAGATGCCCCTGGTACCTTTTTCATAGGCTTTTTTGAGTTTGGACAAGGACACAGGGCCCCAAGATCCCCTATTGCCCGGGGGCCCCATGAGTTGTCAGTCCGCCCCTGGTATTACCCAAGCATTCCCTGCTACTATGCTGACAGCCAGTCACAAGTTATTTTCCCACAGCCAAATTAATACACTTTTAGCTCATTGTAGTCAAAGAGCAGTCTAGGGGTGTTGTTTTATAGTTTTATTTTAGAGGAACTTGGATAGGGTTAGGGGTTTCCAGTAGGATACTCCGAAACAAAACTATTCACAACCTGAGGACACTAGCTGTTCTAAGATGGAGCCTTAGGTAAAGTCCCTTACAGGGAGCAGATGACAGAATTCTCCGTTAATGGCAGTGTAGTAGTAAAAAAGCTTGATCAAAGTCTTTTGCAGGAAGTGGCAGGTAGACAGAGCTCTTTGGATCACTAGCCAGTGACCCCTTTAGCTGGGCCCTTAGCTGGCCAGAGGACAGCAGAGGGGGGTTAACAGCACCAGGTCCTTGAGGTCCCAGAGGCACTTGTAGAACAACCGGCAGTCTTTCTCAGTGATAACAGACAGATCCTCAGTGGACTCCCCCTCAGTCAGCTTTTAGGAGAACCAGGGTCACTCTTCAGTTCCAGTTTTAGGTCCTCAGGTTGCCTCCCTGAGGCCTCATGGCAGCAATTGTCAGGGGAGGCAAGCCTGCCTCAACCCTGGCATGATGCAATCCACTCTGGAAAGGACACTGAGCTCACGTGCTCCCAGAAAATAAGTACCAGCCCCCAGCATGCAATGGGGCCATCCTCCCCTGTAATTGGCCAGAGCTGTATCCATATTCATGCTGTTCATTTACCTAGTTCCCACCAGGGGCGGACTGACAACTCATGGGGCCCCCCGGGCAATAGGGGATAATGGGGTCCCTGTGGCCTTGCCCAAAGTCCAAAAAGCCTATGAAAAAGGTACCAGGGGCATCTCATGGGGCCCCTACTAACCCCGGGCCCTCTGGCAGTGCCCGAGTTTCCAAATGGTCAGTCTACCCCTGGTTTCCACCTATGTTCTGGAAAGTTCTAGTGTCTTCTAGAAGGCAGGATGAGCTCATGGCAAACTCCACAGTACAAGAGCATCAGTCATGACTAAAAGATTGCAGCATTCTGTTAGCAGAATGCCAAGAATAAATGTACCTACTAGCTCCCCTTTTAGGCAGCAGAGCCAACTATGCTAATCTAACTATCTACATCCTAGCACCTATACTAGGAAGGTGCTACAGTTATATGTGATGATTTCAAGTGTGGATTCTCAAGACCTTAGTGGTGGTCAGGAGATTTTTGCATTTTTGCAAGCTGAGCTGTGAGAGAATACTTGCAGCTTCAAGTACTTTTCAGGAGGTTGATTAAGCTTATTAAAGGCTTCTAACACTTTTTCCTTCACATGGTAAAAATGCACCTGCATGACTAAATCCCAAGTTCGTTGGAGGATAGGTGAGGAGGCTTTGGGATAATATGAATCTAGCCTTTATTTTCTTTAAGAAGCAGCCATTGCCCCAATAGAAAATCCTGTCCCTTGCCAGCATGCTGCAGAAAGGTTGCTCTCTATATGAAAGCAGTGGTTTTTCTGTAGAGTTCTGTAGTGCCTCTTGTTAAATCAAGCCTATAGCTCTGCAATCAGCAAAGCTGATGCTCTCTACTGACAGGAGACTTCTAGCTCAGAGGGGTCAGACGTTTGCTGAGAGAACATTGCTTTCACACAGAGGGCAAGGGTCATTCTTTACAGCATGCTGACTGGAAACAAGCCATTCTACTCAGCCTGTAGCTGCATTGTAAAGAGAAATAACTGTAGGACATGGTTTGTTTTGATGCACTGGAAATGTATTCAGCAGACTGAAACTGAAAGGTCAGTTGGGCTTTAACTTTTTTACTGCCACAAATGTATGTCGTACATCAGTGGAAGTGTGTGGGTGTGTGAGGGGGGCATGGTTTGCACACAATCTCATGTGGAAGTGATCCAGTTGTTGTGCAGCTGCTGGATTACTTTCACACACTCCAGTATTGGTTGCCTCCTCAGCACGCACCCCCTTACATGTTGCACTAACATTGTGTGACATAAAAATGGGAATTAACCCTATTATATTCTCTAGGGGTTTGGCTTTCAGAAAATATATAATGTTTGGCGGGTTTACGTAACCTTCAGGCCTGAAATGATTCTTTAAATATGTGTGTATGCAAAAATGGTTCTGGCAGCAAAAGGGTTCAGGGATCAGTCACATTATAGAAAGAGAAGGTAGCGCTGCTCCAGGTAGGCTCACCACTCCCACACTCCACAATCCTTTTGCATGTACGCTGGCCCCATTCTCACACCTGTGCTGAAAATCAAAGGAAAGTCGTAATAATGCAAATATTCACTTTATATACTCACCTAAATCCAACATCCAAGTCCTTCACTGGCACTTTTTTCAGGTGTCCCTTTTGGGACTGGTAATGCATAAATGTCTCATACAGTCCTCTTCTTATGATATCATTACTGCTGAGACTCTTCTTCTGGATCCTGAGAGAACCCCACCAATGGACAGCCAATATGAAGTGTCCACATCACACAGGCAATGACAGGGACATCTGAAAAAGGTTTCTGCCTCCTGCACACTCAGGATTGAAATGCCACATGAGGGCAAATTTAGGTAAATAAAAGGGGAATTTAGGTAGGGTTTAATTTTTTGCCAGCTATAAGTAAGGAAGGGTGGGGGGTATGGGGAAGCTCGGAGTTCAGCTTTAGCTAGTTATTTGAACTCCTGACTGAGTCTTGACTGATGTAAATGCAAAACAGGCTGCATCCAAATAATATTTTTGTCTTGGTTTGTGCAAACAACTCACTAGAGGTTCAGTGTTCCAAAATATTCATGCATCTCAAAATCCACTCAGGCAGGATCAACACTTGCCTTCGTAAGTGTCTTTCATTTTAATTATTTCTCATTAAAACAAATATATCTGAGAGGTCGTGGCACAGAATACTGCACAGGAAGACCTTAGGGAGCATCATAGAATATCAAACAGTACACAGAGGAACCAAGCACTTAAACCATTTCATAGGCTTTCTGGAAGCTTTGCTCATTTGTAAGAACTGTCTCTTGGCGCCTTATAGCTCATATATATACAAATATCTACAGCATGATAAACATAGCAATAAGTAATCAGGAATTATTTGCATTAGCATTTTCTTTAGCTTGTAAATATTGCCAGGTTCACTTTAAATGATTAAAATACATAGCTTGTTACAGTCACTGATTTGCATTTAATGCGCAGTAAATTGATCTTAAACAAGTACACAGCTATGTCAAAAGGTCACTTTTTCCATTTTGTCTTGCAAATTTATGATATTCAGGATCATACCAGTAATGGTCTTGGTTTTGTACTACATCTTGCGTGTAACAACCCTTGCCTGTGCAAGCAAGAAGTTAATACTCAATGTCTATCGCTTAATGGCTGTTTATTTTCTTTGATATTCTATTCACAGCATATTTTTTATCATGAAAGAATAAAAAAGTAAAATGGAAATATTGTATAACTACTGTAAAATGTATTGGAACTGATAAGAAATACCGTAATAGCTTTAAGTTGTGACCACAAGGAAATTGTTTGATAGACTATTTTTAAAGTGGTTCTAAAGGTAAATAGTTTTTACTTTAATTATATATCTATAAATGTTGCGCTCCCTACTACCACAATATCAAATATATATCATTTCAACTGTGAAAACAAAACATTAATTCAAAGGTAAATGTACCAAATAAAGTGACAGTGATTTGAAATCAAAAACTGTATATGTGATTCAAGACAGAATAATAATCAAAATAATAGTCCCATCAATCAATTAATAGTCCAATAATAGTGATATAGTGATCAGAAATCATCAATTAGTGACTTTCCGTGAATCCTTCAACCAATTCAGATGTGCGCTCACCTCCTTCTATGCCTATAAAATAGGCTATAAAAACTTGTGGTTCACATATCCTGGAACCTGCCAAAATGGTTGCAGTGTAGGATGGATGTAGGGTACTTCCTATGAATGACAGTGCTTTCCCCTTGTGTACTGGATATCCCTGCAGGGATTACTCCCTCCTTCAGCTGCTAAAGATCACTTGCTTACTCCTCCTTAATCGTTCCTCAGTTTGCACAGTTTGAGTTATGTGTTAAATGTTGGCGATCCATAGAGGTACACTGTTCTGTGCATTAAGATAGAAAAAAACCCTTGTGTGTACAGCTCCCTCCCAGTCCCCCCTTATACTTAATTGAGCCTGATCTTGATCCAGCGCTGTGCCTGAGAGCAGTGACTCTCTTCACTCTATCTCTCCTTACTGGACATGGATGCAGCAGAGGAAGCCATTTGCTCCTGCTGCTGTCCATAACAGCCTGCGAGAGAGAGCGGTGCCCAGCCACTGTGCATTTGTCAATGAACACACAAAGCACTGCTTGGGATCAAGGAATGCTCCCATAACAAGTGGTTTGCTATGTGGGCACTCAGCAGGTGGGAGGAGCCATGAGCGCTGGTGGGGGACCCAAGAAGAGGACTGGGGCTGTTCTGTGCAAAACCATTGCACTGAACAGGTGTGCATGACATATGTATTATTATTTTTTTATTCTTTTAGAAACATTTTAAGCAAATGCCAAGAAAAAATATTTCTTCACACTCCACCCACCCCTAACTAACAACCAGATTTTATTAGAAAATAAATCTAACTAAAAATATCAGTGTGAAAGTATCCTTACATACCTAAACCAGCTCACCATATGACAGACTGGGTCCCCCCTAACTCTTTTTTCCAGTGAAAGATCATTACATGACAATAGTAAGTAAAAGTGGGTGTCAGAAGCTTTTTTATAATAAATATAATGAATGGCTAGAAGCAGGTAGGGAGTGGAAGGGGCAGTTGGCTTTCTTCCCCTGGAGTTGAGCTTTAAATATTAGTTTAAATATCTCACTAGTGCAGGTGATTAAAGGAACTTAATATCAAGAGAAATTTGATCAACTGTACATTTCTGACTCTTTTGGTATTTTATATTCTATATCTCTACCTTAACTGAATGTAAAAAAACCCCAAAAAAACAGTTATGGCCATTTTCTAGGCTAATAGGTAAGGGGGTGTCAAACAAATGGCATAGGGGGCTGTGCACTGCCCTGGTGACCATGTACTGAAAAAAATGTTTTGTGGGGAGCAGCAGTTTCAATGATGTTTTAAGTTAATCATTAAAACAAAAAAATTCCTTTTAATAATATGGCCGAGAATGCCCTAAACCTA
Source organism: Staurois parvus (assembly GCF_062004578.1). NCBI lineage: Eukaryota > Metazoa > Chordata > Amphibia > Anura > Ranidae > Staurois > Staurois parvus. The sequence goes on along the minus strand of NW_028318344.1, from coordinate 8,445,539 downwards.
TGTACGAAGTGGTGCATCTTTATGATGTACACAACCTAGTACAAAGAAACTGACTTGCAACTAAAATACTGTCTAAGTTGTTAAATTACAGCTCCCGGTTACTTCTAACGTGTAAACAAAGTGTCTGGGGATTCCCTTCATCTTCTGTATATCAGACCCTTATCGTAGAAGAGGGTCTGGTAAAGATAATAATAGGGGACCCCACACTTGAAAAATTCCTGGAGTTTATCTCATATATTAGTTTCACCTTTTAAGTTGCATTACTGAAATAAATGAACTTTTGCACAATATTCTAATTTTTCGAGTTTCACCTGTATGTGATCCCCAAACCGGAGAAGGACCATTCCCTTCCAGATAACTACCGACCTATAGCTTATTGAACTCTGATTATAAGATTTCTACAAAAATACTTGCTAACAGACTGACCAAGTGTATCTCCAAGCTTATACACAGAAACCAGGTGGGATTTTTCCCAGCCAGGCATGCTGCTGACAATACCAGGAGGACCATTGACCTGATTGATCTAGTCAATAAGTCCTCAACCACTACTCTCTTGTTGTGCTTGGATGCCCAAAAAGCATTTGATCGACTTAGTTGGCCACATATGTTCCTAGTCCTGGAAAGATTTGGGTTTAGTGGACCGTTTGTGGATGCTTTAAAAGCCCTTTACTATACTCCCAGGTCAAATTAGCACAATTGTTATCCCCTTCCTTCCAGATGTCAATGGTACACATTAGGGATGCCTGCTCTGTTCACTACTGTTTATCCTCTGCTTGGAGCCCCTGGCGATAGCTATTAGATCCAACCTGGATATTCATGGGATATGCACCCACAACAGGGATTTTAAGTTGCCTTTAATCGCGGACAATATCTTACTGACACTGACAGAGCCCCACCTTATTGCTGGTCTTGCAGCTTTTTGGTGCTCTATCGGGTTATAAGGTAAACGCATCTAAAACGGAAGCATTGCCGATACATAAACCACCTATAATCTTATCTTCCCTTCAGCTGAATTATCACTATCGGTGGTGTCCCCACACCTTGAAATATCTGGGCACCAATTTTACTTCTTCTTATCATTTCCTTCTAATTTTGCCCCCATTTCAGGCATTTTTAAAATCTTGGGACAATCTTGCCATCTCCTTCCTTGGACAGATTAATGTGCTTAAAATTACCATATTGCCCAAACTCCTGTATCTGTTTGAGAAGCTTCCTGTCCCTATCCCCATGTCCAGGTTACGCTCCCTTCAAAAATCCTTCCCCCTGTCAGGAAATGCTTGTCCACAGTGCAAGTGTGGGTTTGCGGTGCATAAATATGCGCATGCGCAGAACAATAATGGGCACACAGATGTGCATGGATTTGGGAAAAAGTGTGCACCTGTCACTAATGCTGGTGCCAAAAGGGCTATTTAAACTTGCTGCAGTCTTGTCTCATTGCTGTTGGTCTGCAGCTTCTGAGTGTGTTCCTGATCCTTGTGCCCGACCTCTGATATTACCCGGCTTGTTCCTGATCTTCTCTTGTCTGCTACCTGCCCTGACCCTGGATTGTCTTGACTACTCTTCTGCCTCCTGATCTTGTCCGATTGTAACTCTGCTGCTGACTTAGCCGGTGACCAGACTTCTCTGCCGTCTGCCGTCTATGCTTGATCTGCCCGACTGTTACCGACCCGGCTCGTCTGACTTCACATCTGCCTTTCTGCTGGCTACCGTTCATCTGTCCGGCAAGTCTGCATCAGGATTCTGCTTCCTGCTGTTACCTATAACCTGCCATCCAGCAAGATTTGTGCCTAGCTGTACACCTTCAACCTGTCCTGCTTCTTCACCTGTCTGTGGACTTCCACTCACACACCTACTACTGGACTGATCACTGGCACTCATACCTCACCGTGCTCCTGTGGCTACTGTCCCAATACCAGTGGCCCTCGAGCCGGAGCTGTACAGGAGGCCTGCCTCTTCATGTCAGGCTTACTATCTAAGGTACGTCACACCTCCACTTTATCTGGCATGGCAGAGCTCCCCGAATTGCCTGAACTGTCCTTCTCTTTCCTCAATCTAAGGGAGGCCCCAGACATTGTGTTGTATTACTTTGCTACCCACCTTCGTGCCCTTGTCTCGTGGTCCTCTCAGTGCCCCCGTAATAAATGGGCAGAGATCGAATGGCTTCAATTATGTCCAGTTCATCCTTGTTCCCTACTCTGGTCACAATCCAATGCTGAAAGCACCTCCCACGGACATTTCCCACTTGGGCCCATGCATTTCACGATCTCTATATGGCGGTGGTGTTGGGTTAAATTCACTCTATTTTCTCAGTGTTCTCCCCTGGCCAAAGTCATACTCAACCCAAGTCTCCCAGATGGTTTGGCTTTGGCTCGTGTGAATTCATGGGCTGAGGCCAATTTATTTCAGTTGCGTCACTTGGTCCACCCAGTGACTCATAAGCTAAAATCCTTTTCTGAGATCCAAAAGCTGCCCATTTACCTTCTCACCAATTTTATGTTTATTTACAGATACGCCATTTTTTTTTCTCCAAAACTCCATTGGTAAGTCTTGAGAAACCAACCCCCTTTGAACGTATCTGTATTCAAGGTCCGCATCAGCGGGGCATAATCTCCTCTACTTATAAGCTCCTTCAAGATGCTTGCCCCCTCTCTATTGATATATACCTTTATATGCGCAAATGGCCCCGGATTCTCCAGTGTGATATTGCTTTGGGTCAATGGAGTAGGATTTGGGAGGCTGCCTCCAGATCTTCTATGTGTATAGTGTATAAGGAAAATACTTACAAAATACTGATGTTTTGATATAGGACCGCTTAGGTTCTCCATGCTCACAATCGGGGTGTTTCTTCTGCCTGCTGGCAATGTGGCGAAGATACTGGCATTCTCTTTCACATTTTTTGGACTTGCCAGTGCATTGTACCTTTTTGGAGAGAGGTCTTCAAGCTTTTGATGCACCTTTTACAGGCTATTATTTCTTTTTTTTATAACTATTGTTTTGCATTGGTCATTTGAGTGTTTACAACAATTAACAGTATTGTCGCAATAATGTATTACAGGTTTGTAAAGGATATAGATAACAGAGTATCAGCATATTCAACATCTTACAAAATTCAGCTTATAAATAATGTGACTTTGTAGTCATTACTGTCATCATTACATTTCTTTTTTTTTGATGAGTATGCATTGATTGTTTGAAATATTCAGTAAATCATTAGTTTAGAGAGGAAAGGAAGGTTGTGAGAAGTGGAGATTTGAGAGAAGTAAAATAAAGAATGAGATTTGAAATTATTACATATTTCCTTTTTTGAGATAATAGGGTGATAATAATTAGAGATGAGCGAATCGAACCAGGCGAAGTGGAATTCGTTTCGAATTTCAGGAAAAAATTCGGATTTTTCCCGATCAGCCGGCAAAAGTGTCCCTGCAGAGAGCTCCGCTATTTCTGACAGTTCTGACAGTTCCTTCACATGTACAGCGGTTGAAACATTGTATCTATTTGTTTCCATTTAGGATACAGATGTTTTTATTCGGAAATAAATAGATATAATGTTTCAACCGCTGTAAATGTGAAGGAACTGTCAGAGAACTGTCAGAAATAGCGGAGCTCTCTGCAGATACACTTTTTGCTGTACTGGAATACTTCTTCTTTTCATTCTTCTCATTCTTCTTTTCATTCTTCTTTTCATTCTTCTTTTCATTCTTCTTTTCATTCTTCTTTTCATTCTTCTTCTCATTCTTCTTTTCATTCTTCTTTTTCTTTTCATTCTTCTTTTCATTCTTCTCATTCTTCTTTTCTTCTTCATGAAAAGAAGAATGAGAAGAAGAATGAAAAGAAGAATGAAAAGAAGAATGAAAAGAAGAATGAGAAGAAGAATGAAAAGAAGAAGAATGAAAAGAAGAAGAAGAATGAAAAGAAGAAGAAGAATGAAAAGAAGAATGAAAAGAAGAAGAAGAATCTTTTCATTCTTCTCATTCTTCTTTTCATTCTTCTTCTTTTCATTCTTCTTTTCATTCTTCTTCTTCTTCTTTTCATTCTTCTTCTTCTTCTTTTCATTCTTCTTCTTCTTTCCATTCTTCTTTTCATTCTTCTTCTTCTACTTTTCATTCTTCTTTTCATTCTTCTTCTTCTTTTCATTCTTCTTCTTCTTCTTTTCATTCTTCTTCTCCTTCTTCTTTTCATTCTTCTCATTCTTCTTTTCATTCTTCTTCTCATTCTTCTTTTCATTCTTCTTCTTTTCATTCTTCTTTTCATTCTTCTCATTCTTCTTTTCTTCTTCATGAAAAGAAGAATGAGAAGAAGAATGAGAAGTAGAATGAGAAGAAGAATGAGAAGAAGAATGAGAAGAATGAAAAGAAGAATGAAAAGAAGAAGAATGAAAAGAAGAAGAATGAAAAGAAGAATGAAAAGAAGAAGAAGAAGAATCTTTTCACTCTTCTCATTCTTCTTTTCATTCTTCTTTTCATTCTTCTTCTTCTTCTTCTTTTCATTCTTCTTCTTCTTTTCATTCTTCTTTTCATTCTTCTTCTTCTTCTTTTCATTCTTCTTCTTTTCATTCTTCTTTTCATTCTTCTTCTTCTTCTTTTCATTCTTCTTCTTTTCATTCTTCTTTTCATTCTTCTTCTTCTTCTTTTCATTCTTCTTCTTCTTTTCATTCTTCTTCTTCTTCTTTTAATTCTTCTTTTCATTCTTCTTTTCTTCTTCATGAAAAGAAGAATGAAAAGAAGAAGAAGAATGAAAAGAAGAATGAAAAGAAGAAGAAGAATGAAAAGAAGAATGAAAAGAAGAATGAAAAGAAGTAGAAGAAGAATGAGAAGAATGAAAAGAAGAAGAAGAAGAATGAAAAGAAGAATGAGAAGAAGAATGAAAAGAAGAATGAGAAGAAAAAGAAGAATGAAAAGAAGAAGAAGAATGAAAAGAAGAAGAAGAATCTTTTCATTCTTCTCATTCTTCTTTTCATTCTTCTTCTTTTCATTCTTCTTTTCATTCTTCTTCTTCTACTTTTCATTCTTCTTCTTCTTTTCATTCTTCTTTTCATTCTTCTTCTTCTTCTTTTCATTCTTCTTCTTCTTCTTTTCATTCTTCTTCTTCTTTCCATTCTTCTTTTCATTCTTCTTCTTCTTCTTTTCATTCTTCTTTTCATTCTTCTTCTTCTTTTCATTCTTCTTCTTCTTCTTTTCATTCTTCTTTTCATTCTTCTCATTCTTCTTTTCATTCTTCTTCTTCTTCTTTTCATTCTTCTTTTCATTCTTCTTCTTCTTTTCAGTCTTCTTCTTCTTTTCATTCTTCTTCTTCTTCTTTTCATTCTTCTTTTCATTCTTCTTCTTCTTCTTCTTCTCATTCTTCTTTTCATTCTTCTTCTTCTTTTCATTCTTCTTTTCATTCTTCTCATTCTTCTTTTCATTCTTCTTTTCATTCTTCTTCTCATTCTTCTTTTCATTCTTCTTCTTTTCATTCTTCTTTTCATTCTTCTCATTCTTCTTTTCTTCTTCATGAAAAGAAGAATGAGAAGAAGAATGAGAAGAAGAATGAAAAGAAGAATGATAAGAAGAATGAAAAGAAGAATGAAAAGAAGAATGAGAAGAAGAATGAAAAGAAGAATGAAAAGAAGAAGAAGAATGAAAAGAAGAATGAAAAGAAGAATGAAAAGAAGAAGAAGAATGAAAAGAAGAAGAAGAATGAAAAGAAGAATGAATAGAAGAAGAAGAATGAAAAGAAGAATGAAAAGAAGAAGAAGAATGAAAAGAAGAATGAAAAGAAGAAGAAGAATGAAAAGAAGAATGAAAAGAAGAAGAAGAATGAAAAGAAGAATGAAAAGAAGAAGAAGAAGAATCTTTTCATTCTTCTCATTCTTCTTCTTCTTCTTTTCATTCTTCTTCTTCTTCTTTTCATTCTTCTCCTTCTTCTTTTCATTCTTCTTCTTATTTTCATTCTTCTTCTTTTCATTCTTCTTTTCATTCTTCTTTTCATTCTTCTTCTCAGTCTTCTTTTCTTCTTCATGAAAAGAAGAATGAGAAGAAGAAGAATGAAAAGAAGAATGAAAAGAAGAAGAAGAATGAAAAGAAGAATAAGAAGAATGAGAAGAATGAAAAGAAGAATGAGAAGAATGAAAAGAAGAATGAAAAGAAGAAGAAGAATGAAAAGAAGAATGAAAAGAAGAAGAAGAAGAATCTTTTCATTCTTATTCTTCTTTTCATTCTTCTTTTCATTCTTCTTCTTTTCATTCTTCTTTTCATTCTTCTTTTCATTCTTCTTCTTTTCATTCTTCTTCTTCTTTTCATTCTTCTTTTCATTCTCCTTCTTCTTCTTTTCATTCTTCTTTTCATTCTTCTTCTTCTTTTCATTCTTCTTTTCATTCTTCTTTTCATTCTTCTTCTTCTTTTCATTCTTCTTTTCATTCTTCTTTTCATTCTTCTTCTCATTCTTCTTTTCATTCTTCTCATTCTTCTTTTCTTCTTCATGAGAAGAAGAATGAGAAGAAGAATGAAAAGAAGAAGAAGAATGAAAAGAAGAATGAAAAGAAGAAGAAGAATGAAAAGAAGAATGAAAAGAAGAAGAAGAATGAGAAGAAGAAGAATGAAAAGAAGAATGAGAAGAAGAAGAATGAGAAGAAGAATAAAAAGAAGAATGAGAAGAAGAATGAGAAGAAGAATAAAAAGAAGAATGAGAAGAAGAATGAAAAGAAGAATGAGAAGAAGAATGAGAAGAAGAATGAGAATGAAAAGAAGAATGAAAAGAAGAAGAATGAAAAGAAGAATGAAAAGAAGAAGAAGAAGAATCTTTTCATTCTTCTCATTCTTCTTTTCATTCTTCTTCTTCTTCTTTTCATTCTTCTTCTTCTTTTCATTCTTCTTTTCATTCTTCTTCTTCTTTTCATTCTTCTCATTCTTCTTTTCATTCTTCTTCTTCTTCTTTTCATTCTTCTTCTTCTTTCCATTCTTCTTTTCATTCTTCTTCTTCTTCTTTTCATTCTTCTTTTCATTCTTCTTCTTCTTTTCATTCTTCTTCTTCTTCTTTTCATTCTTCTTTTCATTCTTCTCATTCTTCTTTTCATTCTTCTTCTTCTTCTTTTCATTCTTCTTTTCATTCTTCTTCTTCTTTTCAGTCTTCTTCTTCTTTTCATTCTTCTTCTTCTTCTTTTCATTCTTCTTTTCATTCTTCTCATTCTTCTTTTCATTCTTCTTTTCATTCTTCTTCTCATTCTTCTTTTCATTCTTCTTCTTTTCATTCTTCTTTTCATTCTTCTCATTCTTCTTTTCTTCTTCATGAAAAGAAGAATGAGAAGAAGAATGAGAAGAAGAATGAAAAGAAGAATGATAAGAAGAATGATAAGAAGAATGAAAAGAAGAATGAGAAGAAGAATGAAAAGAAGAATGAAAAGAAGAAGAAGAATGAAAAGAAGAATGAAAAGAAGAAGAAGAATGAAAAGAAGAATGAAAAGAAGAATGAAAAGAAGAAGAAGAATGAAAAGAAGAATGAAAAGAAGAAGAAGAATGAAAAGAAGAATGAATAGAAGAAGAAGAATGAAAAGAAGAATGAAAAGAAGAAGAAGAATGAAAAGAAGAATGAAAAGAAGAAGAAGAATGAAAAGAAGAATGAAAAGAAGAAGAAGAATGAAAAGAAGAATGAAAAGAAGAAGAAGAAGAATCTTTTCATTCTTCTCATTCTTCTTTTCATTCTTCTTCTTCTTCTTTTCATTCTTCTTCTTCTTCTTTTCATTCTTCTCCTTCTTCTTTTCATTCTTCTTCTTATTTTCATTCTTCTTCTTTTCATTCTTCTTTTCATTCTTCTTTTCATTCTTCTTCTCAGTCTTCTTTTCTTCTTCATGAAAAGAAGAATGAGAAGAAGAAGAATGAAAAGAAGAATGAAAAGAAGAAGAAGAATGAAAAGAAGAATAAGAAGAATGAGAAGAATGAAAAGAAGAATGAGAAGAATGAAAAGAAGAATGAAAAGAAGAAGAAGAATGAAAAGAAGAATGAAAAGAAGAAGAAGAATCTTTTCATTCTTATTCTTCTTTTCATTCTTCTTTTCATTCTTCTTCTTTTCATTCTTCTTTTCATTCTTCTTTTCATTCTTCTTCTTTTCATTCTTCTTCTTCTTTTCATTCTTCTTTTCATTCTCCTTCTTCTTCTTTTCATTCTTCTTCTTCTTTTCATTCTTCTTTTCATTCTTCTTTTCATTCTTCTTCTTCTTTTCATTCTTCTTTTCATTCTTCTTTTCATTCTTCTTCTCATTCTTCTTTTCATTCTTCTTTTCATTCTTCTCATTCTTCTTTTCTTCTTCATGAGAAGAAGAATGAGAAGAAGAATGAAAAGAAGAAGAAGAATGAAAAGAAGAATGAAAAGAAGAAGAAGAATGAGAAGAAGAAGAATGAAAAGAAGAATGAGAAGAAGAAGAATGAGAAGAAGAATAAAAAGAAGAATGAGAAGAAGAATGAGAAGAAGAATAAAAAGAAGAATGAGAAGAAGAATGAAAAGAAGAATGAGAAGAAGAATGAGAAGAATGAGAATGAAAAGAAGAATGAAAAGAAGAAGAATGAAAAGAAGAATGAAAAGAAGAAGAAGAAGAATCTTTTCATTCTTCTCATTCTTCTTTTCATTCTTCTTCTTCTTCTTTTCATTCTTCTTCTTCTTTTCATTCTTCTTTTCATTCTTCTTCTTCTTCTTCTTTTCATTCTTCTCATTCTTCTTTTCATTCTTCTTCTTCTTCTTTTCATTCTTCTTCTTCTTCTTTTCATTCTTCTTTTCATTCTTCTTCTTTTTTTCCTTCTTCTTCTTCTTTTCATTCTTCTCATTCTTCTTTTCATTCTTCTCATTCTTCTTTTCATTCTTCTTCTTCTTTTCATTCTTCTTTTCATTCTTCTTCTTCTTTTCATTCTTCTTCTTCTTCTTCTTTTCATTCTTCTTTTCATTCTTCTTCTTCTTCTTTTCATTCTTCTTCTTCTTCTTTTCATTCTTCTTTTCATTCTTCTCATTCTTCTTTTCATTCTTCTTTTCATTCTTCTTCTCATTCTTCTTCTCATTCTTCTTTTCATTCTTCTTCTTCTTCTTTTCATTCTTCTTTTCATTCTTCTCATTCTTCTTTTCTTCTTCATGAAAAGAAGAATGAGAAGAAGAATGAGAAGAAGAAGAAGAATGAAAAGAAGAAGAAGAATGAAAAGAAGACGAAGAATGAAAAGATGATTGAGAAGAAGAATGAAAAGAAGAATGAAAAGAAGAATGAGAAGAAGAATGAAAAGAAGAATGAGAAGGAGAATGAGAAGGAGAATGAGAAGAATGAAAAGAAGAAGAAGAAGAATGAAAAGAAGAAGAAGAATGAAAAGAAGAATGAAAAGAAGAAGAAACTTTTCATTCTTCTCATTCTTCTTTTCCTTCTTCTTCTTCTTTTCATTCTTCTTTTCATTCTTCTTCTTCTTCTTCTTCTTCTTCTTTTCATTCTTCTTCTTCTGAGGATGAGGATGAAGAAGAAGAAGAAGAAGTAGGATGAAAATAAGAAGAATTCCAAGCCGGCAAAAAGTGTATCTGCAGAGCTCCGCTAAGTGTATCTGCAGAGCTCCGCTAAGTGTATCTGCAGAGCTCAGCGGTTGAAACATTGTATCTATTTGTTTCCATTTATGGAAACAAATAGATACAATGTTTCAACCGCTGTAAATGTGAATGTCAGAGAACTGTCAGAAATAGAGGAGCTCTGCAGATACACTTAGCGGAGCTCTGCAGATACACTTTTTGCCGGCTTGGAATTCTTCTTATTTTCATCCTACTTCTTCTTCTTCTTCTCCTTCCTCTTCATCCTCATCCTCATCCTCTTCTTCTTCTTCTGAGGATGATGATGAAGAAGAAGAAGAAGAAGTAGGATGAAAATAAGAAGAATTCCAAGCCGGCAAAAAGTGTATCTGCAGAGCTCCTCTAAGTGTATCTGCAGAATAGAGGAGCTCTGCAGATACACTTTTTTCCGGCTTGGAATTCTTCTTATTTTCATCCTACTTCTTCTTCTTCTTCTTCTTCCTCTTCATCCTCATCCTCATCCTCTTCTTCTGAGGATGAGGATGAGGATGAAGAAGAAGAAGAAAAAGAAGAAGAAGAAGAAGTAGGATGAAAATAAGAATAATTCCAAGTCGGCAAAAAGTGTATCTGCAGAGCTCCTCTAAGTGTATCTGCAGAATAGAGGAGCTCTGCAGATACACTTTTTGCCGGCTTGGAATTCTTCTTATTTTCATCCTACTTCTTCTTCCTCTTCATCCTCATCCTCATACTCTTCTTCTTCTTCTGAGGATGAGGATGAGGATGAAGAAGAAGAAGAAGAAGAAGAAAAAGTAGGATGAAAATAAGAAGAATTCCAAGCCGGCAAAAAGTGTATCTGCAGAGCTCCTCTAAGTGTATCTGCAGAATAGAGGAGCTCTGCAGATACACTTTTTGCCGGCTTGGAATTCTTCTTATTTTCATCCTACTTCTTCTTCTTCTTCATCCTCATCCTCATCCTCTTCTTCTTCTGAGGATGAGGATGAGGATGAAGAAGAAGAAGAAGAAGTAGGATGAAAATAAGAAGAATTCCAAGCCGGCAAAAAGTGTATCTGCAGAGCTCCTCTAAGTGTATCTGCAGAGCTCCGCTAAGTGTATCTGCAGAGCTCAGCGGTTGAAACATTGTATCTATTTGTTTCCATTTATGGAAACAAATAGATACAATGTTTCAACCGCTGTAAATGTGAATGTCAGAGAACTATCAGAAATAGAGGAGCTCTGCAGATACACTTAGCGGAGCTCTGCAGATACACTTTTTGCCGGTTTGGAATTCTTCTTATTTTCATCCTACTTCTTCTTCTTCTTCATCCTCATCCTCATCCTCAGAAGAAGAAGAAGAGGATGAGGATGAGGATGAAGAAGAAGAAGAAGTAGGATGAAAATAAGAAGAATTCCAAGCCGGCAAAAAGTGTATCTGCAGAGCTCCACTAAGTGTATCTGCAGAGCTCCGCTAAGAAATAGCGGAGCTCTGCAGATACACTTTTTGCCGGCTTGGAATTCTCCTTCTTCTCATCCTTCTTCTTCTTCTCATCCTCTTCTTCTTCTCATCCTTCTCCTTCTTCTCATCCTTCTTCTTCTTCTCATCCTTCTTCTTCTTCTCATCCTTCTCCTTCTTCTCATCCTTCTTCTTCTTCTCATCCTTCTTCTTCTTCTCATCCTTCTTCTTCTTCTCATCCTTCTTCTTCTTCTCATCCTTCTTCTTCTTCTCATCCTTCTCCTTCTTCTCATCCTTCTTCTTCTTCTCATCCTTCTTCTTCTTCTCATCCTTCTTCTTCTCATCCTTCTTCTTCTTCTCATCCTTCTTCTTCTCATCCTTCTCCTTCTTCTCATCCTTCTTCTCATCCTTCTCCTTCTTCTCATCCTTCTCCTTCTTCTCATCCTTCTCCTTCTTCTCATCCTTCTCCTTCTCCTTCTTCTCATCCTTCTCCTTCTCCTTCTTCTCATCCTTCTCCTTCTTCTCATCCTTCTCCTTCTTCTCATCCTTCTCCTTCTCCTTCTTCTCATCCTTCTCCTTCTCCTTCTTCTCATCCTTCTCCTTCTCCTTCTTCTCATCCTTCTCCTTCTCCTTCTCCTTCTCCTTCCTCATCTCCAAGGGCATTTAAATTAAAGGTACAGTGTTCTGCACTAATTTAAAGGCTCTCTGAAGCCTAGAAACCCTTTTTATAAGTTAAATTCGTAGCGAATAAATTCGCATCGAATCGAATTTCTTCCTCAAATTCGGCGAATCAGCCGAATCAAATTTTTGAATAATTCGCTCATTTCTAATAATAATAGTGGAGTAGCTGTATCTCTAGTGGTGTTTGATTGGTATATCTTGTAGTCTCTTTTGTAACGGTAGATCGATGATCTTTGAGCCATAAATCCCAGAATTTAGCAGATGAGTTGTGTATTTGAGCAAAGGTTTTTTTCAAAGGCTGTATATTTGTTCAGGATTTCAGTTACTGTGTGAATGGATGGCGTTGTATTTTGTTTCCACAGCCTGGCAATACTCAATCGTGCCGCTATCAAAATATGCATTAGCACAGTTCTGGACTGTAGTGACCAGGAGTCTATTCCTATTACAAAAAGTGCCAGGGCTGGATCATGAATTGGAGAGGAGTTTGTAACTGATGTTATAAACGTGAAGATATCTGCCCAGAATGGAGTAATTTGTGGACATTCCCACCATATATGGTACAGGGATCCTTGTTGGTTACAGTTCCTCCAGCATAATGAGGAGTAGTAGTTGGATGAACGTGCTGCCAAATGTTGTGGAGTTATGTACCATCTTTGTAATATCTTTTGGGCTGATTCCCAATGGTTAATGCATCTGGTAGTTTTCCTAGTCCAGTTTCCTGCTGTTTGCCATTGTTGAATCTGGAATTGTTTTCAAATGTCTCGTTCCCATTTATGCATCGTTGGTAATTTTCCTTGGTGATGATGTTGAAGAAAGATATTATATATGAATGAGATACCTCATTTTTGAGAATCTATTCTTTTATAAAAGTTGGTCAAAGATCTGAGGAGAGAATCCCCTTGGTATTCCAGGTTGCATAATGCATGATGAATTCTTAGATATTTGAAAAAGTCCTTATGCGTAATTTTGTATGTTTCAGAAAGTTGTTAAAATGTTTGTAGCATACCATTGGCATATAGTTGGGCAACATTTTGAACGCCTGCTTTTGAGCAGGATTTAAGTTCTAGATCAGGTGTCATCAATGATATGGAGAGTAGAGGAATGAAGCCATTAATTGTAGGGCGATTTTTCCCTTTGAGGTTCGTAGAATAGACACCCAGGTGTGGAGAGTCACATTGATTGTGTCTAGGCAGTATCTTTTGGCTCTATGAGTGAGCGTAAGAGCTCCCAATGTGGCTTGAGTGTCACTATGGATAAGGGACTGTTCTATCTGTACCCATCGTTTGTCTATTTGAGGTGACCACCAATGCTGTGCCTGATCCAACACTATTGTTTTATAGTATAATTGTAGATTGGGGGCTCCCATACCTAAATTTGATCGAGAAGTGTATAGTGTCAATTTTTTGACCCGTGCCTTTTTGTGTTCCCAGATGTAGGTAGTGATGGTAATGGTATTGGGATGGCTCGAAAGAAATATAAAATGTGTGATAAGATAAACATTTTTACAATAGCAATTCTCCCAACCAATGAAATAGTAGTATTGGAGAACTCTTTACATAGTTCTGTTATTTTAATGAGTAGATTGGAAAAGTTGATCTTAAATGTGTTTGAGTGGGGAGATGTCAATTTTATTCCTAGGTATGTAATTTGTGATGATGTGGTCAATGAGAAGGGGGAGATTGATGAATTTCGTTTATGTAGTTTAGGTGGGATTGCTATCGGCAACATGGAGGATTTGGCTTCATTTACTTTGTACATGGATAATAAGCTAAATTGCAAGAAAACCTTTTGCAATGCTATTATTGAGATGATGGGATCAGTCATAGCAATTATGATGTCGTCAGAGTATAGTCCTATTTTATGTGTTTCGTGACCTATTTTGATACCTCCAATGTCAGGTTGTATACGTATCGCTTCTGCCAATGGTTCTATGCATAAAGCAAAGATTAAAGGTGATAAGGGAAACCCTTGCCTTGTACCATTTGGTATCTGGAATGGGTCAGAGAGTATACTAGATGACCATACTCTAGCACTAGGGCATGTATATAAAGCCATAATTGCTTTCTTGAACGAACCTGTTATTCCAAATTTTTCTAGTACCAGTTGTAGGTATGGCCAGTAGATTCTGTCAAACGCCTTTTTCTGCATCTAATGAGATGAGCAGAGATGGTGTTTGTGTGCAATTTGCCCATTGAGCTAAATTTATGAATCTACGTGTGCCATCTGGTGTTTGCGTCCATTGATAAATCCAACCTGATTTGAATTAATTCGTTTTGGTAATAATGATTGAAGTCGGTTGGCTAGTAGTTTGGCATAAATCTTTTGTTTCTGTATTTAAAAGTGATATAGGTCTAAAGTTGGCTGGTGATGTGGGAGGTTTGCCTGGTTTTGGCAGTGTGATGATAGGGGCTTCTAATGTTTCTTTTGGGATATTTTCAGATGTTGTGAATTTAATAAAATAATTCATGATCTCCCTTCTCATAAACCACCAGGACCTGACGGTTCTACCAATGAATATTACAAAACCTTTGCTCCAACCCTTATCCAATATCTACATAAATGTGTTAATAATTTCAGAGGTGGTGAAGGGTTGTTCTGTGGATATCTTAGGAAGTTGTAGTGATTCCAGAAATGTATTGATTTGGTTATGAGTAGGAGGTGTAAATTCTTGAGAGTTTTTTATGTTATATAGTGTTGCATAGTATCTACTAGAAGCATTGGCTATATCTAGTGGATTTATAAGTTTTCCCTTGGATGGGTATTTTAGATATGCAATTTTTGATTTGGATTGATATCGCTTAAATTGTTTTGCTAAATGTGGTCCTGCTTTATTTGCCTGCATTTATGATATAAATTTTATTTTTTTATCATAAAATCATATTGCTCCATGAGTTGAAGCCTTAGTTTCTCTCGTAGAGAGCATAGCTGAGATAAAAACATTTGGTCTGGGTTTTGTTTGTGTTGTGATTCCAGGAGTTTAATATGTGATAATATGTCTGTAATTGTTTTAGCTTTCCTTTTTTTTTCATAAGCCCCTAATTTGATGAGTATTCCTCTCATGTATGCCTTGTGTGCATTCCACAGAACAAAATCATCGACCTCTGTATTGTTATTGATATGGAAATAGGAGAGTAATTCCTTCTCTATTTGAGATTTATAATGTTGGTTTGTAATTAGGGCTGAGTTTAGTCTCCATACAGAGAGGTTGTTGGGGTATGGTATTGTAAAAATTTCTGATGTGAGCGGGGCATGATCTGACCATGTGATGGAGCCAATTTCGGTTCTAGATATTTGCTGTAAAGATCTTTTATCTGTTAAAAATCAATCCATGAGTATGAATTTTGGGAGTGAGAAAAGTATGTATAGTCTTTTTCAATACCATGGAGACATCTCCATGTATCATATAGTGATGTTAGTGTCAGGAATGGACTGGCCAGCAATAGTGGGACTCAGCTGCCTTATGAGCTGCAGTACCAGGGCTGGCCAGCGGGTGCTCCCAGCAATCAGAGACTCAACCTTGCAGCCAGTCAAACACCTGGAACTAATTATACTGGTGTATTTAAGGGACATTCAGACCTGCAGACTCTGCCTTGGTGTTGTGTTTCTCTTGGGCCCTGTATCCTGTTTCTGCTCTCTGTTCCTGTCTGATTCTCTGCTGATCCTGCTCTGATCCCTGGCTTGTCTGACCATTCTCCTCTGCCTGACCCTCTGTACCACGCTGCCCGCTACCTGCTGAACCTGGCCTGTGACCCCGACCATTCTCCGCTTGCTCCCCCTGTACCTACCTGCCCGACTGATATTGACCCGGCCTGCCTGACGACGCTTGCATTGTATGTACTGTTATCTGTGGGTGGTTGGTTGGTTTGTTTGCACTGTGTTATGTTTTAGCAATAGCACTGTGTTTATGTTTGTTTGGTTAGTGTTAATAAATTACATTGTTTATAACATATCTGAAGTCTGCGTTTCCCTGCGCCAGTCACACACCTCTGGTCATACCCGGGAGCCCTGACAGTTAGAGTATGTGATTGTCTGCGTAGTTTGTTAGTGGAGCCTAGGTTTGTATCTATTACCTCATTTAAATCTCCACAAATGATTAAAGCTCCTTGTCTTAGTAGTTTAATTTTGTTTGATAAGCTTTGGAAGAAGGTTTTATGTCCTTTGTTTGGTGCATACACATTTACCAATGTCATTAAGAAATTGTCGATATGTGCAACTAAGATAATATACCTACCTTGTGGGTCTGAGAATATTGATTGAATTTGTATAGCTATTGTGTCTTTTATTGCATTCATTACTCCTTTGATATTTTATTAGCATTTGCAAAAAAGTATTGTGTGAATTTCTTATGTTTGCATGTAGGTGGGTTAGTCTTGCTAAAGTGTGTTTCTTGTACACACAGTATATCACATCTGGTTTTTAAAGATTCTCTCCATAGAGATGTGCATTTGTAAGGGCTATTAATTCCTTTAACATTAAAGGACGTTATGATGACCATTTCTGGGTTTTATATAATTGCTCTAAAGTAGCTAGTATTGTAGTTATAAGTTGTAGGTACCAAGCACAGCACTGATCACCCCCCCCCCATGCTCTGAAGGGTGTCTGGTTTTTGAGATGTATCCATCAATAGAAATGTTAGCTAAATATGAGGATAAGGAGAATGTAATAACCATAGTAAGAATATAAAAGAGTAAGAAGTATAAGAAAACATTAACAAAACAAAAACTTGTATGAGTGTGCACAGCAGACTCATTATCTGGTGGGTTGTGTAGTATACCTGAGAAGTATAGGGGTTAACTCTTCCCTGCTAATGTGGAAGTAGGCACTGAGATATCCCAATAGGGAAAAGATAAAAGAGACCAAAAGTCCCAGTGTTCAGGTTGTCGGGATTGTAACCCAGTCTACGGATATTTTGGTATGCATTTCTTTACGCATATATTGTGGCTCTGGTGGTATAGCGATATTCCATGATGCCAGAATTTTTATCCCATCATTAGGGGTCAGAATTGGGATTAATTTCCCTTGAAAGTTGGCTAAGATTTTTGTGGGATATCCCCACTGATATCTTATTTTATGGGTTATTAGAGCTGATGTGATGCGTTTGAATTATTTGCGTTTTTGTGTGGTATAGGCTATGTCCGAAAATATAGCAAATTTTTCATATGGAGCTGGAAGTTTTTTAAGTTTTCTCACAGCTATCATAAGTGCTTCCTTAGCATGAAAAAAATGTATTCTGGCAATAACGTCTCTAGGGACGGTATCTGGCAGATGTTTAGGTTTCATCAGTCTATGGGCTCTATCAATAATGAGCTCAGATTGTGACATGTTTGGTAGAAGTGTTTTCAGTAGTCTCCCCAGATAGATGGATAACTCTGGCGGAGTGACTGATTCAGAGATCCCTCTGATTTTAACGTTATTCCTCCTTGTGCGGTCTTCCATGTCAGCCATTTTTGCTTTAATATTTATGATTTCTTGTGATTGTGTCTCATAAGCATCTATCAAGGAATTGTGTGCTACAACACATTCGTGAAATTTCCTTTCTGCTGCATCTGTACGTTCTTCAATTTGGGTGGCTTGTTTTTGAATAAAATGTACAGATTTTTGAAGATCAGATTGTATGTCTTTATGAAGGGACAATACCATCTGTTTCATTGTAATAGCTGTGACAGGGGAGTCTGAAGCGGGCAGCTCTGCCATTAAATGTATTGCTTCAGTCAGATCTGTTGTTACAGCAGAAGTGTGAATTGTTTTCTTTTTACTTACAGGAGCCTTTGTACACGGTGATAGGAGAGGAGATGAAGCTGGTATCTTGCTCTTTTCCTTCACTGGTGACAGAGGATCAGCTATGTCTGTGTCAGAGGCTGATGTGTCTTCCTTCTGCAGCTCTGACCATTCCTGTGTGTTAGAGCCGGCGTCATCTTGGCTGTCTGCTGTGTGAGGTTGTGAGAAGAACTTTGTGAGTTTCTTCGGTCCCTTGTGGATTTTCTTCCCCTTTCTCATCGCGGGTGGTAAGCGTTACTGGTCTGAGGTCTGTTGCTGTTTGTCAGGGCTATCTCTGATGCCTGACATCGCTTCGGGTTGCTATTACAGAAGGGTGTGTGAGGAGCTCCTGTCTCAGGCAGCCATCTTCCCGTGCGGCTCGGACACGCCCCCTACAGGCTATTATTTCATTTGAGCCCATTTATTTTTTGCTGGGCCTACCTTTTTCAGGCCTCTCTAAATTTGCCAAGAAGCTGTCCGCCCTTGTTTTAACAGCGGCCAGAAGAACCATTCCTATGTATTGGCTTTCTAATACATTTCCTACACGGTCAAATTTGGTGAAAGTTTTAATGGAGATTAGAAGAATGGAATACCTCACTGCTTTGCAAGCTAATTCTGTCCCCATTTTTGAGGCAGTTTGGGAACTGTGGGATCTTTACATTTCTAATTTGCCTACTCCACTGTCTGATATTGATGGCTAATTTATTGCTATGTATTGACGTTATATGTACCTATATGTCTCTCATCGATTAGCCTGTTTCTCTGTTTCTTTTTTTTTATTGCTTTGTGCTTGTTATTTTACTATTCTATGTCCTGTAAATCAATTTGAAAATCAATTAAAAGTAAATTACAAAAAATAAGATTTCTATAGTTTTTGACAAGTCCTTTAAAAAAAAAAAAATAAACAACAAAACACAAAAGAAAAAATTTCCACCAACTGACTGACAAGTCTGATTCCATTGCTGACTCAGGAAATGACATCTCACAGGGACCTCATTGCTAGAATTAAACAAAGGGTATCCTTGGTGATATCACTGACCATGTGGCCATATTTCCCTGTGAGGATGGGGCACATCTTCATGCAGAGTGTGCTCACAATACTCAAAGACTGAGTGCCACTTATATATATTATTGTGAAGGCACTTATACATTATAGTGAATGTTCCAAATGAAAGTGCCAAATGTTTATTGACACTTATACATTATAGTGAATGTTCCACTTTGTAGAGTCCTATTACTATTTCCTAACCTCACAACTAATTGCAGGATGGAAATTTTTATTAGGTGTACATACAGTGTGTGTACAGATGTACTGCTTGCTGCAATAACTTGAGAGTCCTAAATTTCAGATCCATAATTCAGCCGAAAAAAAAAATTAATTTCCCAGTGTGCAGAATTGTGAGACTTTTGGGCAGCCCCCCCTTCAGAATATTTAAGAGAAATACCCTGAAAATAAGTACATTTATATTTGCGTGTCCTACAGCATGTAACTTAGATTACCCTCATTTTGTAGAGCTTTGGCTATAATACTATTACATTCCTGTGATACACTAGTGACATAGTGGTCAGTGGATGGAACCACATTGATGCAGTGTCCATTCTGCAGGTAGCTTTTTTGAAAGACATTGAACATTCGAGCAACATATTCCAGGTCAAGTACGTTTAAATATCCTCCATCTGCAGGGTGTTTCTTATTTTTTTGTTCATTAGTGACAGTGTCATTTTAGAAGCATCCAAATAAAATAAGTTAGGTCTTAAATGGATTCACCGATGCCTTTTATACTGCCTGAATGGAGGAAAATGCCACACACTTATATCAGCTTAAAATCCACTTTATTCACTAGGATGGTCTTTAGTAATCCCCACCTGAGACCTCTCTCCTCTCTCTTTCTTTGATGCGTTTAACCCAATAATGGCTTTATTTCTTATCCCCTATGTTGGGGATTACTATGGGCAATCCTTGTAAATAAAGTGGATTTTAAGCTGATATTCATGTGTAGTATTTTTCTGTTTGTGCAGGGGATTGCGAGGGGAGCTTGAGGGCTGTGTCTGCACCCATGGTGTGAAGAATAGCTTGAAGTGTGGACTTTCAGCAACATCACTGTATCTATACAAATTTTTTATACTCAGTTTTATTTGCATTTAGTTAAATGTACAACTGTTTTGCATTTTGTTTATTAGAAATAAAACATTTAAATGGGGATCCCCAGAATGTCTCTCTCTAGCTGAATCTCTATGTAGCCCTATGTGAACAGAGCAGGAAGGTGGGAGAGAAATAGGAAAGAGATATGTACTGTACATATGATAGTGTGAGCTATTGATCTCTTTAAACAGGCTTTGTTTCAGTGAAGGAGTTATTATTAGCCTTGTAAAGCATGTGAAAAGGGGTCTAAAGTTCCACTTCCTTGCTAGAAATGTTTATCAGAAGCATTCATCTTATCTTACTAAAAATTTAACTATCTTTAACCACCTCAATACTGGATGGTTTTACCCCATTCCTGTCCAGGCCAAGTTTGAGCTTTCAGTGCTGTTGCACTTTGAATGACAATTGCGCTGTCATGCATCACTGTACCCATTACATACACTATGTATATATCTGAAAATTGATCAATCCTGATGCATTAATGGTCCATCTAATTTCTTGATGCCCAAAAATGCCAGGACAGTACGATTACCCCCCAAATGACCACTTATTAAGAGGCATGGCAAGTTTTTTGAAGTTGTAATTTTTTTTCATAATTTTGTGGAAAATGAAAAAAAATTACTAAAAAATGTTCATTATTTTTTTTTCACATACTATCACCAATGCAGTATAGCATAATCATAAAACCAGTGTGGCGGTGATCAGGGACACTGACTGGTGACAGTATGTATGTATGGACACTCATGTGTCCAGAGCAATACAATGTTACCATAGTAACATTGTATTACTCTAGGCAAGTGATCAGGATTTTTTTCTTTACACATTATGATTGCTTATACCAGTGAATTTCACTGGTGTAATCACCATTGTTACTGAATGAAACTGACTCATTCAGTAGTTGCAGTATTGTTGTGATTAGCTGTGATTGGCCACGGCTGATCACATGGTACAGATGGGCTGTGATTGTCTGTACCATGTGAGCACTGTGGTCAATCACAGCTAGCAATGAATGGCATGAAAGGAAGCCATTCATTGTTTACAACTGTCATGTGATCTTCTGTGATTGGTCACAGCAATCACATGGTACTGGCAGAGGCCAGGTACAGTGATTAGTCATTGGCTGTGTCTGTAGGGTGCTCTAGACGTTCATGCACTTACCTCAATCCATTGAGCTTAATACAAAGTCAAGGTCACATGCACTTGTTGCCGCATGGTGGGCTTATAGACTTTTACTTTTACAACACTCTCGGGGGGAATAACGTGCAAAATAAATGGAACAAAAATAGTGCTCTCTGTATAATACCAGTATAAAACAAGTATTATACAGAGAGCACAATTTCTGTCCTATTTGTTTTGCATATTATTCCCCTCAGAGTGCATTGCCAGATGAGGATAAAGGCCAGTGGAGGCGTAAAAGTCTATACGTCCATCATGGGGCAACAAGCACATGTGACCTTTATTATGTATTAAGGCAAATGGATTGAGGTGAGCTCATGATAAGAGCACTGGATGGATGCATGCATAGCACAGATTAAATTTATAAGAATGTGAAGAAAATACCCATTTCAAAGCAAAGTGCTGGAGGAATTTTCAGTTGTTTACAATATATGAGCATTTTATTTGCAGATGTTTATTTTCCCAATGTTATGATTTATTTGTATTTTTATTGGTAACACACTTTTTGGTGTGGATTGCGCTATATCATATATATTGTGTATTGCCCAAATATGGGCATGTCCATACATGGCCAATTACATCACCAAGTGACCCCACTCCCTTGTTTACTTAAGCAGAAGCACGCATTGGTCTGGTGGTCTGGCCTCTTTTTTTTCTGTGCTTGTCAGTGACTATCATTCATTGTGAGTGATGTGGCCCTACATCACTGGATGACATGATTAAGGATAGATGTACAGTGGGGATCGAAAGTTTGGGCACCCCAGCTAAAAATTTGTATTAATGTGCATAAAGAAGCCAAGGAAGATGGAAAAATCTCCAAAAGGCATCAAATTACAGATTAGAAATTCTTATAATATGTCAACAAAAGTTAGATTTTATTTCCACCATTTACACTTTCAAAATAACAGAAAACAAAAAAATGGGGTCTGCAAAAGTTTGGGCACCCTGCAGAGTTAATATCTTGTACTGCCCCCTTTGGCAAGTATCACAGCTTGTAAACGCTTTTTGTAGCCAGCCAAGAGTCTTTCAATTCTTGTTTGAGGTATCTTTGCCCATTCTTTCTTACAAAAGTCTTCCAGTTCTTTGAGATTTCTGGGCTGTCTGACACGCACTGCTCTTTTAAGGTCTATCCATAGAGTTTCAATTATGCTGAGGTCAGGAGATTGTGAAGGCCATGGCAAAACCTTCAGTTTATGCCTCTTGATGTAATCCCCCGTGGATTTTGAGGTGTGTTTAGGATCATTATCCATTTGTAGAAGCCATCCTCTCTTTAACTTCAGCTTTTTCACAGATGGCATCAAGTTACCATCCAAAATTTGCTGAAATTTTATTCAATCCATTTTTCCTTCTACTCATGAGATTTTCCCTGTGCCACTGGCTGCAACACAACCCCAAAGCATGATTGATCCAACCCCATGCTTAACAGTTGGACAGAGGTTCTTTTCATTAAATTCTGTGCCCCTTCTTCTCCAAACGTACCTTTGCTCATTCCGGCCAAAAAGTTCAATTTTAACCTCATCGGTCCACAGAACTTGTTTCCAAAATGCATCAGGCTTGTCTATATGTTCATTTGCAAAGTTCAAACGATGATTTTTGCGGTGAGGACGTAGAAGAGGTTTTCTTCTGATGACTCTTCCATGAAGACCATATTTGTACAAGTATCTCTTTATAGTGGAATAGTGTACCAACTCCAGTGTCTGCCAGATCTTTCTGGAGGGATCGTGCAGTCAAACGTGGGTTTTGAATAGTTTTTCTCACAATCCTGCGAGCTGTTCTGTCTGATATTTTTCTTGGTCTTCCAGATCTTGCTTTAACTTCCACTGTTCCTGATGACTGCCATTTCTTAATTACATTCCGAACAGAGGATATTGACATCTGAAAACGCTTTGCTATCTTCTTATAGCCTTTTCCAGCTTTGTAAGCGTCAACTATTTTCAGTTTCAGTTTTCTAGACAACTGCTTAGAAGAACCCATGGTGCTGATTGTTGGGGCAAGGTCAGATGAGTCTGGGCATTTTAAACCTTTGAGATTGACATCACCTGGTCTTCCCAGACGATGATTGAGAACAATCTATGACACTGGCAGGTCTCAGCTTGGCAAAGGGGGCAGTGCATGCTATAAATTCTGCAGGGTGCCCAAACTTTTGCAGACGCCATTTTTTTGTTTTCTGTTATTTTGAAAGTGTAAATGATGGAAATAAAATCTAACTTTTGTTGACATATTATAAGAATGTCTAATCTGTAATTTGATGCCTTTTGGAGATTTTTCCCATCTTTCCTTGGCTTCTTTATGCACATTAATACAAATTTTTAGCTGGGGTGCCCAAACTTTCGATCCCCACTGTAAAGCGGGGGACTTTTTTTAATTAAAGAACTTGTCAAAACTGTGTGGTGTTTTTATCTACATTTGACATTTTTTGCTGAATGAGTAGGGGTACTATTTAAGCCTATTCATTAACATAGCAGTATCTGCAGCCCCCCTTGTTACCCACTTGCCTACTGGGCACTTTCACCCTCATTCCTGCCCAGGCCAAATTGTGCAGTCATGCAACGCTGTACCCAAATGAAATTTTTCCTTTTTTTGAGACCTATAGAGCTTTTCTGTTGGTGGTATTTAATCACAATTGTTTTTTTTTTTTTTTGCTAAACAACGAAAAAAGACAAAAAAACTTGAAAAAATGTTTTCCTCTTAGTTTCTGTTATAAAATTTAGCAAAGAAGTAATTTTTCTCCTTCACTGATGTGCTCTGGTGAGGCTTCACTGATGGGCACTGATATGCAGCACTGAAAGGCACTGATAGGCTACACTGATAGGTACTGATAAGGCTACACTGGTAGGCAGCACTGAATGGCACTGATAGGCTAAACTGATGGGCACTGATGAGGAGTCACTGATGAGGCTGCACTGATATGCAACACTGATGGGCTCTGATAGGCGGCACTGATAGATGGCACTGACTGGCAGCATTGATGGGTACTGACTGGCTGCACTGATGGACACTGTTGGGGCTGCACTGATGTCCACTTGGGGCTGCACTGATGTCATCTGATGTGTAAATACACTTGCTGATTACCGGCTCTCCTCTCCTCACACTTAACAGCATGAGGAAACTGCAGCCGATAACTGTATTTACATTTTGATCAGCTGTGTCATTG
Organism: Staurois parvus; assembly: GCF_062004578.1. NCBI lineage: Eukaryota > Metazoa > Chordata > Amphibia > Anura > Ranidae > Staurois > Staurois parvus. Next base: position 8,421,678 of record NW_028318344.1, on the reverse strand, counting down.
GACACAACTGATCACGTGGTAAAAGGGCACTGTGATTGGATCTTTATCATGTCATGTGATCAGCTGTGTCCAAAGGACACAGTGATCACAGAGGTCACTGGGGTCACTGGGTGCACGCACCAGGGTTCACGTGGGAGGCGAAGTTCTGGAGGATGTCATTTGCCGCCCTCCCAGAACTAGATGACCGTGCTGTAGCTGTCATTCGGCTATAGCCTGGTCATCAAGTGGTTTAAAGGGACTTCCAAATTCTGACAAGTCACCCCCTACACCCCAACAACCACCAGAGCAGGGAGCAAGGTTGTTGAGACTCTGGCGGGCTCCTAACAACCAACACAAATTGCAAGCAAAAATGCACCAAGTACATGTACATGTGTTTCTGGTGCAACTCCATTGAAGTCAGTGAAGCACAAAATAATGCTGCATCTCTCCAAAGTAGCATAGATCCCTTCCCCAAAGTCTCATCAGTTGTGTTGCATGGATGTGAACAGGCAGTATTGAAATCAATGTGATCGTCGTGAGATTCTATGTGACTGAAACTGCATCTGAAATCAGAGTACTCGTTTTGGACACGGGAAAAGCTCAGCTAAATGTGAACAATGTTACAAATGTATGTTAATCTATAACATCCTTATTGCTTTATATACCTTTAAGTCATATACAGTATTTAAATCAGGGAGCCATACTTGCCCACACACAATGCAGCAAGAAGATAGAGACCACTTTATTTTTGCCATGGTTGTAGCATGATAAGAGTTCCAAGTTAGCTTTCTAATTCATGGAAAGAAAGAGGCACTTAAGCTTTATCTGATCACGGACAGGCATTTTTCTGTATCTAAACTGCTCAAAAAAATGAAAGGAACATTTCTTAGAGTATAGCATCAAGTCAATTAAACTCCTGGGATATTGACCTGGTCAGTTAAGTAGCAGAGGGGGCTATTAATCAGTTTCAGCTGCTTTGGTGTTAATGAAATTAACAACAGGTGCACTAGATGGGCAACAATGAGATGACCCCCAAAACGGGAATGGTTTTACAGTCATTTTTTCTTACTGTTTTTCACTAGGTTTGGCTAGGGTCAGTGTCACTACTGGTAGCATGAGGCAATACCTGAACCTTACAGAGGTTGCACAGGCAGTCCACCTCCTCCAGATGGTACATCAATACGTGCCATTGCCAGAAGGTTTGCTGAGTCTCCCAGCACAGTCTCAAGAGCATGGAGGAGATTCCAGGAGACAGACAGTTACTCTAGGGGAGTAAAACTGTAAAAGGCCCTTAACCCATCAGCAGGATCAGTATATGCTCCTTGATCAGGTCTATGTACAGCATAATGTATAAAGTACATGGGTCAGGAGCAAGTCAAAAAAAAAATGTATAGAATGCAGCAGTCAGGATGAGCAAAGTGCCCCTTTCATCACTGCCGGGTGGCTGCCATGAAAAGGTTTTTTTAAAAATCCCCTTGTTGCTGGCTCTTAGCTGCAAATGCACAGTTCCAGAGCCAGTCAATTAGCATAATGTCAGGTTCGGCCAAAACTCCTGCGGTAGAGCGTGTGAATATAAGACATGCCTGATAAGTGCCATGATGTCATGTACAGGTGCACACCTGGACCTGCCCTGCTGCCTGATCTGAGGCCAAGGCCGGCCATTCTCTAATAGGATGGCGCCATAACTGTGCATGTGCAGTTCAGAGCTGATGACAAGGGGATTTTTTAGGGACTCTTCTCTCCTGCCTGCATTTATGGACAGGAGAAAAGTGCCTGTTATTTTAGAAACCATCTGTAAATTTACAGACAGCTGGCAACACATGGCTGGGGTATACACATGCTGCCACTGTGATTTTTTGTTTCGTGGTCATGACAGAAATTATACCTTCTGTTGTTTTTTGTGGGCACAGTGCCTGATAACCATGTTCTATTCAAGTGAATGGGGGTGCTCTGCAAGCACCTCACAACTGCATGCAATTCAGGTGGTTGCAGGCTATGGGGTTCCAGTGGTTAAAGCAGGTGATGATGAAGTGATACAACCCCTTCTCACTGCTTGCCAAATGCTCTCTGAAGAGTGCACATAGAACACAGATTGCTCTTCAGAGACCAAAGCTAGTGCAAAGGAGCTCTTAAAGGGATTCTGGGCAGGAGGGGGTTAAACAGAAGCATGACAAACTTTTCAGTTAAAAATCAGTTTATCCAACTAGTAGTTCATCAGCCATCCTCAGTAGTACTTCTGGTGTCCCTGGACAGGAAATCAATTCTGCAAGTTTGTGAAACTATCTAGAACAAGGAGGGGGAGACAGGGGCGGTGTGACAACTCATGGGGCCCCAGGGCAATAGGGGATCATGGGGCCCCTGTGTCCTTGCCCAAACTCAAAAAAGCCTATGAAAAAGGTACCAGGGGAATCTCATGGGGCCCCCTACTGACCCAGGGCCCTCGAGCAGTACCCGAGTTTCCAAATGGTCTGTTAGCAGGTTAGCTTTTTTGCATAAATGGGTGGGTCTTTACCCACTATAAATAGGAAATTGAAATGCAGTTGTTTCATTGGTCCTGACGAAGCTGAGTGAGATACGCCCATCGGCGAAACGCGTTGACGTCATACGTCAGATACGTCACTTCCGGTCATGCGCATTAGGTGGAACGCACGCTGACCCATAAGGAGGAAGCCATCTTCACATGCCATGAGGCAAGTGTGAGCAGCACAAGCGCCAAGAAGGGGCTGGAACCCGCGGTATATCGGCGGATGTCAGCGGTGGTTCCTAGGCCTCTGTGGCCGTGTATGGCAGTACCCATGAAGGACATCTCTTTCATTCCTAATACCCACAGCACAGGTGGTGAGTGGACTGTTACAGGACATTAGATATATGGTCCTCTGTGATCTATATGACCTTTATATCTTATTGAGTGTAAACTCTGTCAGTGACTTCCCACATATCATTTGTCTCACTACAGGATGGGGACATCATGGTGCTTTGTATAAGATACAGGATATACCACATATATCTCAACAGGCAGAAGATCTTTTGGGATATGTCCTGTTTTTCCTACGAAAGGTGGTGTGTAGTCCACATATAGTGGTGAAGATACCATTTCAAGCAGAGTGCTGCTTTTTGCATCTTTTCTTCCATCCTGGGAATAAATGGGGCATATTTTCATTCAAGAGCTCTAGGATACAGCTGTTTATATTACAGATGAATGGGCCCCAACCACTTGTGCCGGTACAGGAATGTATTGCATCATATATTTGACATTTATGTCTCCCTCCATACAGGCCTGAGGCTTGTTGTTCTCTTTTTGACGCATATTGTGCTTGCTGCATTGCATACATGTGATACTTATATCCATAGTACAATTTTTGGATTCCCTGACTGGGATTCACCATAATGGTATTGTTCTATTTATAAATTCAATATTATGGTATGCCTATGGTATAATTTTTGGATACACCTCTTTTGGGAAGTGTTCACCTATGTGTCTGTGCTACAGGGACATTAGACTCCTGCAGTCATTTTTTCTGTTGCACATGCATTTAGACCGGTCTTGGTGTCATTTTATATGGTTTTAGGTCTGTGTGTATTGTCTCATACTGAGGTGATGGTAAACCAGGGCGAACGCCCATATGTCATATTTATATGTGTGTAATAAAGCATAATTTTTGGAAATTTTTCTGAGTGTCACGTTCTGTTCATAATGTGGCCGCTTTTTCTGTGAATTTCTTTTCACAAATCCCCCTTTTTTGAATGCCTTTTTGGCTACTGAATGGAGACCAATATTGGGTGACATGATAATTCATTTGACAACCTCTTAATAACTACTGTTAATACATGAATCTCATGGGGCCCCCTACTGACCCAGGGCCCTCGAGCAGTACCCGAGTTTCCAAATGGTCTGTCCACCCCTGGGGGGAGAAAAGGTAGGACGATTGGGCAAGGTCAGTCATAGAGCAGTGCTCAGTGTTCACTCACCCCAGGCTGGGATCTGAAGACTCAGGCAGCATCAGAAATCATACAGAATATGTAGCTTCCAGGGGCTGTACTTCATATCTCCCACCCACATTCCCTTTCTGAGGCACCGCACTGCCCATGTGTGGGTGGGACAGACGGGAAGAAGGGCAAGAGCAGCTTGAGCAGATTGAGTCCTATCTCCTTGCCTGTCTATGCAGAGGGCAGGGGAGAAGCTCATTGCCTGGAGTCTGTGACACACTGAGACTTGGCAGATGCAGCCAGCCACCCCTACAGACTGCTTCCCTGACCAATGGTTTGGCTACCCTGCCTGGGCATAGTATCTATGGGGGGTTGCGTGGGTGGGCACAGCTCACCCCAGCACCCCCTAGATCCGGCCATGATGAGCACTGCCAGAGCCCTACAAAATAACCTCCAGCAGGCCATTGGTGTAAATGCCTCTGACAAACAATCAGGCACAGACTTCATGAGGGTGGCCTGAGGGCCCAACATCCTCTAGTAGGCCCTGGCTCACTGCCTGGCACCATAGAGCTCGATTGGCATTTGCCATTGAACACCAGATTTGGCAGGTCCACCACTGGCGCTCTGTGCTTTTCACAGGTAAGAGCAGGTTCACCCTGAGCACATGTGACAGACGTGAAAGGGTCTGGAGAAGCCATGGAGAATCTTATACTGCCTGTAACATCGTTCAACATGACCGTTTTGGTGGTGGGTCAGTGATGGTGTGGGGAGGCTTATCAATAGAGTAATGCACAGACCTCTACAGGCTAAACAATGGCACCTTGATTGCCATTAGGTATCAGGATGAAATCTTTGGACCCATTGTCAGACCCTACACTGGTGCAGTGGGTCCTGGGTTTTTTCTGGTGCAAGACAATGCTTGACCTCATGTGGTGAGAGTATACAAGCAGTTCTTGGAGGATGAAAGAATTGATACCACTGAATGACCCCCACGCTCGCCTGACCTAAATCCAATAGAACACCTCTGGGATATCATGTTTCGGTCCATCTGACGCCGCCAGGTTGCACCTCAGACTGTCCAGGATCTCACTGATGCCCTGGTCCAGATCTGGGAGGAAATACCCCAGAACACCATCTGTCATCTCATTAGGATCTTCCCCCAATGTTGTCAGGCATACATACAAGCACATGGGGGCCATACAAACTACTGAGTACCATTTTGAGTTGGTGAAATTAAATTTCAGCAAAATGGACTAGCCTGTTGCATCATTTTTTCACTTTGATTTTTGAGGTGTCTTTGAATTCAGTCCTCTGTAGGTTGATAATTTTCATTTCCATCAAACAGTCGGTCATCCTTACGTTCCTAACACATTACCCAGTCCATATGAGTTTAAATATCAAGCATGATATATTTCCTCATTGAGATCTGATGTGTTTTCAAATTAATAATTATATATCTATTTAGCTGAATGATTTGTAATGATTTCAACAAAGTCATCACAAAGACAGGCTGTCTACTTTGTTCTTCAATGGACACTAAGAACCAATGTGGCTTTATGGGCTAGCAACCTTTTCCGTGCTCCCTTTGTTGTTTGAAAGCTGAATAAGAGTAATAGATCTCAAAACAAAGCAAATTAATACATGAATTCTATATTGTAAATACAGTTGTGTCCAAAATTATTCAACCCCCAATGCTGTAAAGGGGTTTAGGGACTATAGTGTACATTTGGAATTGTATTCAGAATCAAATCCTACAAGGACGTTGTAACTACCCAAATGCAACTAAAATGACATCAATTGTTTATGTAATACAGTAGTAAATGGTTCTTATGTGGTTTCTTCATTGCCACAATTATTCAACCCCTTAAAGACTACCACTCTGAAGAACAGAGGTTCATACAGGTGCTTTCCATCAGGTATTGAAAACACCTGTGGATGTCACCGAGCAGCAATCAAGCATAATAAGCACCAATTAGGCAGCTTTAAAATGACTGTGATACTCAGCTCCTTCTAGACATTTACTGGTGTGGTTACAAACATGGTGAAGGCAAGAGAATGGTCCAGGAAGACAAGAGAAGAGGTGATTTCTCTTCACAGGAAGGGCAATGGCTATAAGAAGATTGCAAAGATGTTAAACATACCAAGAGACACCTTAGGAAGCATCATTCGCAAATTCAAGGCAAAGGGCACTGTTGAAACGCTACCTGGTCGTGGCAGAAAGAAGATGCTGACTTCGACTGCTGTGCGCTACCTGAAGCGTAGAGTGGAGAGAAGTCCCCGTGTGACTGCTGAGGAACTGAGAAAAGATTTGTCAGATGTGGGTACAGAAGTTTCAGCCCAGACAATAAGACGCACACTGCGTAATGAAGGCCTCCGTGCCAGAACTCCCAGGCGTACCCCCTTGCTGTCTCCAAAGAATAAGAAGAGTCGACTGCAGTATGCCAAAAGCCATGTGGACAAACCACAAAAGTTGTGGGATAGTGTTCTGTGGACTGATGAAACAAAATTAGAACTGTTTGGGCCCATGGATCAACGCTATGTTTGGAGGAGGAAGAACAAGGCCTATGATGAAAAGAACACCTTGCCTACTGTGAAGCATGGTGGAGGGTCAATCATGCTTTGGGGCTGTTTTGCTTCTGCAGGTACAGGGAAGCTTCAGCGTGTGCAAGGTACCATGAATTCTCTTCAGTACCAGGAGATATTGGATGGAAACGTGATGCAGTCCGTCACACACCTGAGGCTTGGGAGACGTTGGACCTTTCAACAGGACAATGATCCCAAGCATACCTCCAAGTCCACTAGAGCATGGTTGCAGAGGAAAGGCTGGAACATTTTGGAGTGGCCATCGCAGTCACCAGACTTAAATCCGATTGAGAACCTCTGGTGGGACTTAAAGAAAGCAGTTGCAGTGCGCAAGCCTAAGAATGTGACTGAACTGGAGGCCTTTGCCCATGAAGAATGGGCGAAGATACCCGTAGATCGCTGCAAGACACTTGTGTCAAGCTATGCTTCACGTTTAAAAGCTGTTATAACTGTAAAAGGATGCTGTACTAAGTACTAAGATTGAATGTCACTTGGGGGTTGAATAAAACTGATAATGCTGTGAGCACAGAAAAGACATTTGTGGTTATTTCATTATAACTGTTATGTTATATTTGTCTGACCTACAAGTGCCTCTTTAATGTAAATGTAAGCAAGATGACTGAATGATCAAAAGCAATGTCAAACTGGCCAAAACACTCAATTTCAGTGGGGGTTGAATAATTTTGGACACAACTGTATATATGACATCATCTATTTTAAGCATGGGAATAAATGCCATCAAATTGTTTTGCGAAGCCCTCACCCCAGCCCTATCCTGTCCAAAGTTAAACCAATAAGTCTGTTATCAATTAATTAAAGGGTCACTATTAAATACTGAGGCTCAGTGACTGAGCTGATACATATTCCAGGGGTAAAGTGTATAATTTTCTTAGCACATTTACAATTCTGAATTCCTAAAAAAAAGGATGGTTTATCACTGCCCTGAGGGATATGTTCTAATACAAAAACATTTTTTTTAATTCTATTCAGCCAGGAGCAGTGATCTTTCAAATGCATAAAGTGGAACATTAAAAATGCCCAATTCCTTTAAATAACAAGCCTGGGGGAGCTCTAATCCTGCCTTTGAAGGGACGCATCTCTGTGATGTACAGATAGTGCTGCAGCAACACTGACATTTGCAGAGGAAAAAGTGTTTAATTCCTGCCAAACGACATGTCGTTGACAGCTTCATTGATTTTAACCACTTGTTGACCATGCTATAGCCGAATACTGGCTACAGCACGGTTGTCCAATTCTGGGAGGGCATCATATGGTGTCCTCCCAGAACCGCACCCCCCATGCCTACTGCAGCGCACATCCAGCTCCCACTGTGATCCCTGTGTCTTTCAGACACACAGCTGATAACATGTCACGGTAAAGGGCCAATCACAGCGGCTGTTTACCTGTGATCAAATGTGTCCAATCGCAGCTGACTATGATGTAAACACACTTTCTGGTTATCGGCAGCACTTTCCTCACACTGTTACAGTGTGAGGAAAGTACTGCTGAAAACCGACAAATATGAAAGGAGACATCTGCACTGATCAGGGCACTGAATATCAGTACAGGCCCAACAGTTCCCATCAGTGCTGCCAGTCAGTGCCCAACAGTGCTGCAAATCTGTGCCCATCAGTGCTGCCAGTCAGTACCCATCAGTGCTGCCAGTCAGTGCCACCTATCAGTGTTGTGTATCAGTGCTGCCTATCAGTGCCCTTCAATGCTATTAGTGCCCTCCAGTACTGCCTATTAGGGCCCAACAGTGCCCATCATTGCCTCATATCAGTGCCCATCAGTGCCCATCATTGCCGCATATCAGTGCCACATATCAGTGCAGCCTCATCAGTGCCTCCTTATCAATGCCCGCCAATGCTGCCTCATGAGTGCAGCCTCATCAGTGTAGCCTATCAGTGCCCATCAGTGCTGGCTATCAGTGCCGCCTCATCAGCGCACATCAGTTGAAGGAGAAAAATTACCTGTGTGCAAAATTTTATAATAGAAACTAAGTAAAACTTTTTTTTTCAAAATTGCTTTGCAGCCCCAAATAACTGGCTCTATTCCATCACTTGGATGGCTGGGACTGACACAATCTCCTCTCTGCATCACTTAGAATATGCTGTCACTTGTTTAATGGAATAATGCCTTCCGTATGCCCTGAAAACCACTGCCTACTCAAAAATATACTTGCACTTACCAACCATACAGTTTATGGGTCGAGTCTAGAAAATGGCAGAAAGCCTGTTTGGTATTTCCTGATATACCTGATTCATTCCCATTTTTTCCAACGACCTCAAGAGTTATTAAAATTATTGGGATTTCAGGCTGAGCTAAGGCCAATGTACTTACCATGGTCCATCTATGCATTAACCATAGTTTGAAATTCTTTTAACAACTACAAGCAGAATTTACACATACTCTTACACAGAGTATGGCACAAAACATTATCCTTGATTTTGCCATCTCTGAAGGTCCTGTCTTACATGATTACTAAAACTGAGGATTCTAAGGGACTTATATCTGAAGTTTATGCATTGATCTTGTTAAAATTCTTGGTTAAATTTTTACTCCCCTGTCAACAAAAATAAAGAGAGTTCACGGTCCTGTACCCAGTGATTGGGAGCATAACCTACAAGCTGTCCATACCATATCCCTGTATCCATCACACAAGCTAACACAGCTTTTTTTAAAATAATTTTTATTAATTAATTGCATTTTACAAAAATCTAACACATTGCTAACACAAATTCTCTAAAACTAATTTACATATTCCATTTTCCCCTCCCCACCATATCCCACCTCTCAGACTCTCCTCCTTTTCCTCCTATTCTACTATGTCTCACTACATCTTTATTATACATCCTTTCTCCCTATTCCTCTCCGCACTCTTTCCTTCTCTTCTTTACTCCATCAGATTAACATATTTCTGTGTAGTCCTATATTTGCACCACCTCCCCATGTTTTTAGAAAATTTTCCATTGTATCCTCCCCACAATGATATAATTCTTCTTTCCTGTGTATACTGTGTATTCAACCCTCTTTATCCAATCTTTAACTTTTGGTGCTTCTTGGGTCTTCCAATATTTGGGTATCAACCCTTTTGTTGCATTAATTAAGTGAAATACGATCGTATTCTTATATTGTTTTACTGTAGGACCAGTGTTATGAAGTAAATGTACCCATGGGTCCATTGTTAAACTTTCTCCTTCAATTTCTAATATTTGTTGTACTATATTCTGCCAGTATTCCTGTATCTTGGGACATTCCCACCATATACAGTATGTGCCATTGCACCCTATTTCCCACATCCCCTCCAAGAGAGTGAAGAATTCTCTGGGTGATACTTATGCACATTATGCCACATTATGCTCTATTACACTATATACACTATTCCATATAGTCACTAACAGAGGTTCTAAAGATAATATAAACAAGAGTGGCGAAAGTGGACATTCCTGTCTTGTTCCATTATACATTGGAAAAAGAAAGTGAATCTTCACTACTGCTGAGGGCTGACTATATAAATGTTTTACCCACTGCATCATCTTATATCCTAATCTTAATACCTCTAAAGTACTCATCATAAATCCCCAATCTACTCTGTCAAACACTTTTTCAGCATCTATTGACAGGAATATCACTGGGGACTTTGCTTTCTTACTTTTCTGCAGAAGGAGTAAGTGAGCCTTTGTCCCTTCCTTCTCTCCCTCGTACAAATCCCACCTGACAATAACTTTTGCATATAGTTTTGTATTTACATTCAATAATGATATTGATCTGTAGCTAGCACATTGAGATACATCTTTCCCTTCTTTAGGTAAAATTGTAATGTGTACCAACAATGACACTTTCCTCATTTCCATCCCTTTTCCTAATGAATTCATATATTCACACATTCTGGGTACTAGCTGTTCCATAAATGTCCTATAATATCTGGCCCTGGGCTCTTTCCCGCTTTTGTGCTCTTTAAAGCTACTCGTATTTCTTCTTGTGTTATTGGGTTTTTCAGCATTGCCATTCTTTCTTCTTCTAATCTAGGTAATCCAGCTGCTTCTAAAAATGCCTTAATTTTTTTATCTTCTTTGTCCCTCTGGTTCACATTGGTCCTTGTGTTTAACATCATACAATGAGCTATAGTATTTTTGGAATATGCTCGCAATCTTTTTAGTTTAGTTAGCTGATTTATTCCTGATCTTCTGTCAGGGTCCTGTCCACAGCAGAAGTTCTGGCGTTTCTGCCAATACTCTACATGGCCGCAGAAGGACACCTCAGCCTCAGTCTGGTGCCAGATGGCCTTTATAAGGAGACTCATCACTTCCTCTGGTTGCTGGATGATCTCTTGCTCCCCGTGGTTTGTTCCTGTTACCTGCGACTTCCTGATTCTGACCCAGCTTGTACTTGGACCTGTCTGCTCTACTGACCCCCTGATCTGACCTTGGCTTGACTAAAGGATACTCTATCTCTTGCTCCTTCGTGCATGACCTCGGCTATCCCACCTGACCACGTCTGTGATCCCCACCCGGTACCTGACCTTGGCTCGAACTGACTAACCAACAAACATCCAAATCCCGGAAGGCTTGCATACCACGCACAGGCGCCTCCAGTCTGCAGACCTATATCCGTACACCAGCTGTGTTCCTGAGTGGACCACCAACCAGCACTCCTACAGGCTACCCATGCAACTTTGGGCCTGACTCCCGCTGTCCCACTCTCAGGGGAGTCCGGAACTTACTCTCAAGGGAAGCCCTCTCTCCATTGGCCTCCATCACCAGGTACGTGATATCATCTCTATATAATTAACTGATTTCTTCTCCCTTACTATCTTTGTCAAATATTTCCCAGGTTTATTCCCCACTTATATCTTTCTTTTGCCACAATGTTAAAAATCCTCTGTCTCCTGTTCCAGTAGATCATTTAGCTCTTCTCTTTTTAAACTTATCCTATAATATACCTCCATTTCTGTTCTTCTTTTATGAGCTTGTTATAATTCCTGTGTTTCCTCTATTAATATTTTCATTTTTTCTGCCCATTTTCTCTTTTTTTCTGCCCCTACTGAAATCAGGATACCCCTTATATACGCCTTAGGAGCTTCCCATACCATGACTATTGAGACACCCTCTGCTTTATTTAACTGAAATTATTGCTCAATTTCTTTTTAAATTCTTCCTTCAGTCTTCTGATCTTGTAAAAGTGACTCATTTAATTTCCATGAATTTATCTTATCTAAATCTCCTCCCATTTTCAACCTCATTGTGACTGGCGCATGGTCTGATAATGATGTAACTTCAATATTGGATTTAACCAAAAATTCCAGTAATCTATGGTCTATGATTATATAATCCAACCTGGAATATACTGCATTTACAGAAGAATAGAACATATAGTCTTTCACCCCTGGGTGCTTGATTCTCCAAACATCTATCAGTTGACATTGGTATAACATCTTTTTTAAGGCTTTTAAACATTTACCTCCATTCCTCTGCACATGTGAAGAAGTATCCATCTGCGGATCCATGCAAAAATGTAAATCTTCAGTCACAATTAGTTTCCCTTTCTTAAAATCTATCAATTTCCTTAATGAATCATCTAAACAAAACCATTGAATTCTTATTTGACAGTAAATAATTGCTACTGTAAATTCCATACCGTATAACTTCCCCTTCAGAAACAAAAACTGACCTTCTGGGTCTACCAGCCTGTCTTCCATATTAAATTGTTTCTTGCCATTCCAATGGCTACTCCTTTAGCTCGTTTCATTAGTGAGTCTGCATAATACCAGGTCAGATAATATCTTAATTGTAATTTAACTACTGTATCTTGGGATAAATGTGTCTCCTGTAAAAATACAATATCAACTGAGCATTGCCAAATTTCCCTGGTAATCTTATGTCTCTATACTGGGGTGTTCAATCCCTTTACATTATAAGTCATAAAATTAACTACGTTCTTGTCCCACTATTTTTTAATAATATACCTTTTTTCATTTGAATCACATAGCAAGAAAGATCTATATAATAAATTAGGAGGCAAAGGAGAATTGCGGAGCACCTCTTTCTCTTCTACCTACCCTCCCACCTACCTTCTTCTCTCTCCTCTCTCCCTCCCCCACTCCCCCTTTCTTCTGTCCCCCCACCCTCCCCACTTAAGTCCACCTGGCCCATACCCAGCCCTTGGATCTGTTGTGGGTCTAATCCTACCCTCGATCCTTCTACTTGGGGTTAAACTCTGTTAATAGACACCCTCCACCACCTCCTACTACCCCCTTTAGGGTGTAGATTCAGATCATGTTGCACCTCTATATAGCCCACTCTTAATCAACCTTTCCCCCATATCTCTACACAGCACTAGTTCTCCTGCCTCCTCCCCCCCCCCCCCCTACACCAAAAAAAAGAGTCAGGAAATAAAGGAGGGAGGACAGGAGAAAAAGGGGAAAAAAAGAGCAGCAGGGTCATCCCAATAATCACCTCCTCTTCTACCCTCTCTGTTAAATGTCACTAATTATAGTATCTCTCAAAAATTATTTTCTTTTCTTCTTACTCTAATTCTTTCTTCCTTCTTCTCTCCCTCCTACTTTTCTCCTCTCTGCTGCACTCCTTTCCTTGGGATTAGTTGCCATCTCTCTTGTTCCAGACTCCCTTCTCTCTTTCTTCCATTATTCCAGTTTGGGATGTCCAGTGCTTGTATTTCTAATTTCTCCCAGAAGACCTGAGGATGTTTCCGGAAACCTCAGTCTACTTGAACTTACTTCTGCCCATCCCACCAGACATGCAGGAAAGCCCCAATTATATCTGATATTTTGTGTTCAAATTTTCTCCAACAAGGGTCTTAGAGTCCTTCTTCTTGCTAATGTTTCAGGTGTTATATCAGTGTAAATTTGCAAGTTTGTCCCTTTATATGATATTGAGAGGTATTCCTCTCATGTTTTCCCAGATTCTTACTTTATCCTCGAGGTAATAGAACTTTACAATCATGTCCCTTGGGGTTCCTAGGGATATTCCTTGGGGTCTCTTTATCCTGTGAACTTCAATTTTCAGTTGTTCTGTTGTAGGTCTTTCTATTAGTGGATTAAGCACTGTATTCATTACATCTCTTAAGTCTTCTCCTTGTGCACTTTCGGGTAAGCCCCGAATCCTTAGATTATTCCTTCTATTTCTATACTCTTGATCTTCTAATTTATATCTCATTTTTCTTTGTTCAATTCTCATTTCCTCCAACTGACTCTTGAGCTCTGTTATTATTTGAGAGTGTTTATCCAATTTCCCTTCCGTTTCTTCCACTCGAGACAAAACTTGACCTAAGTCCTTATGTATTATTGCCATATAACTTTTTAGCAAATGTTCTAACTTTGTGAACATCTCTGCCATATCCATTTTTGTAAGCATCTGAGCTCCTTCTCCTTGCTCTCCAGTGCTCCCCATATCCAATTCACAGTCTGTATTTAAAGTTTCTTTACCTTGACTCAGGTCAGTTGTTTCTATTCACAGACTAGATTGATCTCCACTATTATTCCCCATTACTTGTTTTCCAATAATTCCCCATTGCCTCTTGGGGGTCTGGCATCCTGGACTTTTCTCCTGTGGAGGGATATATTTTTTTTATTGTACTAGCAATTGTCTTGGGAATCTTAACCCCTCCGCCTTTTGCTGATTTGCTCTTCATTCTGTTACCTCTGACAGTTTTTGCTATGCCTTGAAATATTTCCTTATTCCCTGTTTACTTTCACTCTAGAGGGATATAGAGATCATGGACCAGACCAAGACTACTGAAATTACACCTTTATGTCTCACTGTGTGCCCTCTCTCTACACATCCCACCAGCTTCTACTCTTTGTTTTCTTCCTCCAAACAATACAAAAACATTATGGAAGTGCTATGACTTTAAGTACTCACCGCTCTCAGCCTTCTGCCTCCCTGCCACCAACTATTCAGTTCCCTATACCCGTGAGCACTGTCCTCTTAGTGGGGGGGGATTTCCGAGGTGTCTACCCAAAAAGCCTTGGTCCTCCTCTGCTCCCTCTCTCACACCGGCAGCATTTCCCAAGAGGCCATGCGGTCGCCATCATTCGGCTTCCTCCACTGCACTTCTTACCATCTTCCTCTCTCCACTGCACCGCTCTCTGGGTGCCACTCTGCACTCTCAGCCTGACTAAGGAGCCTCCGGGGTTCCTACATCCAGCTGGAAACCCCTCTCTCCAGCATTGCAGGGTATGGCATTCACGAGGCTCAGGCTACACACTCCTACTTGGAGCCATGCTCAGGTCCTGCCCCCCCCCCCTTAGCTGACACAGCTTTTAATCTTGCTTAGAGAATACTGTGCACCAAACTTTCTCCATAGAATTGGTTTATGCTCTGACCCCTGCTGAAACAAATGTACTGGACCTCAAGGGGGAACTTGATAGACTGTACCTCCTATGTTAGTGCCCCAAACTTAAAAGGTACTGGTCAGGGGTTATTTCAACCTTTAACAATGTTGGGAGTACCTCAATATACATTGACCCTATTACCTGCATCTTAAAAAATTCTGGCACCTCATCTGTGGATGAATATGAGTATATAACAGTTTTCAGATTGCTGTTTACTGCATGCTGAATGTTAGCAATCAAACGAGTCTCTATATCTACTCCCACTATACAAGAATGGTTACAAGAACTGAGTAGGTGTTTAGCATATGAGAAACATACACCAAGCATAAATTAGATTGTATTTGGTCCTGTTGGCTCAGTGCAGCACATTCTACCATTATTTAATGTGTAAGAATGAATGCTTGATCTCCCAATCCAGTGGGATAACTTTTTGAATACCTAATTGAATAAATGTGGTTCATCACTCTCAACAATTAAATGTGTGTAGCTTATTGAAACTATGAGCTAAGTAGCCTATACAGTATATAGGCATACTATCCATGCTGCTTTACAGGAATAGTGGTCTTAATTGTGGATGAGCTGAACTAACTTGGGTTCAGTTCAAGCAGGGTTTGGCAAAATTCAACAGAGTTCAGTTGCCAGACCTGAACCCCGATGAAAAGTAAAGGTGTGATAGATGTGAAATGACAGAAAGGAACACAGACAGAAAGTTTTATATATATATATATATATATATATATATATATATATATATATATATATATATATATATATGTATGTATTTATTTTTTCTTTCAGTGGGGTTGTATGTACAGTTCAAAAGTGCATGTTTAAATAATTTAGAACATTTTATTGGTGAGATGTAGTTCTTACTTTTCAGATGCTATACTGTACCTGTGAATGCAACAAAACTGTACTAAACAATTGTCAATAGCTGTACTTGTATTTAGCACTGATATTCTAGAATATATTAATATTGTTGTCTATATATGATAACATAGTGTTTTGGTTCTTAAAAAAGAAAGATGTGAAAGTTATAGAAGCAAAGCAGTTATTGTATAGTTACAGTGTGTTAAAGGATTAAGAGTTATATTGGACAGTTTTCAGGCAAGCTGGATGACCAAAATTGACCAAACAGAAGGCAAACTACCACCAACAGTTTTCATGGAAAGTGTCAAAAGTTCAATCTGTTGGTAGTAGGTTTTGTTTATCCATTATCCACTCTGTTGTTTTTTTGCAAGGAAGTGTCTGAAATGGACTGAAAAAATATAGTCACTCTTAGAGTTAGAGGTTAGGCTGTGTGTTAAGGCAAGTGTCCCAATACTTTTGGCAATATAGTATATATATACAGTCAGGGGCGGACTGACCATTTGGAAACTTGGGCTCTATGAGTTGTCAGTCTGCCCCTGTATACAGTATATATATATATATACAGTTGCATAGAGAAACACACCTGAGCACATTACATGCACACACTACCACATTAGCAAATATAAACTAGCAGACTTGTTTTTTCCTCTTTGAAATCTCACCAGCAACGAAAGTTTCTAAATTTAAATATGCACCCTTGAGCAGTATATGAGGTACAACTGCAAAATCAAATTAAAGTAAATAAACCATTACATTAGCATTAAATAACGTTTGCTTTGATATAACCAAATCCTTTTACACATCATTTAAACATCTCATAACAGCAAATTAATCATTAAATACACCATTAAAACATGTTGCATAACATAAATTAATTTGCTAATAACATTAAGTATCAATGTGTGCTTCATCTAATTTCTTAGAGGGAAAGTTGTGAGCAGTATGGAAAATGTAATTATTTACTTGCCTTTGCTTGATCATTCTTATGTTTTAATAAATTTGAGAATCTGAATGCATATCTATTAGGCTCGTTGAGTTTTGGCTTCTAAAAGCTGGCACAGTTGTGTTTTGGAGAAATAGCACAAAAGTTAAAAATACATGAAACTTCAGTAACAGTAAATTGTTTTGCAAGTATGTATCTTCCATTGATGCTCTGAGAATAGCAATATTGTTCCCTTAAAACCTAAAACTGGTCAAAGACGTCTACATTAATGTCCAACTTAAAAACCAACCCTGATCTTTATATATCAACCCTCCAACTAACTTCTAGTATATAATTAAATACAAACTTTTTTTAGTTTTGGATAGAGTGGAGAGAGATTAGAACACCTGTCAGCTTTTTATTGCTCCCTTGGTTTCCATTAGGGAGATTCACCCTCTCTATTTGTCCTTTTTACTGTTATAACTTTTTTGGCTATGGGACAGGAAGTGAAGGGAAATTTCTCCAATGGGGCACAGATGACAAAACAAATCTGACAGGGATTATAAGCCTCCATTACTCTATACAAGTGAAAAAAAAAAAGGTTTGCTTGATTTTTTGCTTCAGTCTTCACCATATCTTGAAGCCTAACCTGAATTCTCAACCCAACTCATAATCCTAGACCTCCAAACTTCATGAGGTCTTCAGATTAGCACAACAACATTGCATAGAGAGCTTCATGGAATGGGTTTCCATGGCCAAGCAGCTGCATCCAAACCTTACATCACCAAGTGCAATGCAAAGCGGCAGATGCAGTGGTGTAAAGCACGCCACCACTGGATTCTAGAGCAGTGGAGATGTGTTCTCTGGAGTGACAAATCATGCTTCTCTGTCTAGCAATCCAATGGATGTGTCTGGGTTTGGCGGTTGCCAGGAGGATGTACTTACCTGACTGCATTGTGCCAAGTGTAAAGTTTCGTGAAAGGGGGATTATGGCGTGGGGTTGTTTTTCAGGGGTTGGGCTTAGCCCTTTAGTTCCAGTGAAGGGAACTGTTAAGGTGTCAGCATACCAAGACATTTTGGACAATTTCATGCTCCCAGCTTTGGGATGGTCCCTTCCTGTTATAACATGACTGCGCACCAGTGCACAAAGCAAGGTCCATAAAGACATGGATGAGCGAGTTTGCAGTGGAGGAGCATGCCTGGCCTGCACAGAGTCCCAACAGAACACCTTTGGGATGAATTAGAGCACAAACTGTGAGCCAGGCTTTCTCGTCCAACATCACTGCCTGACCTCACAAATGTGCTTCTGGAAGAATGGTCAAACATTCCCATAGACACACTCTTAAATCTTGTGGACAGCTTTCCCAGAAGAGTTGAAGCTGTTATAGCTGCAAAAGCTTGGCCAACTCAATATTGAACCCTACGGACCCTACAACCCTACGGATGCCATTAAAGTACATATGCATGTAAAGGCAGGCGTCCCAATACTTTTGGCAATATAGTGTATATGTTCTGGCAAGGAGGGACTACAATTTAATGACAATACAACCAGCTATGTCTAAGGGGTAAAGTTGCAACATTGTAACAATTCAAAAAAAGAAGATTCAAAGACTCTGACTATTACAAATGTCCAATCCTGACTGCTGCTGTAATCTCAGTGCATCTTGGCGTAAATGACTCACTTTTGTCCTTGTATTTATATTCCTGTGAGATGTCTGTTTCTGCCAGCTGAAACAGTGTTTTCTTTATGCTGTGTGCACTTGTATAGGATTAACAAAACCGAATTTAACCAAAGTTCAGTACAGAAAAAAAAAAAAAAAAAGTGAACCAAAGATAGTGCTGGCATCAAACTTGTCTTAGCAGTATGAAGAATAGAATACTTATAATTCAATTTGGGCTTGTTATATTTTTGGTGTTTCAACTAGACGCATTTTATAGGTTTTTCAACTAAAATCTCTGTATATCTCCCAAGAAAAGTAAAACTTTCAACCTTGAAAGTGCACAATATCAAAACCTTTTCTTTCACTTTTCACTTAGGGTTGGGGGTGAAAAGTGAAAGAAAAGGTTTTGATATTTTGTAGGTTACTGGTGTTACAGTTCACTGGTACTAAAGGGCTTGCCTCACAAGAACGTTTGCTACTCTAGTGTCAACTGAGCACTGTCACCTTGATACCCAGAAAATAATTGGCAACATTTTCAGACATAGAAAGACACCAGCATCTGAGAGGATGGCTTTAGCTCTCAACAGAAGTGAATATGTAATTTATATAGTAGTACTGGGACAAGTTCATCCAGCGCCCATGGCGAGGATGTGTAACTATGCCCCTCCCCCACTGTTAATGCATCTCATGTCAGAATGGGTTTACCTGACCTATGTCTATTCACTGCCCCCTTGCTCTTCTGTGCCCAGCACAGCTGCCCCTCCTGCTCACCCCTTGTCCAGACCTGTTATAAAGACTTCAACTGTTTTAAATATATGTGATTTGTTGTGCTTTACTGAACACTATTAAACAAATTTGTAGCTGGCATTTACATTACAATGTTTGTCCTGCTTGCCACATACAACATTTTTTGTCTATCCTTTTCCATTGCTTTACTGCTCTGCTGGTTAGGGGTATAGTGTCATCGTAGTCCCACAACTATCTGTTTGGCTTTCTGTGGATTCAGTGCCAGAACTGTGGCTGCATTGGATTTTTATCTTCTTGTCCACATTGTTCATTCACAGCTCAGTTGCTTAGCTATCAGTAGACTTACTAGCTGTACTGTGGTAAAGGTCGATAGCAAAGCTTGCAGCTTCAGTAACATGCTGGGCCAAGCTTCAGGACTACTTGGAGTCTGTATCAGAAATTAAATTAGCTACTTGAGGTAGAATGTAATGGGCAGCCACATTACATTTTTTTCAGTTGTCACCAAAACCAAAGGGGAGGGTGAATCCTTCAATGGGGGCAACTGTTACAGTGACAACTGCCCAAAGCTAGCCATATACACAAAGGATTCTCTTGTTCAGTCCAAAGGCTCAATAAGAGAAATCTAATAGACTCCTCTATCTATGCTAAACAGCGTGGATGGAGGCCTCATTTCTGACAGTTATTGTATTCAGCAGCTGGTGGGACATGTGGCTGCTAAATACATGAACAATGACTTCATCTGGTTGGATGCAGTGACTGTTTGGCTGATAATTTTCCAATTGGTTCCTTCATCAATAGTTAAATGAAAGCCAAGTGGTACTCTCAGGGCCACCCAGATCTTATATTTTAGCAAATTTTTGCTGAAATAGCCCTGTATGGCTAGCTTAAGAGGGAATTTTCACTTACTTTGTTGACTTACTTCCTGCTGCTTCTTAGGAACAATTAATCAAAGATTAACAAAAAAGATTTTGGATATACATACTGTACACTTAAATCAGTTAATGCATAACCAAAGTAAAAAACAAATATTACATATACGCTTCACGTTTCAATTCTCAGTTGTTTTACCGTGTTTCTTTAAAATTCTTTATTCATTTAGTCACCTTAAATAGTTCTCAATCTGCATTCATTTCATCTATGCCTGTGTCTGCCATTAATTATGTTCTCTTAATATCTTCCTTTGTAGCCACCCATTCAGATACACTGAGAGCAGAGACTAAAAGTGCAAGTCAAAATGAATGATGAGCCCAAGTGTGAGAACACATCCTTGGAATCTCTTTAGATGATCCTGCTGGACACTAGATGATACGGACTTTAGTTGTGCTGATCAGATTATTGTTCCAAAGGCACGCTTTATAGAATATATTCAAGCAACTAATAGGCAAACTGCATAGTTAAATTCTACACCATGCAGTGGTCATCTCCCTCCCCAGAACATGTATATCTAGAGGGTGCTCAGGGATGTGTTCTGTCCCTATGGCTCTGACAGAACAGCAGCACAGTGACTGAGGAGACTACAGGGAACCATGAGAAAAATAGTTTTGCAGCCGGCAGGAAGCTGAGGTATCACCCCTTCACTGGCTGTTACAAAGAGTCAGAAATATTGAAAAATAGCAGCTGCAGCTACAGGGTTGGATTCAGGATATGCACACATTTCCAAAGTAAGACAAATATTTAAACAATGCTTATACAGGGTTTTGAATCAATGATTAAAGCTCTTTAAGAATACTTAATTTATTGAATTAACTTTAGTACTCCTTTAGGAATTTAATGCCCTGCTTACTCCCTGCAAGCCAGGTATTTGGGCAGAAGATTTCAGAGAAAGGGGCTGAAATCGTAGGTGGAAAGCCAAACTACATGCCAGTGACCTGTATATTCTCATTACTGTATTTGTATACAGAATCCACTAGACACTACAAAATGTACAAGCTAGTGTCTTAGCTGGTCATTTAGCAAGTCAATCTGTCAGAGCTGGACTGAAATGTTGGGTCCCAGATGATAGAGAAGGAGAATTTTACCCAAACCATTCCAGCAGAATAAAGTAACTTGTTTCAGATGGAGTTGTTTAATAGCAAAATAATGCATTTGGAAATCATGTTTATTAAAGTATAGGGCCATATACAGTGTCTTGAAAAAGTATTTATACCCCTTGAAATTTTCCACATTTTGTCATGTTACAACCAAAAATGTAAATGTATTTTATTGGGATTTTATGTGATAGACCAACACAAAGGGGCACATAATTATGAAGTGGAAGGAAACTGATAAATTTGCATTTGCATTCAGCTCCCCTAGTCAATACTTGGATGCAGGGGATTCTGCATTCAGGGTAATGTGCAGTGGTAGTTTTCCGTCACACATTATGTTTTATTTTTAGGCCAAAGAGTTCAATTTTGGTCTCATCTGACCAGAGCACCTTCTTCCACATGTTTGCTGTGTCCCCCACATGGCTTCTCGCAAACTGCAAATGGGAATTCTTATGGCCTGCTTTCAACAATGGCTTTCTTCTTGCCACTCTTCCACAAAGGCCAGATTTGTAGAGTGTACAGCTAATAATTGTCCTGTGGACAGATTCTTCAACCTGAACTGTGGATCTCTGCAGCTCCACCAGAGTTACCATAGGCCTCTTCGCTGCTTCTCTGATTAATGCTTTCCTTGCCCAGCCTATCAGTTTAGGTGGACGGCCATGTCTTGGTAGATATTTTTTTTATAACCTAAGCCTGCTTTAAACTTCTCCACAACTCCCTGACCTGTCTGGTGTTTTCCTTGGCCTTCATGATGCTGTTTGTTCACTAATGTTCTCTAACAAACCTCTGAGGCTTCACAGAACAGCTGTATTTATACTGAGAATAAATTACACACAGGTGGACTCTATTTACTAATTAGGTGACTCCTGAAGGCATTTTGTTCCCCTAGATTTTAGTTAGTGGTATCAGAATAAAGGGGGCTGAATACAAAAACACGCCACACTTTTAATATATTTATTTGTAAAAAAATTTGAAAACCATTTATCATTTTCCTTCCACTACACAATTATGTGCCACTTTGTGTTGGTCAATCACATAAAATCCCAATAAAATATATTTACATTTTTGGTTGTAAAAAGACTAAATGTGGAAAATGTCAAGGGGTAGGAATACTATTTCAAGGCACTGTACAGTAGAAGTTTTAATATAACCTGTCAATTTAAATAAGATGCAGTACCCAATACAATGGTGCCAAATACATCCTCTACCACAAGGCTACATTACCAGCATGCTGTACTGCTGGAGGCTTATAAAACCTCAATCCAATTACTACCAGCACAGCTCTGGCATTTAATGAAACAAACAGTACAAATGAAGACAGACCTTACTATTCATTTTTATTGTAAATTAGACAAAACATTATTTAAAATTCACACTTTGGAAATATTAACAAAATTATAATGTCCAGTAAAAAAACACTTATAATGCTTGCAATGGATTAAATAAAGAAAAGAAAATTAAATATGAATGTATATGACAGATCATATTTGTAGAATAAATATGGTGGTTAGCAATGCCTTGATTTTTAAGAATTAGGTTTGCATTACTTTTATATTTACTTTTTGCTAATAGATTTAAGAGCAGTGACCACTTTGGCAATTCAGCAAAAAACTGTTGCTGTTTTTTTTTACAATGCAATATAAGCTTATTAGCGAGCAAATGTACCCATACCTCATGTTTGTTATTGCTTGGGCACTGCAGTTCAGTGTCACAGAGTGTACTTGCCAACTTTAATGTGTCCTCTAAAAGTGCATGGAACAAACTGTTCTATAATGTAGGTGTGCTGAGTAAAAGGCTTGAAGCAGTTGCAGCTATAGTTAAAGTTTAAGCAGCAACCACTGTAGCTCAACTGATTATGAGCCTATAATGCTTGTTGGCCATATGCTTTCATGAATGTGAATTGAGCATTTTGATGAAAAAAGTATAATGAGAAAAAGTAAAGAATATAGTTAAAAAAAATGCAGGCACTAAAGGGAATGTTTTTTGCATTATATATGTATATATATTTATTCATACCTCTAGAAATTTTCCACATTTTGTCATGTTAGAACCAAAGATGTAAATGTATTTTATTTGGATTTTATGTGATAGACCAGCACAAAGGGGCACATAATTGTGAAGTGGAAGGAAAATTATTAATTTGCATTTGCATTTGTATTTAGCCCCCCCTAGTCAATACTTTGATGCCCGGGGTGGTGCGTTCAGGAAGATGTGCAGTGTTAGTTTTCCACCACACATAATGCTTTTAGGCCAAAAAGTTCAATTTTGGTCTCATCTGACCAGAGCACCTTCTACCACATGTTTGTTGTGTTCCCCACATGGCTTCTCACAAACTGCAAATGGGACTTCTTATAGTTTTCTTTCAACAATGTCTTTCTTCTTGCCACTCTTCCATAAAGGCCAGATTTGTGGAGTGCACAAATAATAGTTGTCCTGTGGTCAGATTCTTCCTCCTGAGCTGTGGATCTCTGCATCTCCACCAGAGTTACCATGGGCCTCTTGGCTGCTTCTCTGATTAATGCTCTCCTTGCCCAGCCTGTCAGTTTAGATGGACAGCTGGGGGACACAGCATACCTTCTGGCAATGGCACGTATTGATGTGCCATCCTGGAGGAGTTGGACTGCCTGTGCAACCTCTGTAGGGTTCAGGTATCGCCTCATGCTACCAGTAGTGACACTGACCCTAGCCAAATGCAAAACTAGTGAAAAAAAGTCGGAAAAGATGAGTAAGGAAAAAAATGTCAGTGGCCTCCACCTGTAAAACCATTTCTGTTTTGGGGGTCGTCTCATTGTTGCCCATCTAGTGCACCTGTTGTTAATTTAATTTAATTAACAACAAAGCAGCTGAACCTGATTAACAACCCCCTCTGCTACTTAACTGACCAGATCAATATCCCAGGAGTTTAATTGACTGATTAAAAAATGTACCTTTAATTTTTCTGAGCAGTGTATATATATATATATATATATATATATATATATTAGTGGTGCACCGAAATGAACCCGAAAATTCAGTATGCACATGGCCGAAAACCGAAACCGAAATGGATGGTTTTTAAAAATTAATATATATTTTTTGTAAAATAATACACTTTAATGGTTAAAAAAAAAACAATATATAACCCAATTTTTTTTGTAAAATATGAAAGATGATGTTACGGTGAGTAAATAGATACTAAACATGTCATGCTTTAAAATTGTGCACGCTCATGGAATTATTATTATTATTATACAGTATTTATAAAGCGCCAATAGTTCGCTCAGCGCTGAATGGCGTCAAACTACGGTACTTAAAAATCTCCATGAGTGACATTTAAAAAGTTCTACAGGTTACCAGTGTAAAGTTACAGAGGAGGTCTAGTGCCAAACGTATTGCTCTTGCTCTGATGTTTGTGGCGATACTTCACATGTGTGGTTCGAACACTGTTTACATATGTGGACATGGCCTACATATGCGTTCACCACTACATGCAAGCACGGGGGGACGGGGCCACATTAAACTTTTTTAATTCATTTCTTATAATTTGTTTTTACACTGTTCCTTTAAAAAAAAAATAATCACTTTTATTTCTTGTTCAAACATTTTTATTAACAAAAGAGAAAACTTTAACAACACAATCAAGGAGACATTGTTGATATACAGTGGACATTGAAGAGGCAGTAGGACATTGAAGAAAAATGACTGAGGATCACATTACAGATGTCTATACAATTCAAGCAAAAGCAGGAACATAAGAGTCGGCAATAGATGACATTATTGTCCCAGCCCATCCAAGTAACGTCTCCTAATCACTTTTATTTCTATCACAAGGAATGCATGCATCCCCTGTGATAGAAATAATTAGTGACAGGTCCTCTTTATGGAAAGATATAGGGTCAATAAGACCCCCCATCTTTCCTCTACAATGTAAAGCATTAGATTAAAAAAAAAAGCATTGGTCTAATGCGTTAAAAAAAATGGCTTTATGTATAAGGTGCCGGAACTTGAAGTGACATCACTTCGCTCCTCCAGTGGCATAGAGATGAGTGGAGGCCATCTTTCCTTCAATTATCTGTATGCTCAGTGTCGGAATCATTTGGTGGTTTCTCAGGTAAGGCTGAGAACTACCGAGCGGTGGTGGGTGGTGGCATCGGTGGGCGGCAGCAGTGGGAAGGAGGGTTTTTTTTCGGCACCTGTATCAGTGCTTATTTTCATATCGGCCAACAGCTGATAGGGTTGTTTTTGTCTGAAACGTTTCAGCCACCGAAATTTCGGTGCACCCCTAATATATATATATATATATATATATATATATATATATATATAAAATCAGGAGATAAATAAAACATTTTGTCTTTATTTAATTAGGTAAATATAAAATACAGTTTTAGATATGGATATTTAATTTTAACAATTGCCAGCCAGAGGAAGTGACGGTAAGCAATGTTTGACGTATTAACTCATATTAAGTTATTTGCTTTGAAAAAAGTTGACAGAGGTCAACAGCTGAAGATGAGACCTTGGCACCAGTAAATTTGGCTGTGGATCTATTATTGGCACCAATAGCTTAATTAGGTTACTTTCATACTAGACTTCTGAGTTTGATTTATTTATATGCAAATTAAATTATCTGCAAGGTATAAATAAATGTTATGCTTCCCAAATCAAGTTATTTGCATTTAATTGCAATTGTGTTTACATGCGTGTACATGTGTTTACATGCAGTCACATACGTTTTGACTTGTTCAATGTATTTAATTTACCCTTGGATGCACAACATTTTATTTTCTCTAAACACAGCTAAACTGAATGCACCTGCATGCATCTAAACATAATGTGTGAATTATACCATTGATTATATGCATTTAGAAATGTCCTTTAAATGCATATAATGGTAGGTTTGTCAATGCCAGCGTGAATGAAGTCTTATAAGTTAGTTATATTTACTGATAATTATACCAGGGTAATTTATCATTAGGCAGAGTATGCAAAATGATATTGAGGGTGTTTACTAGAAGCAAATAGTCTGTTCATTGCAATGGAATTTTTTTTTAGCTTGGTGAATGAGGTAAAGCTATGCTAACTTCCATCATCCAAGCATGTGCAAGCAAAAATACAAATCTTTATTTTACTCTTTTTAATTTTCTCTGACTGTAATGGGATATTATTTGCAAAGAGATTTTTCAGCGTTCATTAAGCAAAGTGAAAATTTCCTATGCAAAGTACACAGTCTATTTGCTTTCACTTATTACACCCCATTGCCTCTGAAAAGGGTATTTTGTAGTCTTCATATACTAACCTTACCTGTGCTTCCTTGAAGCTCCCTGCTCCTCTGCAGCCAGTGCTGAGATCAACCTGGGAGACTGGTGACATCACTGACCCAACTATATGACTGCTCAGGGCTAGCAACTGGCTGCTAAGCCCAGGCACTATCACAGTGGCCTTAGCCACAGTGGCCTTAGTCACATAAACCTCTATTTTCAACTGTGAAGGTGCAATGAGAGAGCACAGGTAAGGTAAGTATATGGGGGTCAAAAAATGCCCTTTCCAAAGACACTTTGATTAGCATGGGTAAGGTGACAGTGACTCTTTAAGGGTTAGGTTAGGATTAGGTCAAAAACTCACTAATGATCTACTAACTGCTAAAACCAATGGCCACTACTCTGTACTCTTACTACTTGACCTCTCTGCGGCTTTTGATACTGTTGACCATCCCCTCCTCCTCAAAAAACTCCACTCTCTTGGCCTCTGAGACTCTGCTCTCTCCTAGTTCTCCTCCTACCTCTCCACTCCCTCTTTCTGTAGGGTCCCTCAAGGTTCTGTGCTTGGACCCCTACTATTCTCCATCTACATCTCCTCCCTTGGACACTTGATAAACTCTCATGGCTTTAGGAACCATCTCTATGCTGATGAAACACAAATCTATCTTTCTACTCCTCACCTCACCCCTTCAGTCTCCTCTCGCATTACTAACCTACTAAGTGACATATCAGCATGGATGTCACTCCACTTCCTCAAACTCAATCTTTCCAAAACTGAGCTCTTAGTATTCCCTCCAGCCCAACCATCAGTCCCTCCCCTCATGCCAGAGTGCTAGGTGTAATCCTGGACTCCCATCTGTCCTTTCAGTCCCAAATCCAATCACTGTCCAAATCTTGTAGACTTCACCTCTGCAACATCTCTAAGATACGCCCATTCTTAACCTCAGAAACTACTAAGCAACTTATTCACTCCCTTGTTATCTCTCGCCTTGACTATTGTAACTTCCTCCTCATTGGCCTACCTCAATGCAGGCTATCCCCTCTTCAGTCTATTATGAATGCTGCTGCCAGACTCATCCACCTTACTAACTGTTCTGTATCTGCCATCCCTCTCTGCCAATCCCTCCACTGGCTTACCATTGCTCAACGGATAAAATTCAATAACAACATACAAATCCATTTATAACTCTGCCCCAAATTACATCACCAATCTTGTCTCCAAATATCACTCAAACCGTACTCTCCGCTCCTCGTACGACCTCCTGCTCTCTAGCTCCCTAATCTCCTCCTCCCATGCTCGTCTCCAGGACTTATCCAGAGCTTCCCCCATCCTCTGGAACTCTCTACCCCAATTATTCAGACTATCGCCTACTCTGCTCATTTTTAGGTGATTTCTGAAAACCTCTCTCTTCAGGGAAGCCTATCCTGCCCTCAGCTAATAATGGAATCTTCTACTCCTCCTACCAGTCCATCCCCCAAAGTTACTACCTTTTGTACCACTAGCCCCTCCCTCTTAGATTACAAGCTCCAAGGAGCAGGGCCCTCCTAACCCTCTTGTATTGAACTGTATTGTTGCTGTATTGTCTCCTGTTATATTGTAAAGCGCTGAGCAAACTGTTGGTGCTATATAAATGCTGTATAATAATACTAAGTTTGAGGGTCAATTTTAAGCAATTGATTAGGGGTTAGACAGTTAACGTCTAAAATTTAAGATTTTGGTGTTCAAGTCAGGTTAAAGGCTTGTTTTTGAAGTTAGGTTAAAGGTTAAGTTTAAATGTAAGAAATGCTAATTCTAAATATTATTAAAAATGTTCCTTCCCCCTTCCTCCTGTCCTTGCACATGATCCAACAGCTATGGCTTCCCTGTGTCAGTGAGTGGCTGCTGCAGGGGAGAGAAGGGAACGAAGACATGGGAGCCTATATGTGGCATCATGGCTTCAAGAATTCACTGTCATTGTCGAGCAGTTCCTTAGACAGGGGAGTTGCTGAATCACGTGACCAGACTGGCTTTAAAAAAAGGTAAGTGCACAGATTTGTTTTTATACAAGTTATGCAGGATATGCAGGAGAAGGGGAGAGGGAACATTTGTAGGAATATTTAGAGTTAGCCTTTGCTACCACTTTAACTGTTTGGGACGTAAGTTGCATGTTACAGGTTAATTCATATTAACCACTTGCTTATGGGCACTTATACCCCCTTCCTGCCCAGGCCAATTTTCAGCTTTCAGAGCTGTCGCACTTTGAATGGCAATTGCACGGTCATGCAACATTGTACCCATTTCAAATTTTTATAATTTGTTTCACACAAATAGAACTTTCTTTTGGTGGTATTTATTTGTCACTGGGTGTTTTATTTTTTGCGCTATAAACAAAAAAAGAGCAAAACATTTGAAAGAAAACAACGTTTTCCTTTGTTTCTATTACAACATTTTGCAAACAGGTAATTATTCTCCATCACTGATGTGCGTTGATGAGGCTGCAGTGATAGGCAGCACTGATGGGCACTGATAGGCAGCACTGATGGGCACTGATAGGCGGCACTAATGGGCACTGATAGGCGGCACGGATAGACAGCACTGATAGGCACTGATAGGAGGCATTGATTGGCAGCATTGATAGGCGGCACTGATGAGCTGGCACTGATGATGCTGCGCTGATAGGCGGCACTGCTGGGCAGCACTGATGGGCGGCACTGATGGGTAACACTGCAGGTCACAGGTGGGTGGTACTGATGGGCACAGGTGGGTGGCACTGCAGGGCACAATTGGGTGGCACTGCTGGGTGGCACTGCAGGACACAGGTGGGTGACACTGATGGGTACAGGTTGGTGGCACTGATGGGCACAGGTGGGCGGCACTGATCATCAGTGCCCTGATGATCAGTGCCAATCCCTTTGCTGACAATTGCCGGTGATCTGCTGTGTCATTGGACGCAGCTTATCATGTGGTAAAAGTCCGCCGTGATTAGCAGTTTACCGTATCACAGTGATCACCGGCAGCGCTGGTTGCCGCCGCTGGGGGTGCACAGGGGGGCGTGTTCTGGAATGACATCCATGGACGTCATCCCAGAACTACACAACCGTGCTGTAGCCGTCCTTCGGCTATAGCTTGGTTGGGAACTGGTTAAATAGGCACAGCTGAATGAATCAGAATAGTCATGTCCTCTTCTTTCTTCTTTCCCTTTATTCTCTATGGTTCAATTAGAGAGAAGCAGTCTGAAAGGAAATTGATTTACCTGTGCTCTTACTTTAGAAAACCCATACTGAGAATACTTTTCAATGTAATCTGTATTTATTGGTAACATAAAGACTTTATATAACAGTAAAAAGTCAAGTCACACAGCATCCATTTAAAAACTTTAAACTTAAATATTATAACAAGGAAATGTGTTTTTGAAAAAACAACTTCTTTTATGGTGGTATAAAGTAGCATAAACAAGAGTTCACACATGGATTTAGTTTGATCAGGCTTTACCTTTCATTTTATGGAAACTGAGAGCAAAATGCTGACTGATGGAAAACAAATACACTTTTGTTCTCATTGTCTTTTTTATGTCTTTTTTAATCAACCTCACAGACCTTTTAATTAGACATGGTCTCCCATGATGTACACATCATTGTTCATAACTTCTTTATTGCTACTTCTCTCTTTTTTTCTTTTCTTCAGTGGTAAGTGTATAAGTAAGGAATATAGTGCAGGTATAGTACAGTACTTTGGGAATGAACATTACCTACCAGCCTTCAGCTGTCCATCAGCGGGCATTGCTATATGATACATACTCTTTTTAGGTACCTAAACTTTTTTGATTTTTATGGGTGCTTTGTGTATGTAAGGAACTTTGAAGCTTTCCTAATGACAAATACAGTGGGGGAACTAATTATTTGATCCCCTGCAAATTTTGTAAGTTTGCACGTTTACAAAGAAATTAAGGTTCTATAATTTTTATCATAGGTGTATTTTAAATGATAGAGACAGAATATCAACCAACAATCCAGAAAAAAACACGATACAATGGTTATAAATAGAGCTGCAGTTCATTAAGTAAAATAAGTATTTGATCGCTTACCAACCAACAATAATTCTGACTCCCACAGACTGGCTATGTGCTCATGTGGTACTCAGATTAGCCCTGTCAATTTAAGAAGTTATGTGTATGAAAGACACCTGTCCATAGAATCGCTTACTTCCATTCAAACCTCACCACCATGGGCAAATGACCAAACAGCTGTCAAAGGACATCAGGGACAAGATTGTAGACCTGTGACGTCACGCCACCGGATCAAGGAGGTCTGTTGACCACACAACTACCCAGCTGGTTAATGAACTAAGCGGTTTCCCGCTGTATGCTATCTGTCTACCATTTACCTATTGGCAAATTGCCTTCGGGATTTTTATTATGTGTGTTTACAATTTTTGATTCATTAAAAAAATATTTTACAACTTGACGTACTACACTATGGATACTATTTTTTGCTCCACGTCGAGCATTTAATCCCCCAGGATCTATTGGTGACCATTCCTAAGGCCCGGAGGAGAGTGATTTAATTTGCTGACCCCCACTGCAGCCCGCAACTAGAGAAGACCTTTAAAGACGTCATCCAAATACAGAGGAATAGTTTATCCATTTCGAGCTGCACCTTTTCCAGGACAACAGGGGACCTCTGGTTTTGATCATTGCGCTTATTAATTGCGCATCTGGTGAGTGCGCAATTTTTATATTTCCTGCACGACACCAAGTTTATGCCTTACTGGGAGTATCAGTCATCTTCCCGATCGTATCTTCCTTAGAGTACTATAGAACTGTTATACACTAATTTCTGGACTTTACTACTTATGATTTTATTATATTTCATTATTTATGAGTTTATGGTGAGCCTCAGGCATATATACACATATATTGTTTTATTAGTGCTGTGCTGTTTGCTTTTTGACCATTTTAGAGGGTTTTAAGGTTTCCTTTTAGTGCATTTGCTGCTCCATTTGATCACTCCTAGCGCTCGCTGAACCACTTCTTTTAAGATTGTAGACCTGCACAAGGCTGGAATGGGCTACAAGACTATCAGCAAGAAGCTTGGTGAGAAGGAAACAACTGTTGGAGAGTTTATTTGCAAATGCAAGAAATTCAAAATAACCATCAATCGCCCTCAGTCTGGAGCTCCTTTCGCCTCATGGGGTAAGGATGATCATGAGAAAAGTGAGGGAATAGCCCAGAACAACACAGGAGGAGTTTGTGAATGGTGGAAAAAAAGCGGCTCAGGTGAGAACAGCGCTGGATCCCTGGACAGCTGATTGTCTGTTTATTAAATATCAGTAGTTGCGGTTTTTATAGCTGCTGACTTTAAATTTTTGTGAACTGACTGAAGAACTGAAGAAGCTAAAAATCCAAGAGTGAATTCCCACTCAGGCCAGTTTAATTGAACTGTGCCCAAGTTCAATTCTCCCATATCCCACAATCCCACTGATTTGCACTCATACTGGATTGTAAGGAAGTGTTCCTGGGTACACTCCCCTGATATCCAGAGCAGCAATCCCTGTTTCGCTACACAGTTCTCTATGGCAAGAACTGTGTTCTGACATGCTTTGCACTCACATTGCAGCAAACAATACCAGATCATGAGGGGTCCCGGGTGCAGTACACTTAACTAGTACTGGACACGGTTCAGAGCACTCACACTACACATATGATCCAGCCCAAGGGGCTGAACCTTGCCCAGGATCGGTTAAAAGTGCTAATATGAGTGCTTCCTTAATTGCCCATCACATGAGGAAATGTAATAAATGAATAAAATAAAAACAAAATTGTATTCCACATTCAAAGAAGTGAGAAAACCCTTAGGCTGTCTCAATCAAATGTTAAGCTTAATGCAATGTGGAATATGAGGCCTACAGCTAATGTTTGGTGCACTGTATATGTCTGCTTTATTGCTTACTCTTGATGGGGATGTGTAATGCTTTTTGCATATATATTTCTTCCTATATTGTTCTTTTTCTTTCATGTTCAGTTCTAAAAATATTGTTTTTAATGTCTTTTTAGTCATGAATACCAGATCTTGCAAAGTAATTTCCTGCATTTACCACTTGCAACATTTAGGCAATTTTACTATTTTTTATTGAATCTGTGAATCTCTTTCAATTTACATCACACATAGCTGAATGAATCAGAGGTGGGACACACCATAAGGTTTTTCTTATATATACAGTTAGACATCCAGGTAAGATAGAGGCAGTAAACAAGTGAGTAACTAGTGCTGAGTTTTGCTATTAAAATGAATAGTGAAGAGTTTTAAAGCTAAACTCTGAGAAAAGTAAATATGGTCTAAAAGCAAAATACATGTGTATGCTTACTTAAATCTGGTTTACTTTGCAGTAATCTAGTATGAAACTGTGCCTCTGTGCAGGAACTTCATGTAATAAAGAACAGCCACCCCTGCTTCTTCCCTTTTGCAAGGTGACTGATCTTGTGGGTGGGTGGGCCTATTGAGCCCCCCATCCCTCCACAGACCTGCTCTTTATCAAATCTATGGGCAGCATAGTGATAATGTCACTGCTATTTTGTTAAGGTAAAAAATAGGTTTGCAAAGGCAGTTGGTATACATAAAGCTGATTCATACCATTTGTTAGTATTAAAGTATATATATATATATATATATATATATATATATATATATATATATACAGTATATATATATGTTCAGCTTTAAATGGGTATTTGGAAAATAAAGATTTATACAAGCAATAAATTGACTACATATTGTACTTGTAAACATACAAAAAACAATAATCAGAACAACAATGTTGGCATCAACTAGGTTTTAATTGTGAAAAACAGCTATACCAGTCAAGGCAACACTTTAGACCATTTCATGATATTAAAAGATACTGTTGGATGTATTCATCTAGTTGTTTTTATGATCAATGTTGCCAACATAATTGTTAAAGTGTATCTAAACCCACAACTGAAAATGTAATGCCCTGCAGAAATGATGACTGCATTTGTTTTATTTTTTTTTCACTTTTTTTACCCATAATTTTAACCCTGTAATCCTGCCAGTAACACATTTGTTGTCCTAGTGTCACAGTGCTTACTCACTGTACTGTCTCTATGGAGGAGCAGCATTGTCATCCTAGGCTGTTCTTCTGAATTGCTCAACATGGATCCCCCCCTCCCTTCCCTTATCTCCTTTACAGTGGATATAAAAGTCTACACATCCCTGTTAAAATGTCAGGTTTCTGTGATGTAAAAAAATTAGACAAATATAAATCCGTCCGTGAGTACGTCTGGTGACGAAATGCGTAGGGAGGAGCCTGTGGATGTGACGTCACAACGTTCCCGAGCTGTCGGCGTCCGTGGATGCTGGAGGAGACTGGGTTAGTCTATTGATTATTGAGAACGCTGTGTTTGCTGGTGTCGGCTGCCACACCTATGATTGTGAGTGCAATGGTTGTTGTTTTAATAAAAGCATGGTTTTAATGGTACTGCACCATGAGTTTTTTTTCTCTTGATTCCCGAGTACTGTCCTGAATATTTGAAGAGGCGGTGACCAGAAAGAAACATTCCATTATTGTCGAGTAATTGCCTGCAGAGTATTGCTCCCAGATCCTAAGGATAGAATCTACATTGTTGATCACTCTCCTGCAGAGTATTGCTCCCAGAGCAGAGAGCGCTTATGCTGATTTATAATTTGATCAGCATATTGCTCTGGTGAGTTCATTTAATTTATCTGGTGGTGGATTTTGTGCACGGTGAATTTGGTTGAACACTGAAAGATTTATTTGAACATTATCGTGACACAAAGAAAACATTATTGCATTGGTGTTTTGGACTTTATTTTGCACTTATTTTTATTTTATTTTTCACAATTTATTTGGACACCAAATATATTTATGTTTATATGTTGCTTACACATTTATAATTTATTTTGTTTTATAATATGAGTGTAACCTGTATTTCCACTGTTAAGGTTTAGGTTTTGCAGCTTATATTTATTAGAATTTTTTTATCTTTTAATTTTATATATTTTTCACTAGAGTGATTTATTTCATTTCTCTGGCGCTATCCATATATTTTTTCTGAATTTTGTGCCAATATTGACTGGTTTTTGGAACTGTTCATAATTCCCTCTACCTTGACTAACACCCCAGTTCCAACAGCCCCAAAGCATGATGCTGCCACCACCATGCTTCACTGTGGGTATGATGTTCTTTTGGTGATGTGCAGTGTTGTTTTTGCGCCAAGCATATCTTTTGGAATTATGGGCAAAATGTTCAACCTTGGTTTCATCAGACCATAACACATTTTCCCACATGCTTTTTGGGAGACTTCAGATGTGTTTTTTCAAAATTTTGCTGGGCTTTTATGTTTTGTAAGAAAAGGCTTCTGTCTTGCCACTCTACCCCAAAGCCCAGACATATGGAGAATACTGGAGATTGCTGTCACATGTACCACACAGCCAGTACTTGCCAGATATTCCTGCAGCTCCTTTAATGTTACTGTAGGTCCCTTAGCAGCCTCCAAGACCAGTTTTCTTCTCGTCATCAATTTTGGAGGGTCGTCAAGTTCTCGGTAATGTCACTGTTGCACCATATTTTCGCCACTTGATGATGACTGTCTTCACTGTGTTCCATGGTATATCTAATGCTTTGGAAATTCTTTTGTACCCTTCTCCTGGCTGATACCTTCTAAAAATGAGATCCCTCTGATGCTCTGAAAGCTCTCTCGGACCATGGATTTTGCTGTAGGAAGCAAAGCAAATTTCGTACCAGTCAAAATTCACACAAGTGCATGGCCAGCTTAGGAGAGATGGGAATTCAATGCACAGGAAATTAATAGGACAGTGAATTTTTTACAGGATCAACAGGTATTTAAATGTATTTTGAGAAAATGTTGTTAACCTGAAAAACAGAAAACAAATGCAGACAACACATAAAAGGGCTGATGCAATATATTGCATTTTTGATCTTGGGTTTAGATATCCCTTAAAATCTTTATTGAAAGGTATTGTATAAATCATATTTTCATAATAAACACAGGCAGGTGTGGTCCATAATTTTGAATATAAGATTCAATTTATTCCAAATATCTCCCAGATAATAAAAAGAGAGACTAAATAAAATCAGCTGCCAGATGTTGTTATTCAGGATGTATAAACGACTTAAAATGCCTTCATCAGCCCATGTGTCAGACCTCTCCCATGTATAGTGTTTGCTCAGAACAGCTATTCTGAAGAACAAAGGCTACAGTATCAATGCTGGCAGATGTGGATTGCAATAACTTTATGATGCAGTGCAAAGCAAAGACAATTTACTGAGTGTCCAAGGGTGTTTAGCTATTAGATTTAACACATTCTCTTTGCCCAGGATACCAGGGAATGCATCATGTGTTCATTTCTAAGTACAGATATATTAAAATGAAAGGTTTGATAAAATAATTAAATTTACAGTAATGCTGTCATTAGAGAAAAACATTGGCCACCATTGCTGACCTCCTGAAAATAAAAATTGTCTTACTGGCTCAGTGCCATTGTGGATTTAATACTTTTTTAACCACTGATGCAGCCTAAGTACAAAAATCAGGAATGTCAGTGATACTGTACTTGTCCATATACTCATTCTAGGTCACTGATAGAGTATCAGTGGTCAGTATGACAGCCAGGCATCTAACATTTTCAGGAGAAGCCATGCTTGGTAGCTTCCATATTTTTTTCACGTCAAGTTTCTTTTAATGCCCAGCTTGGGCAGAAACAGACAGAATCCATCCTTGAGCACAGCCTAAAAATAAAAAAGCAGCTCCGACTGTTATGCTTATATACAGTATGAAATGAGAAGGTGGAAAAAATGTGCACAGTATTTGGCAATCCATGTCTACAGGAGGCAATGAATGGGATAACAAACTGCAGTGATAATCCTCAGGATAGAAGGTAAATCCACAGGTATAAAATTGGACTTGATCTGGCTGCTGAAGCCTTAATGGAGGGCATACATATACTAAAAGATAACAACATAACTGGTCATGGTGAACGGGCTTACACAGAACTGTACCCTGCTGTCTGATGTGCACCAATACAAACTGAGCATATGTGAGTTGTCATTTTTGTTTTATAAGATAATTTATGTTTTTTTCAATTACTGTGAGATCTGAGTGCTTTTCTCAATTTTTTCATTAACCAGTGGCTATCTCCATCACTGTCCTCCCCAGACTAACACAGTCACTAATTCCAGACATTCTTGTCTTCTGGATTGAATGATACCCAATGTCATTACCGTTTAGCAAATTCCTGTGAACCCTGGGTTTTGAGGCTCTGCCCCCCTTCCCCCAACCCCACCCTGGACTTACAGGATAATGCTGCAGATGGGCAGAATCCCATCATTATGTGTCTCTGCTCCCTACATTATTCACATCATCATTTAGGATATGCCTACTGCCTGAGAAAAAACATGGAGAAGAGGACATGGGATTTAAATGGACTGAAGACACCAGGGATAAAGGGGAGCAGAGGCTTTTCTTTTTTAATGCTGTGGGAAATAAGTTGATGGGCTGGGGAGCCCAAATTTGGACATTAACTAGTGGGCGGCCTCCCTATATCAGCTTTACTGCTACATGGTGGCTGCGGTGTGCAGTATCACGTATATATACGTGATTCTGCACTTCCTGGTTGGGCGCCTGCGTCCCCGGGGCACCGCTCCTTCTGTGATTAGTCACAGAAGAAGCCGATCAGTG
The DNA here is from genome assembly GCF_062004578.1 of Staurois parvus. Classification (NCBI taxonomy): domain Eukaryota; kingdom Metazoa; phylum Chordata; class Amphibia; order Anura; family Ranidae; genus Staurois; species Staurois parvus. Next base: position 8,384,651 of record NW_028318344.1, on the reverse strand, counting down.
GGTGCCAGCCAATGGATGACCTCCGGCACCCGAGAGGAGAGAGACAGAACACAGCTCTGCCTATGTAAACAAGGCAGAGCTGTGTCTTGTTAGTGGTGATGTGCTGGATTTTTTTTACCCTGCAAAGCTGGAAATAAAATCCAGCACATCCCTTAGTAAAAACACAATATAGTACACATATAAACACTGGCTAGGCACACGGTTAACTCTCTGATCACCCTAGATGTTTAACCCCCTTCCCAAGTAGTGTCAATAGTACAGTGTATATTTTTAGCACTGATCACTGTATTAGTGTCACTGGTTCCCACAAAGTGTCAGTTAGTGTCAGTTAGTGTCAGAATGTCCATCGCAATATCGCAGTCCCACTATAAATCGCTGATTACCTCTATTACTAGTATAAAAATAAATAAATAAAAATTCCAGTATATATACCATAATTTGTAGACGCTATAACTTTTGTGCAAAGCAATCAATATACATTTATTGGGATTTTTTACCAAAAATATGTAGCAGAATATATCTTGGCCTAAACTTAAAAAGAAATTAGATTTTTAACATTTTGATTGGATATATTTTATAGCAGAAAGTAAAAAAATACAGATTTTTTTTTAAGTTGTAAGTTTATATTTTTTTGTAGCGCAAAAATTAAAAATAAAAAACCTAGTGGTGAATCAAATACCAAAAGAAAGCTCTATTTGTGGAAAAAAATACATAAAATGACATAAATTTAATTTATGTACAGTGTTGTATGACCACTCAATTGTCAGTTAATGTAACGCAGTGCCGTATAGGAAAAAATTGCCTGGTCAGGAAGGGGGTAAATTTTGTGGTTAAACTGTTTATATTTTATGTCTGATGTTTACAATTAAAGTACTTGTCTCAGTAAGGAGTGCTAAGGGGTTTATTGACTAAAGTTGGTTCACTCAGAATCTTGTGCACCTGTGCATGGTAGCCAGTCAGCTTTTATCCTCAACTTGTTCAGTTAAGCTTTAGCAACAAAACCTGGAAGCTGATTGGTTTCTTTGAAGAAATGCACAAGATTCTGAGTGAACTAGCTTTAGTAAATAAGTCCCTAAGACCCCTAAGTGTCATTTCTGTCTGCTGCTTCTTTCCTCTGCTAGGGAAAAAAGAAGCAAATAGGGGGCAATATACTCGACAAATACTAATCTTACGTAAAAAGCATTCATATAACTATGCATATACATAAATACTGTATATAATCACATCAATGAATTAGTAAAAAATATAATAAATTACTTAATAAATTCAGTGATTAAAATAAAATAATCTTTAGTTCATTGTATCCATGTTCATATCAACACATATATCTCCAATGTTCCGCTTCTCTTCCACCTCCACCATATAAAATATATTTTCCACTAAAATGTGCCCGTGAGAATAAATCACTCACCTGACCAAAATGACCCCTTTAGTTATAAAAGAGATCACGATACACTTTATATCCTCTGTTACTGTTTTCACACCGGTAAGAACATCTCTATCCGGTCAGAACTCTGAACATGGACACAATAATCTAAAGATTATTTTAATCAATAAATGTATGAATTAATTTATTATATTTTTTTAATGTAATTAATTGATAGGAGTATATATTTATGTACAGTATAAGCATAGTTCTATGAACGCTTTAGGAAAGATTAGTATTTTTGGAGTGTAGTGCCCCTAATTAGTTATTTTTTCAATATATGAGGGCAATTTCCCTATTGTTCACTTACAGGGAGGCAGCTTAATAATAATTTTATTCATTTTGTTTTTATTTTTATTTCAATTAACCACAACAAGTTCACACCATTGGCGTGGAGACACAATTTATTTCAGTTCTTTCCTCTGCTATCAGCATGAATCATTTCTGATAAGTTTTCTTGACATCAAGAGAAAAATGGTGACAGGGGAGGGACCTCTAGCAGATTGACAGCCTCATCTCTGTTCCTGTGAGCTTTGTGGAGGCAGTATATTTCTTCCCTCCAATCCACTCTCAGAGCACTCCTCACTGAGCTTTGCAGAGTGTAATTTCAGCCCCCTTGTTTCTGAATTCTCAGAAAAGCTTTATAAATTCTTAACTTGAACTTTTGTAGAGAAGAGAAACTACAGATAAACGGGTACAACTTATGCACTTATTCAGAAGGATTTGTTTCATCAATGTGTAGCACCTAAGGCCAGTCACTTCACTGGGTATATGTAAAGGTTTACAACCACTTTAAAGCTTGACATGGTAAACAGAGGTTGATCTACAGTGAAGGAAATATGTATTTGATTCCCTGCTAATTTTTAATGTTTGCCCACTCACAAAGAAATGATCAGTCTAAAAATCGAATGGTAGGTGTATTGTAACACTGAGAGACAGAATAGCAACAAAAATTCAAAATAAATGCATGTCTAACAAATTATGCACAGATTTGCATGTTCATGAGGGATTTAAGTATTTGATCCCCTTTACAAAACATGACTTAGTACTTGGTGGCAAATCCCTTGTTAGCAATCACAGAGGTCAGATGTTTCCTATAGTTGGCCACCAGGTTTACACACATCTCAGGAAGGATTTTGACCCACTCCTCTTGGCAGATCCTCCCCAAGTCATTAAGGTTTGGTGGCTGATGTTTGGCAACTCACATTTTCAGCTCCCTCCACAGATTTTCAATCTGATTAAGGTCTGAAGACTGGCTAGGCCACTCCAGGACCTCAAGTATACAACAATACTATTGATATCGCTATTGGATAATAAATCTAGGGGTTACAAATGACTTGCCATTAAATTAGTCTTAAGCAGGGGCGGACTGACAACTCATGGGGCCCCCGGACAATAGGGGATCATGGGGCCCCTGTGTCCTTGCCCAAACTCAAAAAAGCCTATGAAAAAGGTACCAGGGGCATCTCATGGGGCCCCCTACTGACCCCGGGCCCTCGGTAGTGCCCGAGTTTCCAAATGGTCAGTCCGCTCCTGGTCTCAAGATTTAGCTGAGTCTATAATAGTAGGTGAAATTTACTTCCATCATGTCTCATGGAGTTTGCATGTAAATATCAGATACTAGAAGAATCAAGCTGTGTAATTTACTGGGGGGGTTCTTTTTTTTATAGTAACAATGTAGCCAATTTCAGTATTACGGCTCTATGTAACTCGGCATTAGTGATGCATGAATCCTTGACTACACCAGTAATTCAGTTAACTTATGTCTATAGCATTTATAAACAAGGGAAGAAGGTAATTTCCCTGTAGAAAAATATATCTGGAACATGCTAAATATTGCAGTAAAGCTTCAACCCAATTTGAATGTATTATTGCATGACTGAAATAGTTATTTCGTTTTTGTATGTTACAATAGTAGTAAAACCATTTTAGAAAATTAAGTTCCACTTACTGGGTATACAGCATTAGGGTTGACTGATTCCCAGCTGTGGTAGTCTTGGTTGAGCGCCAGACCTATTGATATAAAAAAAGGAAACTATGTATTTTGGAAATGACAATGGCAGGGTTGACCTGCTGGCAGCTAGCTTTTCCATCAGGAAAGAAGAGACACAGAAGTAATTAGGAACTAAATTATACAGCCAGGGGCTCAAAGCATTGTGTAGGGATTGTTCTGGTTCTTCTGAGTTGAAGCTGTTTCCAGGGCGTCATTGAACAGTTTTCAAAGCATTACTGATTAGATAGACACCTTTGCTATTTATCATGGATTTGTAAGTCATTTTCTGCAGGGGAAACTGTATTTTCTTAGGTAAGTGAATACAAGCTTAAAAATATATTGTTGAAGTCTATGGTTTATTACTTTAAAGTTTTATATTTTGTAAGCATTCATATAAATGAATCACCACCTAGATGCTAAAAGTATCCTTTTTAGCCTATCTGGAATATATACTTTATATTGTACACCCCTTGAGGGTTAGGGACTGATGTAAATGTACAATATATAGGTAAAGCGCTGCGTAAATTGATGGCGCTATATAAGTACCTATAATAAATAAATATATACCTTCATCATTGAACAATACTGCTTGTATCCTTAGTGAAGTGTCAGATTAAATAAATATTTACATGAAAGGTCCAAGCAATGCCACCCATCACAAGCCATGGTTCCATCCTCTGTCCCCTATAACAATACAGGACTGCAGAATTCTAGGGGTCAGAGGATGGATTCACAGTGTGCAGGGTGGGGGTAATGGGACAGACATTCAACACTCCCAGAAGTACCTGCTAAACAGTCAGACAGGCTGCAGTGCCAGAACAGACGTAGAAGACACAGGTGGGTATAAATGCTTTTCTTTTCCAGGGTCATTTATCTGCATTTTTTAAAACCTTATAGAGTCCTGTCACAAGATCTCCCGTTTCAGCCATTGGCAGCTGCAGAAGGGAGGAGAGAGTGCTTGACAATGGCTGTCAATGCCTTAAAGTGATGATGCCACCTACGGGCTTACAATGGCCCATCCGTTGTTGGTTTTCCCTCATTTTCTCCGCAGCCACCACTTCAGGGGAGCTGGATCATGTAACTGGACCGGACTGGCCTGGAAATAAATAAGTATACAGATCTTTCTTACATAGGTTAGTCACTTTAGGTGTTAGGAGTGGGGAAGGAGCATTCTTAAGTTTAGTTAGCTTTATCTTGGAATTCCACTTCAACTTGAAAAAATACTACCACATTATATGCAATGCTGCAACTCTGAAGAAGAAGTGCACTGGTCCTGTAATGAAACTTGGCCTGTGCTGAAATTATATTTTTCTAACTTCACTTAAGTAAAACAAACATAAATAAACCAAGAAACAATTATGCGCTCAGTGCTAGGGGGTAATGCTGCACATTATGTTATTATGATACAGGAATAAACAAATAATATCCAAAAAGAATGTGCAAAACCTAAAACCTAAAATGTTACTAAACCCACAACAGTAAAAATCAGTCTGTATATGCTTGTTATACTCTCTGAGGGATCTATCCTAAGGGATCCTCAACATTGTGTAAAAAGGCTGCTTGATCCTGTCTTCTCTGATCCTCCCCTTCTTCAGCTGTCCCCAATCCATCTGCTGATAGTACAGAGCTCCAGGAGTCACCACGCACACGCTCATTTTAGTGTGCTTGGCTAGAGAGGTTTTTTTTTCTATGGGAGGGTGCATGTCATCAGCACAGGGCCAATCAGCACTGTCCAGGCAGAGTCAGGAGTTATGCAGCCTCAGAGGACAATCAGGGGAAAATTTAAACTCCTCCTACAAGCTTTAACCATTGCTCAGCTGGACACTGATAGAAGCCACAAGACTGCTTTATACTACTGATGAGAAAAGGTATTTAGCAGTTTATATTTACTAAAATAATTGCATTTCCATGTTGTGTGTACTGTGGGAGCCCAGATATAGTGAATGCAGGGTCATGGGTTTAGTAGCACTTTAAATTCAAAATGAAAGTGAACTCAAGTAATGAAATGATATAAATACTATCAGTATAGACAAATGTGTATAAAACCACCAATAAAATGACAAAATTAGATGTTCTATCACAAAAAAATTGTGTTCCATATACCAAAATAATATTAAAATAATAATGAAAGTCCACTCCCAAAAGTGATATTCAGGGCTCTACCAAGGAACCAATGTAGAATCTTGGATTAAAATCAAGTGCCACAGTTTCATGTGTGATAATCCCAAAGCACCTTGAAATCAGGCAAATGCTCTTACCAGATAGCCATAATCTCCAAATGATAAGAGATCAACAGGGCAAGAAACACCCACTATGGATCACTGTATAGGATGACAAACTAATCGCCCACAGGGTCCTCCACTGGCTGTTTGCAATCCTTCCGCGCCGCCCTATAGTAGAAATACTGCTACAGGGCGGCACGGGTGCGTAAAATCACGTATATGTATGTGATTCGCGCTCCCGCGGTTTTTGAGCCCCTCCCAGATAGCGTCAAATTGCCCGTCAGTACACCAGTAATCACATTTAACACCTTGATTGCCAGGAAGAGGCTCACATACACAATAAACCTCCATTGCTAGTATAATGTCTGAACGAATCAATATCTTTGATCAGATCAGCACTATACCAGAATTCACATTACTATAGTGTCCCAAAAAATGCAGCATTAGCGGGATCAGCCGCAGTACCTGCGTTTAGCCCCTACGTTTACCCTCCCTTCTCCCCCAGCAAGTGCAGCGTCAGTAGATCACTGTCACTTGATACATTGCACACAAAACCGCAGTGTTCACAGAATCAGGCCTAATCTCTGTTTTTGTAGTGGTTCAAGCAGTTCCTGACAGTCAGGTGCTCTTTTTCCCGTGAGTTTCACTAGGTGCCTATAAATTTAGTGACCAAAATGTGAATGGAAAGATACTCTAGTGAAGAGGCCTACAGGAATCTGAGCATGTCAGATGAGAGAGAAGGGGATGACTCACTGACAGAATCAGCCTCAGAATACGAACCTGTAGATAGCAGCGGCACACTAACAGATAGCTCAGATGATGGAGAAGAGGTCCCTGCTAAAATCAGGCGTACCCAACCCTATTCCCAGGTTGCTGAGATGTTACAATAGCATGATGAATCATATGCAGCAGAGTGCCAGTACTAGTGCCACTCTACCTTTTGGTGAACTGGCAAGCATCAGCAGCCTAGTACATCCTGGTCTTTCACATACCAGCACTGCAGTATAACTTGGTGACATGGCGAGTCCCATAAGTGCAGTACAAGCTGGTGTGGTGTCGAGCACAAGTATCCCGTAGCCACCAAGAATTAGCACACAGGCCCGTAGTGACCCTAGTATCCTTCCGGATGTGCTTGCAAATCCCAATTGGTAGCCCACATATTTTGCAGCACCCATACTTCCTCCATTCACTGCCCAACCCAGAATTTAGGTGGAAACAGCTAATTTAAATACTCCCCTTGATTTTTTTGGACCTGTTTTTCACAGAAGATCTGTATGCATTGATTGTGGATCAAAGCAATCTATATGCACAACAGTTTATCGCTGCCAACCCAATTCAAACCTTGCCAGACCATTCGCATGGAAACCCATTACTGTTTCGTAATGTAAAGTTTTTTTGGGCCTAACCCTCAACATGGGCATTACTAAAAAAATGAATTTCGGTTGTATTGGTCCACAGACCCAATTCATCAGATGCCTGTGTTCTCTGCTGCCATGGCCAGGCATAGATATGAGAGTATAATGCGTTTTATGCACTTCAATGACAATGCACTCTGTGGTCCTCAGGATGACCCTGAATTTGACCAGCTCCACAAAATTCGGCCCCTCGTAAATCAACCAAACCAAAAATGTGCAGATGTCTATACTCCCCAGCAAAACATCTGTGTTGATGAGTCCCTCATTCATTTTTCTGGCCGCCTTACATTCAAACAATGTGCCACATATAGGGCCAAGAAGTATAAGACCTGTGAGAGGGCAATAAGCTATACATATAAGTTTTGGATTTATGAGGGAAAAGATAGTCACGTGGAGACTATGCTTCAGCATATACAGTATATATATATATACTGTATATATATATATATATATATATCCCTATGATTCGGCATATATATTTTATAATATTTTTTGGCACATTTCATGTGTGCCCACCATTAGAAGTGGATGGATGCAAGGCGGTATACTCTAATGGTGGGCATACCATAAACTTTTTCTGGCAGAGATTACTTCTATTTTTTTTATGCAGCCTGTGGACTGAATGAAAAAAAAAAGAACATAGCATATACACCCTACAAGGACCAGCGACGTACTGGTACATCACTGGACTTTGAGTGGTTATACCAGGATGATGCCTGCATCTCCAGGCATCATCCTGGTATCGTTTTTTTCAGCTGGCAATGGGCTTTCATGTAAAAACAATCCTAGTGGCTAAGTAGCTGCAGTATTGCTTTTACAAGCAGCAGTAGAAGAAGACCCCTCCCCCGTTGCCTTTCACGGCCTTCTCGGGCAGTCCCGTGCTATCGGGGGAACCTGAGAATGCAGCCAGTGTTTCTGCCAGCTGACCATAGACATGATTGGAGACCAGAGTGGTGCCAATCATCTCTATAGTCTAAGAAATCGGAAGCCACAAGCATTTTATTATCACTTCAGTTTTGCAGGATATAAACAGCACCATTTGTAAATTGGGAACGCATATGATCACACCGATCTTGGTTTGATTAGATAATGTAAGGGCAGAGGAGATATCTAGAGTCTGGTAGACCCCAGATTTCTCAAAAAAGACTATATGAGAATGCCCATTGAAGTTATATTGAAGTGATAGCATTACAAGTGATTAAAAAAATGAAAGGGACAGTGTACAAATAAAAAAAAAATCAAAATAACTTAAAAAAAAAGCACCCTCGCTGCCCCCCCCCGCGCGCATGTGCGCACCTGTGTGCTCGTGCGTTGACCCTGTGCCAGTATGTAAACAGCATTTGCACCATGCATGTGAGGTATTGCCACGAACATCAGATCAAGGGCAGGGATTCTAGCACTAGACCTCCTCTGTAAATCTAAAATGGTAGCTTGTAAAGGCTTTTAAAGCGTTGCCTATTGATATTAAAAATGTATGCAGTTTGTCGCCATTGCACGGGGCATGCACAGTTTTAAAGCATGTCATATTTGGTATCTATTTACTCGGCATACCATCATCTTTTATATTTTACCAAATAATTGGCCAATATATTGTGTTTTTGTGCATTAAAAGTAAAACATTTTATTTTTTTAAAAAAAATTGTGTTTGACAAATCACTGCGCTAGTAGTATGTGACATAAATAATTGCTACACCCCCATTTTATTCACTAGGGTGTCTGCTTTAAAAAAATATATAATGTTTGGGGGTTCAAAGTAATTTCATAGGAAAAAATACAGATTTTTTTTCATGTGAACAAAAACTGTCAGAAAAGGCTTGATCTTCAGGTGGTTAGAAGAGTGAGTGATGTGTGGCATAAACTTCTAATACTGGGCATAAAATGCCCCCACCCCCAAAAACGACCCTTTTTTGGAAAGTAAACACCCCAAACTATTTGTTGAGTGGCATGTTGAGTCAATAGAAGAATTTATTTTTACCACAAGTTTTTGGAAAATGACAGAAAAAAAATTATTTTTTTTTTACACAAAATTGTCACTTAAAAGATTTATTGCTCACACATGCCATGGGTATATGTGTAATTACTCCCAAAAATACATTCAGCTACTTCTCCAAAGTATGGGAATACCACATGTGGGAGACTTTTGGGCAGTCCAGCCAAGTACAGGACCCCAAAATCCAATAAGCACCTTCATACTTTTAAAGGGCTTTATTTCCTCAATACACTTCCTGACTACCCATCACAGTTTTGGAGATCCTGAAATGCCAGGATAACATCAAACCCCCCCCCCCCAAATGACCCATTTTTGGAAAGTAGACACCAAAGGAAACGTAGCAGAATACATTTTGGCCTAAATTTATGACAAAATTTAAGTTTCTTGGATATTTTTTTATGACAGAAATTAGAAATTATAGTAAAAAATGACGTTAACTGCAGTATCTATACCATAGTTTGTAGACTCTATAACTTTCACAGAAAGCAATCAGTATACACTTATTGGGATTTTCTTTTTACCAAAGACATGTAGCAGAATACATTTTGGCCTAAATTTATGACTAACTTTGAGTGTACTATATATTTTTTATAGCCAAAAGTATAAAATATAGTTTTGCTTCAAAATGTTTGGTCTTTTTTTCTTTATAGAGCGAAAAATAAAAAGTGCACAGGTGATCAAATACCACCGAAAGAAAGCTGTATTTGTGTGAAAAAAGGACATAAATTTAATTTATTTACAGCATTGCATGACCGCACAGTTGTCAATTAAACTAGTGCAGCGCCGTATAGCAAAAAATGGGGTAAATTGCAGTATCTATACCATAGTTTGTAGACGCTATAACTTTCAATCAATATACACTTAGTGGGATTTTTTACCAAACACATGTAGCAGAATACATTTTGGCCTAAATTTATGACTAACTTTGAGTTTGCTATATATTTTTTTATAGCCAAAAGTAAAAAATATTGTTTTTTTTCCAAATTTTTGGTCTTTTTTTGTTTATAGCGCAAAAAAATATAAAGCGCACAGGTGATCAAATACCACCAAAAGAAAGCTCTATTTGTGTGAAAAAAGGATGTAAATTGTGTTTGGGTACAGCATTGCATGACCGCGTAATTACCAGTTGAAATAGTGCAGCACTGAATAGCAAAAAAAGGCTTGGTCGGGAAGGGGGGTAAATCCTCAGGAGGGCAACTGGTTAATACACAACTAAAGGTACACTATATTGCCAAAAGTATTGGGATGCCTGCCTTTACACGCACATGAACTTTAATAGCATCCCAGTCTTAGTTCATAGGCTTCAATATTGACCCACCCGTTGTAGCTATACCAGTTTCAACTCTTCTGGAAAGGCTGTGCACAAGGTTTAGGAGTGTGTCTATGGGAATGTTTGACCATTCTTCCAGAAGTACATGTCAGATGAGAAGGCCTGGCTCGCAGTCTCTACACTAATTCATCCCAAAGGTGTTTTATCGGGTTGAGGTGTTTTATCGGTGTGCAGGAAAGTTAAGTTCCTCCTCTCCAAACTCGCTCATCCCTGTCTTTAGGGACCTTGATTTTTGCACTGGTATCATTTTGGAAGAGGAAGGGGCCATCCCCAAACTATTCCCACAAAGTTGGGAGCATGAAATTGTCCAAAATGTCTTGGTATGCTGATGCCTTAAGAGTTCCCTTCACTGCACAATGTATAAGTGATAAGTATATCATTCCCATGCACTTTGAAACAAAGGGCAACTTTTACTCCATGTTGAACTAATGGAATGGAATATGGCCACTATCCTTACACTGCTATACCATCTATGATCCTTATTCTGGGATGGAGTCAACATACATATGGGAGATGTATTTCTTGCTGACGTTTGTATTGGCGGCTCCCAATTGAACATGTGCAGACAGCATTTCAGGCAGCTACTCGTGTGAGGGAAGTTCATGGCTATATATTTTGGCTGATAGATAATTTCTTTTAATGGGCTCATGTATGTGTGTAACTTGTCTTGTTTTTTTCTATTTAATTAATAAAGGTCATCAGCACAGCCAATGAAATCTGTCGGTATTTAAATTACAATATTTCACTTTGAAACTTGAATTATTTGGGTTTGAGATGTTAAGCCAAAAAACATTATTTTATGCAAGGAATGTCTCTCATTCTTTCTCACTATCCAGTCACAGGATAGGGATGGATGTTTGACCACCAGGGCTCAGTGAAACTGAGCTTAGGGGATCTGGATTGAATAACTCTTGCCATAGTGATGAATGAATAGGTGAATATCCAGTAAACAGGATTTTGCTCTAACAAATGAAAAAGTGGGAGTGCCCACTTTTCACCATGTTGATGAGTACAAATCCTATTCCCCACAACCCTTGCTTGTGTTTATGTGGGTCTACAGGCAGGCGCTTATCAGAATCTGGAAGTTCCCTGATACTCCCCCATTTAAATGACTAATGGGTACATAGTACCCAAATTCTTGGCAAGTCATATATTTTTAAAAAAAATGTCCCTGACTGACCAAACAAAAACCAATAAAAACCTGATTGGCCAAGAACACATCACTGATCATTACCCAATGACAGCTCCCCGAACTGTCATTAGTTTTATAAGTGAAGGAGAAGGGATAGTGGTGACATCTTTGGACCTCAAGAAATTAGATTGGCCCTCAGTACTTCAGGATTGATCAATTTTCAAATATATCCCATAGTTTGTGAACTCTATAACTTTCCTACAAACTAAATAATACATCCTAATTTGGGTTATTTTCTCCAAAGAAATGTAGTAGAATACATCTTGGCCTAAATTTATGAAAAACATTTATTTGTAAACTTTTATTACAGAAACAAAGAAAAACGTGTTGTTTTCAAAATGTTTGGTCTTTTTTTGTTAATTTAGCAAAAAAATTAAAACCCCAGTGTTGATTAAATACCACCAAAAGAAAGCTCTAGCTGTGTGAAGAAAATGATAAAATTTTAGTTTTGGTACTGTGTTGTATGACCGCGCAATTGTCATTCAAAGTGTGAGAGCGCTGAAACCTGAAAAACGGCCTGGGCAGGAAGGGGGTAAAAGTGCCCGGTATGGAAGTGGTTAAATCTATATCAGACCCTTATCCTAGATAAGGGTCTGGTATGTTTTTTATGGGAGATAATACCCAAAAAGGCATGAATCCCCCCAAAATCCATACCAGACTCTTATACTAGATAGAATTCTGGTATGGATTTTACAGGGAAACCTTAAAAAAAAAATGGCATGCACCCCCCATTTTCCACACAAGACCCTTATCTGTGCATACAGCCTAGCTGGCCAGGAAAGGGAAGGACAGCAAGCATAGGTCATTAAAATCAACAAAGAGATAATCATCTTAGAAGCAATTATAAAAAATAATCTCCCATTTTTAAGCATTTTTATTTCTCATTTAACACAATTTTACAGATAAGCCTTTAGTTAGTAATTTCCTGTGTCATGGGTAAAGTATTTTATACTTTATCGATATATCTTGTAGAATGAATTTTCATGTGTAGTGTATATGAGTAAAGTCTAACAGCATCTCAAGGGCTTGCTGGATGTTTTCTTCCAGTCACTTCATAAGAATTCTGACCTTTTTTTAATATTTCAACACTCCTTCCCTCTCCGGTATCTCTATCTCCCTATCCGTCATTTGATTAAAGCAAGTACACAGAGTCGCTAGTTGGAGCATACATGTTTTCCAATTAACCTAATTAAAATCCCAGTCGAATGATTTCAAAACCCCCATAAAAGTTCACCACGGTTATCTTCCCTGAAGTCGAAACAAAATCCTGTTTTTATGGTGCTTAGTTCTTAAGCTCTGATAATTAAAACACTAAGCTCCATAGGATGCTCTTGTATACAGTTAGTTTTTTTCTTTTTTTTTTTCTTCTTTTCAACTTTTATGCCCTGACCAAGAAATACACACACACATATATATATGTACATATCAAACCTTCAATGGTAGAATCTAAAATGTGACCTAAGAATGCTCTTATATATCAACAACCGCATTTCTGAAATATAACATGACAAATACTTTTTGCAGCATATTTAGCAGGAATTGTATTCTTCCATAGGGAACTTGGGTTTCTTCTATGAAAAGTACATGCACAACACAAGTACAACACATTCTACTACACCTCAAGAGTATAGGGATACCACATACAGCCTAGCTGCATAGAGAGGCACAAATTCCAAGGAGCCCTGTCAAACTCTCAGGTGGCATAACTTATATATCTAATTTCCTGACTACCTACATTTTTGGGGTCCCTGGAGTTCAGGACAATAGGAACACTCACAAAATGACCATTGCAATACAGACTACCAAAGAACCAAAGAGGCATGGTTTGTCTTTTGAAAATCTACATTTTTGCCACAAGTGTTTGGAAAATGCAAAAAGAAAATTAATATGTATTTTTCTTAAAACAAAGTTGACAATTTAATAATATTTCTCACACACAACATGTTTTTTCTTAAACTCCAAAACAAATTATGCTACTCCTCTTGAGCATGGGGAAACCACATGTGTAAGACTTGTGGTTTCCACATATTCAAGACTGAGTAAATACCTGATGTTGCTTATTGTGTATCACAAAAATCAACCAGTTGTCCTCCAATGATGCAAGTGGTGGGACTGACCAATCTGAAAGTGGAAGAGATTTTCCCATGTACAGAACACAATGCCAATATTATAAACAAATATGCATATCTGAGCTTTGGTATAGCAGATAACGAAAGATATTAAGGGCCTGTCTATACAGACATACAGACATCTTTTCAAGATTTCCCAATCTGAAGAGGGCAGCACTGGCGCAATTTACCATGGTGTGATAAGAAATCACATTTGAATGGTCTATACGACGGCTCTGCTGCTGCTTAGGGAATCCTTAGCACTTCAGTGTCATTTGGAGATACACTTGTGTTTGCAAACAATTACCCAAGGCCTAATGTGATCAGCCTCCCATCATATATTAAAGACCTAATTAAGCTCTTAAAATTGTTGCTGAAATGATGGATCCTCCTGGTTGTATTTTGATGGTGATATAAGTGAAAGGGCTATATTGAAGCATTTCCCTTGATACAGGTGTGAGAACTCTTGAGATCTTTCTAAAGGAAAGAGGACAATATTACTGACCTTATAATTAAGTTGTTTTGAAGCTACCTAATTACCTACTAATATGTATTGATTCACTTTTCAAGGCTCCAACATCCTCTAGGTGTAGGGAGTTGTGATGGGAGGATGTTGTGCCCCATCATACACCAACCTAACGGGAGGTTCATGTGCCATGTTTTTCTGTCCTGGAACCAAATTCTTTCAGAGTGGCAAAATGTAACGCAACTCTATTGCACGGCTGTCCTATTTACAGTGCTTGGTATATACAATATTTCGGAGTTGAATTCCAAATGGCATAGCCATTACTTTTAGGTCTCCACAGATATTTCAGTTGTATGTGGTGTACTGGATGTGCTTCAACAGCAGTTCTATGTTTTTATTGAAGGGTGTACATTGCTACTGTGTAACAAGACAGCCTTGAGGCTTAATAGTGATTAATCAATAATGAGATGCCATTCTAGTGGATCATGTTTTCAAGCCAAAGCCATAAACAATCTGTCAATAACAGCGCAGAAAACGAGGTTCTTAACCTGTGCATAGAAATTTGTTGGTAGCTTTGAAATGCTCATACCTGGTGATAGCAAACACCATCCTTGTGAACTTGAACACTTTTTTTGATTTTGAGAAACCCAAGTTCCTGACCAGGTAATTTTATTCTAACTGTTATGAGATGAAGTTCACCAGACATACACTGTTCAAAATCCTCATTGTCACTGTTCATGTCTGGCTGGTGCATTGCAGCATCTTCATCTGTTCCAGCTAACTGCATTTCTCTTGGGACTTTGGAACAGACAATTTGTCATCATATAGTCTAAAGGCAGATTGGCATATTTAGCAGAGGAACTAGTGACATTGTCCAGACAGAAGAAACAGTTTGTCACGTGAGCATTCTGTTCTTGCCATATCATTGGGACAGCAAATGGCACTGACTTCCACGTTTCTCTGGGCCAAGCTCTAAGATTGACAGCTCGTTTCGCACAACAAATATGAGGAGCCCAGGCCTTGTCTTAATCACCAGTCTAACAAACAAAGTACAGTTCATAAACTTTCCTAACATATCCAGTCATGGTGCATCTTTGAGGCTTAAGAGTGTACTCACCACAAATGTAACAGAGCATGTTACCTCATTGGTAAGACATTTTTGCTATCACCAATTGTCGTATAGCAAGTCTATAATTGGCTTACTTGTTATATAAATTACGTGTACATATAGATTGCCTTGCCTTGAAAAAAATTGCATCAAAATACATGGGAAACTGATATAAAAAATGTAGCATTATGTTCATGTTAGCTGCTTTTGTAGCTTTTCTAGGCAGCATCAGTCCAGACTAAGCATGCTCAGGCATGTACAATCTGTACCAATGCCACAAATGTTATCCAATATGCCTTGAGTACAAGCCCCAGGGGCGTGCAGCATGGCTGTTCCTATCAGGCTGTGTACCTCGGACACAGTGCTTCCCCGCTGGAGGTAAAGAGCCCATGAAATTGGCTGCACTGACCTCGGCCTGTTAATCGACCATGTTTTTTGCCTGCCGCTTGAACTGATCTTTTATCCTGCTACTGTAGTAGTGGGATGCAAGATAACGCAGGGGTCTCACATATGTGAGGGGCTTCGGAGTAGAGAAAACAGTTTTTGGTTTTCACCGGGTTTTGTAATTCTGGGATCAGGGTCTGTTAGTCTGGAGTCTTTGAAGAGATTGGGTGGGATGAAGCCTCTACCCCTGTGGCCAGGTCTTACCTGACCGAGGCCCTAAGCCTGATGTTCCTTCCTGCTGCCTGGACCAATACTGTGCTGACCATATCTCTACCTGCTGCCTGTAATGACCCAGGACTTTTTATGGATCATGGTCTTGCCTGCTTATGGACCATGTTCTTGCCAGCTACCTGAACCATATCTCTGCCTGCTGCCTGTAATGATCCATGACTTTTTTTAGACTGTGTTCTTGCCTGCTACATGAACTAGTACTTTGGCTGTGCTGACCATATCTCTGCCTGCTGCCTGTAATAACCCAGGATTTTTTTTTAAACTATTTTCTTGCATGCTACCTGAACTAGTAGTTTGGCTGTGCTGACCATATGTCTGCCTGCTGGCTGCTGCCTGTAATGACCCAGGACTTTTTTGGACTATGTTCCTGCCTGCAGCCTGGACTATTTGTTTGACTATTGTTGACCACATCTCTACCTGCTTCCTGGACCACTGCTCTTCTCTGCAGACAACTTCTCTACTACAACCACAGGTAATATTCTGTTTACCCTTTATTTAGCTGGGCTGTGAAAAAGTCTCATGCCTAGAACGTCTGATGGTGCTACTTGGATGTTGGGCCTCTGTATGTGGCCAGGATGTGTAAAAGTCTCACACATGTGGTATCATCAAACTCAGGACAAGTAGCAGAATGTATTTTGAGGTGTAATTCTTGGTATGTACAAGCTGTGTGTTAGAAATATTTTATAAATTGACAAATTTGTGTAAAAAAAAGTTTTCATTTTCTTTCCAGATTTTTCAAAAACTTGTGGAAAAAATGACTCATTGTGCCTCATATAATATACGATGGGGTGTTTTCTTTCCAAAATGGGGTCATTTTGTGGGTAATTCCATTGTCCTGGTGGTCCAGGTCCTTAAAAAATGTGATAGGTAGTCATGAAATTAAAAGTGTAATTTTTGCCCCTAGAACACCTAATGGTGCTATTTGGATGTTGGGCCTCTGTATGCGGCCAGGCTGTGTAAACGTTCCACACATGTGGTATCATCATATTCAGAACAAGTAGCAGAATGTATTTTGTGGTGTAATTCTTGGTATATACATGCCGTATGTTAGAAATATCATGTAAATTGACAACTTTGTGTAAAAAAAAAATGTTTTCATTTTCTTTCCACATTTTTCAAAAACGTATGGAAAAAGATGACAAATTTAAAAGACTCATTATGCCTCATAGAATATATTATGGGGTATTTGCTTTCCAAAATGGGGTCATTGTGTGAGTAATTCCATTGTCCTGGTGCTCCAGGGCCTTTAAAAATGTGATAGGCAGTCAGGAAATTAAAAGTGTAATTTTTGCCTCTAGAATGCCTGATGGTGCTACTTGGATCTTGGGCCTCTGCATGTGGGCAGGCTATGAAAAAGGTTCACACATGTGGTATTGCCATACTCAGGAGGAGTAGCAGAATGTGTTTTGGGGCGTAATTGCAAGTATGCATATGCCATGTGTGAGAAATAACTTATTAATATGACAATTTTGTGTTAAAAAAAAG
Organism: Staurois parvus; assembly: GCF_062004578.1. Lineage (NCBI taxonomy): Eukaryota > Metazoa > Chordata > Amphibia > Anura > Ranidae > Staurois > Staurois parvus. Next base: position 8,367,241 of record NW_028318344.1, on the reverse strand, counting down.
AATTTCTTCATTTTTCCAAGAATTGATGGCAACTTAAAAAAAAATTCACCATGCCTCTTACTAAATAGCTTGGACTGTCTACTTTCCAAAAAGGGGTCATTTGGGGGGGTATTTGTACTATCCTGGCATATTAGGGCCTCAAGAAATGAGATAGACCATCAGTACATCAGGTGTGAACCATTTTCAATGATTGATACCATAGCTTGTAGACTCTATTTCACACAGACTAAATAATATACCCTGATTTGGGTTATTTGTATCAAAAAAATGTAGCAGAAAAAATTTTGGCCTAAATCTATGAAGAAAATTTACTTATTTGCAAAATTTTGTAATACAAACAAAAAAAATTAGTTTTTTTTTATATTTTCACCATTTTTTCGCTTATTTCGCAAAAAATAAAAAACCCATTGGTGATAAAGTACCACCAAAATAAAGCTCTATCTCTGTGAAAAAAATTATAAAAGTTTTGTTGAGGTACAATGTGGCATGACTGAGTAATTGTCATTCAAAGTGCGAGAGCACTGAAAGCTGAAAATTGGTCTGGGCAGGAAGGGGGTAAAGTGCCCTGTATTGAAGTGGTTAAAGAGTAACTGCACTTTTGTTGAGAAAAACATTCTCCCCTGGATGATCTATGCATACTGTAGGGATTTTAACAAACTTTGTTGCAGATTCCAACCCTTTGCTATTTTGAAGATATAGTTGTTTGTCTGTGTCTATGTGCAAAATGAATGGGAATGTGAGTGATTTATAATTATCAATCAGCTGCACTTGCAGGGTTCTAATGAGGAAAGTGGTGTCTGAATCCCTTTAGATGTGATAAATCCTGTATAATAATAATTTCCCTTTGGGAGTATCTCACCAAAAATGACATTTGTATTGCAGAGGATATCTAAAATATTACTTGTATCTTAGTGCAAACTTCTTGGAAAATCAGTAAGCCAATCACCCAAGCAGAAATGACATTTTGGGGTGGTGTTCTGTATACCATCTGTGTATCTATCTCTATATATATATATACAGCTGTGTTCAAAATAATAGCAGTCAGACATCACTAACCTGATCAATCACTGTTTTTGGTAGAAATTATATTTCTACATTGCAAATAATTTAGTAGCAGGTGTAGTAGAGTAACGGAAATCCAACAGACCCAACAGTCATGACATGCATGCTGCTGATTCTGTGTATTTGAATCACTAATTGAAAGGGGCATGTTCAAAATAATAGCAGTGTGGAGTTCTATTAGTGAGGTCATTCATTCTTTGAAAAACAGGTGGAAATTATTGCCCTTATTTAAGGAAGGAAGGCAGCAAATGTTGTACATGCTGGTTACAGTGCACTTCTCTCTGAAATTCTGAGGAAAATGGGTCTTTCCAGACATTGTTCAGAAGAACAGCGTACCTTGATTAAAAAGTTAATTGGAGAGGGGAAAACATATAAAGAAGTGCTGAAAATGATAGGCTGCTCCGCTAAAATGATCACAAATGCTTTAAAATGGCAACCAAAACCTGAAAGACGTGGAAGAAAGCGAAAAACTACCATTCGAATGGATAGAAGAATAGCCAAAATGGCAAGGACTCAGCCAACAATCAGCTCCAGGAAGATCAAAGAAGGTCTAAAGTTACCTGTGAGTACTGTTACAATTAGAAGACGCCTATGTGAAGCCAAGCTATCTGCAAGAAGCCCCCGCAAAGTCCCACTGTTGAAAAAAAGACGTGCTGAAGAGGTTACAATTTGCTAAAGAGCCCATTGACTGGCCTAAAGAGAAATGGCGCAACATTTTGTGTACTGATGAAAGTAAGATTGTTCTTTTTGGGTCTAGTGGCCGGAGACAGTTTGTCAGACGACCCCCAAACACTGAATTCAAGCCACAGTACACTGTGAAGACAGTGAAGCATGGTTGTGCAAGCATCATGATATGGGGATGTTTCTCATACTACAGTGTTGGGCCTATTTATCGCATACCAGGGATCATGGATCAGTTTGAATACATCAGAATACTTGAAGAGGTTATGCTGAAGAGGAAATGCCCTTGAAATAGTTGTTCCAACAAGACAACGACCCCAAACACACCAGTAAACATGCAACATCTTGGTTCCAGACCAACAAGATTGACGTTATGGAGTGGCCAGCCCAATCCCTGGATCTTAATCCAATAGAAAACTTGTGGGGTGACATCAAAAATGCAGTTTCTGAGGCAAAACCAAGAAATAGAGAAGAACTGTGGAATGTAGTCCAATCATCCCGGGCTGGAATACCTGTTCACAGGTGCCAGAAGTTGGTTGACTCCATGCAACACAGATGTACAGCAGTTCTCAGAAACAGTGCTTATACAACTAAATATTAATTAAGTGATTCAAAGGAAAGCAAAATCTTCATTTTTCTTTTTATACTGTATAGTGAATGTTTGAGTTTGTAAAGAAGAATACAAACACTGCTAGTTTTAACAGTCTAATATTCATTTTCTTCAATTTTTTTAGAGGAACAACACAAATTTGATATATTTTTCTTCATGTTTTGATTTGGAATAGAATGTGTAGTGTTCCCAATGCATTTGTGTGTATGGAAATAAAAGCTATTAGAAGGATATTGAGCTTTTCACTTTTTTCAACGATCTGCTATTATTTTGAACACGATATATATATATATATATAATTTCTTTTTCGTATTAGCTTGTTTTTCAATTGACACCCAAACTTCAGTAACGATTGCCAATCTGGCATCCAACCGAACACAGGTACGTTCAGCTTATCCCTACTGATATTTATTGATCAATGATGATATAGTACTTTGTCAATATGTCCATGATGGACTATAGTTAGTGTTTAGGCAGATCTAGGGCTGATCCTTGTTTGTCCAGGGGCACTTTTAGATGTGGCTCCTGCAATCAGTGCCCATGACTGAATGAGGGTGCCATCATAATATTTTCCAACAGCCAGTTATTTAAAACCAAACATTTTGTATCATGCCACACAACTGGGGTAGTATATCTTATGCAAAGTGAATGTGGCACTTACAATGCTAGGAAAACAAAATGACAGTTTCTTGAGAAAATCTTTGATCACCTACTGTATACTCCATAAAAATGGCACATTAACAAAGTTTACTATCTGACAACTCAGATTAAAATATAATTTTAACATGTCTCATAATAACTTTACTGCATTGTGTAATCACCTACACAAAGACCGAGGTGATGAATTTGATGAGTCTACCCTGAGGACTGAAATAAGGTGGATTTAACAATTGAAAGTGTTACTAAACCCACAAAAGTAAAGTCTGTCTGTTTATGCAGTAGAACATGCTTGTTATACTCACTGTAAAACCTAAGGGGTTAATCCTCCTCATTGTGTAAAAAGGATGTTTGGTCCTGTCTTCTCTGATCCTACCCTTCTTCTACTGTCCCCAGTCCAACTGCTGATAGAATAGAGCCTTGGGGCAAGCTGCAAATGCTCAGTTTGGTGTGTATTGCTAGAGAGTTTTTTTTGTTCTTAGGAGAGTGCATGTGATCAGCACAGGGCCAATCAGCACTGTCCAGACATAGGGTCAGGAGTTATGCAGCCTCATAGGACAGTCAGGGGGAAATTAAAACTCCTTGTGCAAGCTTTAACCAGTGCTCTGCTGGACACTGATAGAAGTCAGCAAACTTCAACAGAAGTCAACACAAGATTGCTCTAACTGCTGATAAGAAAAGGTATTTAGCAGTTTACGTTTACTAAAATAATTGCATTTCCATGTTCTGTGTACCGTGGGAGACAAGATACAGTGAGTGCAGGGTCATGGGTTAAGTAACAAATTAAATTACATATCTACTTAGACTTATAAGGCATTATAAACCTTGCTGCATGCACCTTGTGTTTTTCAACTGCGTAAGATGCACATTGATCATGCAGTTTCATATAGTTATTTGATGGCCTGTACTTAAAGTCATGAATAGTGTAAATCTTCACATTCTGGTGTCAGAAGCTTAAATTTGTGTTCAAACATGAGGCGTGAGGTATGTGGCCTGGCACTACACAGGTTAATGCACGACCTCTGTCTTTAGTCTAAGAACTGACACTTACAGTGAAGAAACTATGTATCCCTAAATGCCAGGGTCTCTTGGTCTAGTGCTCTGCAGGTGAAAGCTAGTAATAAGATCTGACATGGGCAGAGCAATTAAGAGAGAAATCATTGTTTCATTGTCAGGGGATATGTGGAAGGATTATATATCAGGTAGATCATGTCCCCAACACTAGCACTGTGGCCAGTGTCTCTATTCCACCTCTGAGTTGTTGGGGGTTACCTTCAGTTTAGCTGACATCTGGACTGGCCCTTCTTTCTGTGGATTGGCAGCATTGGAGGTGGGAGTGTTTTGGTCACCATGGTTCTACTGTCTCCAATGGCAACCCCATCACACATGCCCTGTGGGTCTACTGACACACCAGGATGCCACTTGTCAACCTACACTCGCGGCCTCTTTATTAGTTACACTTGTTCGACTGCTCAGTAACACAAATTGCTAAACAATCAACCACATGGCAGCAACTCAATGCATTTAGGCATCTAGACATGGTGAAGACGACTTGCTGAAGTTCAAACTAAGCATCAGAATAGGGAAGAAAGGAGTTTAAAGTGACTTTGAACATGGCATGGTTGTTGGTGCCAGATGGGCTTGGTCTGAGTATTTCAAAAACTGCTGATCTACTGGGATTTTCACGTACAGGGTCTAGGGTTTACAAAGCATGGTCCGAAAAAGAGAAAATATCCATTGAGTAGCAGTTGTGTGGACGAAAATGCCGTGTTGATGTTAGAGGAGAATGGGCAGACTGGTTCAAGATGATAGACAGGCAACAGCCACTCAAATAACCACTCACTGCACAATACCATCTTTGAATGCATAACACGTCTAACCTTGAAGTAGATGGGCTATAGCAGCAGAAGACCACACCATGTGCCACTCCTGTCAGCTAAGAACAGGAAACTGAGGTTACAATTTGCAAAGGTGCACCAGAATTAGACAATAGAAGATTGGAAACATGTTGCCTGGTCTGATGAGTCTTGATTTCAGCTGCGAAATTCAGATGGTAGGGTCAGAATTTTGTGTAAAAAACATGAACGCATGGATCCATCCTGCCTTGTATCAATGGTTCAGGCTGGTGGTGGTGTAATGGTGTGGGGCATATTTTCTTGGCATACTTTGGGCCCCTTAGTGCCAATTGAGCATCATTTAAATGCCATGGCTTACCTGAGTATTGTTGCTTACCATGTCCATCCCTTTATGACTACACTATCATCTTCTGATTGCTACTTCCAGGATAATGCACCATGTTTCAAAGCTCAAATCATCTCAAACTGGTTTCTTGAACATGACAATGAGTTCACTGTACTCCAATGGCCTCCACAGTCACCAGATCTTAGTCCAATAGAGCATCTTTGGGATGTGGTGGAACAGAAGATTTGCATCAAGGATGTGCAGCCGACAAATCTGCAACAACTGCGTAATGCAATGTCAATATGGACCAGAATCTCTAAGGAATGTTTCCAACACCTTGTTGAATCTATGCCATGAAGAATTAAGGCTGTTCTGAAGGCAAAAGGGGGTCCTATTGGGTACTAGCAAGGAGTACCTAATAAAGTGGCCACTGTGTGTATATGTGGCAGCAGATTTCAATGTCCCTGTGGGGATATTTAATGGGAGCTGAAATGGCTTCTGTTACACCTGGAGAGTTTTTGCTCCCACTTCAAGTGGAGGAGAATGATCAGGCATGTTTATGTACCGCTACCCTCTTGAGAGCCTCTGGTTTTGGGTCCCCCTTTACTTCCTGCACAGCGAGGCAACACACATTCTCCACTCTTGCATTCAGAGTCAGTGATCAGTCCATGAGCTTGGCTTTTTGTTTTATTAAGGGTTAAACAACTTGGATGGGGCCTAGGAGTATATGGAACTGAAACTACTTGGAAGACAAAACGTCCTATGTACAAATACGAAAATACGTCCTGAACTTTATACTGCCTCTGGAGTGGCTTTTGTCTCTTAATTGGCCAGCACACTGTCCTTACTAGAAGTACTCAGTCTGCTTAGATGAATCTCTTCAGTCCCCAGATGTAAATCTCCTCATACACCTGGATGCCATGAAAAGTATCCCACGACAAGGGATTCTGAGACATATATACATGTATACCGTTCCAATGAGAGCTAGTTAAGTATCGCACCTGATATTCCCTCTCCTTTGTAGGCCCAGGGGTGTAGAGAAACTCACACTGTCCTGTTCCTGTAGCTTTAAGGGTGAATTTGCTTTCATGCTTTATGCTGGCTTCTTCCCCTGCTGACAGGCTGTCCTTCTCCAGTGGACTGTAGAACAGCAGAGGCCCCTCTTTCAAGTTCCCAGCCTGTAGGTAGACCGCACTTCTCTGGGGCCCCCCTACCAGGCTCAACACCAGCAGCTCTTTCCTCAATCCATCTTCCACCCAACTCCCCTGCTGACCAGGCTATGTCATATTTGAGCTGATTTCCCACACTGCCAGACTTCCTGCATGGGATTGGTGAGACTCCCATAAATATGCAGATCAGCCCCTCCTCAACTCCCCTACTGGCTTCTAGAATCTTCCCCAAGTTTTTAGAGCAGGAAGAAGAACCAGAGTACTGACCAGTAGAGCCTTCCAGCCCTGATCTAAAGTAACCTTGCAGGCTCATTCCCAGCCTGTCTCACACCCAGGCTTCTAATAAGACTTTAAGTGAACACACTAACAACTGTCTACACTAGAGGCACTACATCTACATTTTTGTGCATATGAGTTTTAAAAGAACATTATTATCTAATTCAGCCTTGCTTAGTATATCTAATGGACCAAGGGATTTTATACCCCAATCTATCCCAATATCGCCTACTCTGCCCTCTTTTAGGTGGGCTCTGAAAACCTATCCTGCCTTCAGCTAATAACTGAATCTTCTATTTCTCCTATCAGTTCATCCCCCACAATTATTACCGTTTGTACCACCAGGCCCTCTTTCTTAAATTGTAAGCTCCGAGGAGCAGGGCCCTTCTAACTCTCTTGTATTGAACTGTTGCTGTACTGTCTCCTTCTATATATAAATCCTGTATAATAATTAAAAAAAAATCACTTCTTATAGTATGTGAGGTAAGATGGATATGCACTTTACAGTGAAAATATGATAAGTGGCCAACATCTGGCTAGGATATTCTATTTGAGCTTGTGTGGCCTATACTAGATACAGCTAAGAGGAAAAATTTGTATCTGTGCAAGTGATCATTTATGGACTACAGGTACTGATAGTGTTAAGTACAATTTATTTATAGTTATTAAACTAGGATCGAGGGAGGAGGGAGAATTAGATTATAACGGGGTAGACAGATCAGACAGGGGTCAGTATTTATTGGTGGGTGGAATGGGGAAAGATGGGGGGAAGGCTATGGCAGATGACAAGAAGGTTCCCATGTTACAAACAACCAGTGGAATTGGTACCATTTGTATGAAAATAAAAAATATGTGTGAACAAGGTGTCAAGGAATGAAAGTGTTTGTTCACCAATGCCAGAAGTCTGCCAAGCAAAATAGGTGAGTTGGCAGCTTTGTTGCATGAAGAGAACTATGATTTAATTGGTATTGCTGAATCTTGGCTTCATTCTTCACATGACTGGGCCATTAATATTCCTGTCTATGTTTTCTTTTGGAGAGACAGAGTAAATAGGAAAGGTGGTGGTGTCCATCTCTATGTGAGAAGTGATCTCAGAGCGAGTGTGAAAGAGGACCTAGTTAATTGGAGAGTGTGATGAGGCTGAAGTATTATGGGTGGTCGCACATGGGGCCTCCCAGTGTTAATGAGGAGGTGGAAACTCAGCTCCTTGCACAATTCTAAAGGGATGCAAGGACTGGGACAATGATAATAAAGGGGGATTTTAACTACTGAGAAATTTGACTGGAATAATGGTACTGCAGGAACAGTTAAAGAGCAAAAATTTTTTACCCTACTACAGGACAATTTTATTGTACAATTCATAGAAGCCCCTACTAGGAATGATGCTCTGCTGGACCTGGTAATCTCAAACCATGCAGAACTTATTACAAATGTCCATATAAAAGAACATATGGGTATCAGTGACCATAACATTATTTAATTCATTGTTAGCTGTAAACAGCGAGCACATACAGAAAAAATAAAAACGCTCAATTTGAAGAGAGCTAATTTTCCAAGGCTGAGACCTGCTCTCCAAGACTTAGACTGGGAGGGAATATTGGCATCGATGAACACAACACAGAAATGGGAGTTCTTCAAAAAGACTGTATGTGAACACATTGCAAAATATATTTCCATGGGCAGCAAGTTTAAAAGGCTAAAAATCAAACCAATGTGGCTTATGGACAAAGTTAAAAAAGCTATAGATAATAAGAAAATTGTTTTTTGTTAAATATAAAAATGAAGGAACACTATCATTGTTTAAACATTACAAAGAATATAACCGAATATGCAAAAAGAAAATATAGGACCCAAAAATTAAAAATGAACGACAGATTTCAAAAGATAGCAGTACCAACCCAAAAAAAGTCTTCAAATATATTACTAGTACAAAGGTCCGGTCCGAGCATATAGGCTCTTTACAAATAAATCTAGAGTGGGTGACTGGGGACAAAGAAAAGGCAAATTTATTTAATACCTTCTTCAGCTCTGTGTATACAAAGGAGCATGGGGGAGCTCTTGTCCATAATGGGTATGGTATTGACACAGTTCCAGATGATCAACATTGGCTCACAATTGATATGATCCAAAAATATTTAGACAGTATAAAAGTGAATAAAGCGCCTGGACCAGATGGCATGCACCCACGGGTCCTTAAAGAATTGAGCTCTGTCATTTTAAAGCCATTGTTTCTAATTTTTGGGGCCTCTTTAATGACTGGCATAGTACCACTGAATTGGTGTAAGGCCAATGTAGTGCCTATATTTAAAATGGGGTCAAAATCTTTACCAAGTAATTATAGACCTGTTAGTTTAACTTCTATAGTTGGGAAGATACTGGAGAGTTTAATAAAAGACCACATAGATGAGTACTTTCTGGAGAAAAATATTTTAAGCAACAGACAGCATGGATTCATGAAAGACAGAAATTGTCAAACAAATCTGATTTCTTTTTATGAGGAGGTGAGCTAAACCTTGGACAGAGGTATACTTGGATTTTGCAAAAGTGTTTGACACAGTTCCCCACACATGGATAATGTGTTAGGTAAAATCTACAGAAAAATTGGTATGTAAATGGATAGAAAACTGGTTAAAAGATCGTATTCAAAGAGTAGTGGTTAATGATTCATACTCTGAATAGTCTAGAGTTGTCAGTGGTGTACCCCAAGGTTCAGTGTTGGGACCCTTACTTTTTATTATATTTATAAACAATATAGGGTCTGGGATTAAAAATCCCATTTCAGTCTTTGCAGATGACACCAAGCTGTGCAGTGGAATAACGCCCTTACAGGATGTCTTCAATTTAGAAGCCAACCTCAATGCACTGTTTAATTGGCAACTATGTGGCAAATTAGGTTTAATGTTGATAAATATAAGGTTATGCACTTGGGGGCTAAGAATATGCATGCATCATACATACTAGGGGGCATACAATTGGGGGAATCAATGGTGGAGAAGGATCTGGGAGTTCTGGTAGATCACAAGCCTAATAATAGCATGCAATGCCAAGCTGCAATTTTTAAACCAAGCAAAATCCTCTCTTGTATTAAAAGAGATATAGACTCCAGAGAGAGAGATATCATATTACCCCACTACAAAATCATTAGTAAAACCTCATCTGGATTATGCAGTTCAGTTTTAGGCACCTATTCACAAACAGAACATTGGGGAACTTGGGAAAGTATAGAGAAGGGCAACCAAACTGATATGAGGCATGGAGGAGATCAGCTATGAGTAAAGATTAGAAGAACTGAATTTATTCTCTCTTGAGAAGAGAAGATTAAGGGGGGATATGATCAACATGTATAAATACATCAGTGGAAAATAAATTTAATCTCCAAACACGGAGGGGTTTCTTCACAGTGAGAGCTGTGAAAATGTGGAGTAGACTCCCTCAAGAGTTGGTTCTGGCCACCTCAGTGGATTGCTTCAAAAAAGGCCTGGATTCTTTCTTGGATACACAGAATATAACTGGATACTAACATTTATAGGTAAAGTTGAACCAGGGAATATCCGATTGCCTCTTGGGGGATCAGGAAGGAATTCTTTTTCCCAGCAGGAGCCAATTGGATCATGCTTTGCTGGGTTTTTTTTTTTGCCTTCCTCTGGATCAACTGTGGGTATATGATTATAACTTTTATTTTTTTCTTTATGGTTGAACTGGATGGACTTTTGTCTTTTTTTCAGCCAGACTAACTATGTAACTATGCAACTATAGTATTTAGAGTAAGGGTAGGTATGCCAAACTATAGCAAATGATAGGTTGTTAATTTTTTTTCAGATTTTGAATGTGTGAATGGATCCATCCCTTACAACTATTTTTAACAGCTGAACCTGAATTTTTGTAAAAGTTGTGATACATTTAGCAAAATGCCTAACTGTGATATAAAGATATACAAATATATCATGATTAGGTATTGTGTTTTATATATATATATATATATATATATATATATATATATATATATACACACACACACGCGTGTGTGTGTGTGTATATATATATATATATATATACACTGTATATTTGCTCAACTATGTATTGTCTATATTTAGGCCTCTGTTTTTGAAGTTTACCCAATTTGTGCCAAATTTTCATATCACACTATTTGCTGAAACTCTTTTGAGTTTATAGAATGATATGCCTACTTTACAAAGTGACCATAGCTCAGCGGTGGTCATCTTTCTTGATATGAGGAGCATGAGGGGAATATTGGCATGAAGCAAGAGATGGTCAGACACTGTGGACATAATACAAGGGATACAACAAAAAATGGTAAGAGACTGCAATCATGCAGCAGGGGATTGTCAGACAGTGAACATGCTGAAGGAGCTATTGGAGACTGGGGACATGCTTCTAGTCATAGACTTGAGACATATTAAATGATGCTGCTAGAAATCACCAATATAACAGGGCAATAGGAAAACACAGATTAGTGTCTGCATGGGCCCTAAGGGCTGCATGCAACCCCTGGGCCATCCGTTTGGTACCAGTGCCATAGATTGATGACAGGTGCTTATTGCTCATAGGCTCTTTTGGGGTATCCTTGGTCATTTTCCTCTAAGCTGTGGAGTTCTGGAATGATCTTGGCTTCACTCTATGACTACTTTAAGGAGTATTGTCACAATGTAAGATAATAACAAATATATATTCTCATAAGAAAAAATATTTATTCACTCAGTTAATGTGTTTTGACATAACATCAGAGATAAATCCTTTTTTGATTTTTTGAAGAATAAATTAGTGAAATGTAGCAAAACAAAGCCCCCTTTCCATCAATGAATACTTACATTAATGGGCATTAAAAATATAGTGGTTATATTTAGGGGGGAATATGTATAGGAAAAGATTGGTCAAATGATCCTTTTTTTTTTTGTTTGCATTTTTTAGTGATAATAATTAATACAAATTAAAGGACTCCGGAATATGGGTGTAACATGTTACTAAAAAACCACCTTTGAGGCTGTCGGCTTGTAGTTCCCAATGAACTACGACTGTTGAGCGCTGTGATAGTTCATTGATTCTTTCTGTCAGAGTGTATCTGCTTGCCTGTACAAGGTATGAGCACACAGAAACACTGACAGGTCTGCAGGAGACCTGCATGGCACCACCGATCTGCTATTTGCTGGTGCAATGCTTTCCAGGCTCCCAAAACAAAAAATCGTAAATGCACATTTTGTACCTGCAAAAAAAGTGCATTTATTATTTCTTGTTAAAAGGTGAACTTATTCTATAATAATACAAATTAAATTTTAATGACATAGGGTTTTTTTAAGGAATATTATTTCCTATCCCCTTAACAGTCAAGTTTCTAAACATTTGTTTCTGTCTTTGATATTCTGAATATTTGGATGCGATGTGCATACTCATGCCCTAGCCCAATCCATATTCTATTTATTCGGGGGTGGACAGGGCATAGCCAGCAGAGAAATCTTGCTGTTCAAATTTCTGGAAGATATAAAAAAACAGTTGGTGATTCAGCTGTCAAAGTCCACCCATAGCTGAAACATCTGTTTTTATGAAACTGACCTTTAAAATTCCACCTGTTCTTGAAACTGAATCTGTTGTACTTATCTCTAGAAATGAATAAACTAGCTCTGGAAAACAAATAGTCTATCAAGTCAGTCACCAATTTCATACTTTCAAAGATAGTGCTGCTAGCTGTTTGGCAAAATGGGCATGATCTTGGGCCCTAAAAGTAGTTGGATACATGTACAATAAGTAAAAGAAAAGAGAAACATTTTTGCTGCCAACATACAGTACAATCAAATAAAATGTAAGCACAACACTTGTAATACATCACAATATATCGACTAGCTCAGATTCAGAGAATGTCAACAGGAATAAAAAAAACAAAAACATATAATATCTTGAAGGCATAATGGGGTAATACATAGGGTATACATCAGTGGAGATGGACACAATATGGCTTGTGGGTAGGTATAATAAACTTTACCATCAAGGGTGATTCTCAGTAAGTGAAGATTTACCATATGTGGATTGGTCCCAAAGGGTCCAAGTTTTTTCAAACATCTCAACTGAATTATGTATGGTGGCAGTCAAATATTCCATACATCTAATATCAGCAATGATAAATAGAAGTTCATCCAAGGATGCAAGGGTATTGGATTGCCAGTGGATAGGAGTCCACTAGCAGCCAGGATATAAGTAGATCATTTTTTTTTGAGTACTTAGGAATATCTTAAAATGGATGGCCTAATAAATAGTGTATAGGGTCTAAAAGCAAGGAAATATCTAGTATTTAGGTTAAGAGCTGTGGGACCAAGATCCAGTAAGGCTGTATAAGAGAGCATGACCAAAATATATGCAATTGGATTCCCTTCTCTTTACCATACCACCAACACATCTTATAAAGAAGCGGCTATAAGCATTATAGCATTTCAGGCGTCTTATACCAATACATTATAAGTTGATAAACATTATATTTATAAGTAACAAAAATCGAAGACCTAGCCGTTGTATACCAGATTTTGGTCCAGTCACGTAATGAAATGGTGCATTGAATATCACTCTCTCATTTTGTCATGTAAAGGTGAGAATTCTCAGATAAATGTCAAGCTTTAAAGCCAACCATACATGGGTCGAATCCTGAAAACATTTTCTTTTGAAAATCTTTTACAGGGGGGGGGGGGGGTTGGGGGGCGTGGCTGCTCACTGACGGAGCTCCCGGAGAAGTCGAGATCTGGAGCCCAGCCGAGCGACAGGTGTCAGCGGGGAAACCCGCCACCCATGCAGTAAGCCCTCGGAAAGAGGGGGGCACTGGGGAAGCACAATGGGGAAATGTAAAAATAAGGAGGGGCCCCGCAAATTGACAACGTTTTTCACTCTGGCGGGAGGCCCCTCCCCTCAAGATGGCCCAGGTCTCTGTCCCTCTCCCGGGATCCAGGGACACGTGAGGGGGGATGTCAGCTCCTCTCCGCTGCGCTCCTGTAGCCCAGCACAGACTGCAGGCTCTGCTCAGTCCTCCCCCACAAGCAGTCCACAAAAACAGAAGCAACGCTGCTTCCCAAAGGTACAGCATGGGAATGAGAGTCTGCACAATGCATCCCTACATAATTCCACTACTGAGCTTGTGGAACATCTGGAGGATTACCCTGCAGAATCCTTGCCCCTTACGACTGCAGTTATGAAAGATATGTTGATTACACTCAAAGGCTCTCTGCATAAAGATATGATGGGCTTTGTATCGCAAGTTAACAAAGATATTGAATGTATGGGAGAACGGGTATCTCACAGTACATAAGCCACACTACCAGGAGACATAGAGATAGGCTCAGGGAGCATGTCTATATTATGTCCCAAAGGGGACAATGTTCACATTTCAAAAATCCACTTGGATTCCAATTGAGAAACCACTCTACGTTTGTGAGTTCCCCTCCAATGAGGATGGATTATATCAATGCCCATAAATTTCAAAGATGAGGGATCCCTATTATGATGATACCTATAGTGTTTGGAAAGGGAGTGTTCCTTAAGATATTTTCTAATAATATAGACATGCTCCCTGAGCCTATCTCTAAGTCTCCTGGTAGTGTGGCCTATGTACTGTCTATAACAAGGACATTCCAACAGATAAACAACAAAACGACTATTGCATGATATAAAGGTGGGAATGTCGTATTGTTTTCCTGTAGAGGATGACACGAAAAAATCCGATTTCCTCTTTCGTGTTCCATTACATTGGCATATAACACACTTATTACAGGGGAAGAAACCATTCATGTTGGAAAAAAAGGTTGTAGCAACAGGAGGGTCCAAAATATTGGGGGCTATTCTATTCCTATGTGTAGTGGCTCTCCGAAAGGTGATTTCAGGTTTCTCTGGAAGTAGTTTGGATAGAACAGGATCCGTCATTAAAACTCCCCAATTTTTGTTTTTGGACATAATATAGACATTGATGTAGATTTCATATTTTTATTAGTGCACTATATTAATTTTTTCAGAGCTGCACCAATTTTTTATGTATGTCTTATATAAGGTTTTTGGGTTCCTTTCTAGTGCATATGCTGCTGACCTCATCAGTATCTTGAGCGCTCGCTGATCTTTCAACAAGTACTACAGTATAGCAAACATATAAAGCCAACTTAACCTATCAAAACCTTTTTGAGCATCCAAGCCTAAAAGTAAAATAGGTTCTTTGGATTACATTACCTCATCAACTAGATCAATAGTACATCAAGTATAATGACCCGCCTGTCTTGCTAGAACAACACCAACCTGATCTCTGTGAACAAGACAGTATCTTAGATAGTCTGTTGGCTAAGATTTTAGTAAAAATTTTATTGTAAGAGTTTAGAAGCACAATGAGCCTATAGTTAGACAGGGAAGCAACATGTTTCCCAGGTTTTAAAATAACCATGCCATAAAAATGAAGAAACTGAGAATGTGGACATAACAATGTGGGGGCTAGGAGGGGTAGCAATTCCTTGTAGTAAATGTAAGGGAGACCGGCTCAGGCATTTTATGTAAGTTGAGATCTTTCATAACTGCTCCTTAAGGGATATACTGTGTCACTATTCAAAGAAGACAACTCCACTGGGGTGATTTTCGGTAATTTAGAAGACAAAAAGTCAGTAAGATTACTGTGCGTAAACAGAGGTTTGTTCTCCATATTTACATGCAGACCAAGCTGTCTAGCAAAAGTGACAGTGGACAAGGGTTTGTAAAAAGTATAATACAGCTAGAGTTGCTAAAGCAGTTGGAGCAGCAGTTTTTTCGTGTTGTTTCAATAAGATTTTAAGTGTGAAATAAAAGGCAACTGTTGTAAGCACCTGCAGCAGTGCTATAGTTTTTCCAATCCCCTGCCAAACCCTTACCCACTGAATTTTTCTTTTTAATTTTTATCCTATAAGGCACAATTTCAGGTAATATTCAGTATTTATAAGGAATCCTTGGCTGGGTGTGTGATTGATTAGTTAGTGGTTGCTGGCCGGTATGTACAGGCAGGCCTGTCTGATGTATAGAGAGACATCTTGTTCAGATTGGTGTCCACTGTAGGGTAATTGTGGTTTGTTTTATATCCTGTGCGGGAAACCTGACATAAACCTGAAATTGGCAAACGGGCTAAATCCTTGATGGTCTATGCTTAACACTAAGCGATTGGTTTACTAAAGGCAAATAGGCTGTTTACTTTGCAAGAGAAGTTTTTCAGTAGGTCCCTGAATAACCAACAGCAGTGGTCATGCTGGCCAAAGGCACCTCCCACTGCCTTTATGCAACAGAAATGAGATGAGGCACCAACTATTTGAATTATGAAAGAACTCCACCATCTTGGTTACTCACATGCTTCCAGCCAGAGGAACACCTACAGAAATAAGGAAGGTCCAAAAGATCAGCCTTTTTAAAATTTACTGAAACAGGAATATAATGTACAATTCTTTTCAAAATACCCAAACTCTCTGCCTTTTTGAACCTGACATCAGCAACAGTGTACAGTTTGAATTCAACTCTACCATGGGAGTGCCAATCAGCACTTTCAATTCCCTCACTGTAAGTTCCCTTAGATGAGTTCTGGGACATCCTTGAAGGGCATACTTCACAAGAGCTGTAACATGGTGGTGTACTGAAGGCTACCTTTTCCCATCGTCCTGTGCTCTAAAGTTCTTCAGGCCCAGATTATTAGGGACTAAGCTAATCCTACTCACAGTACATACCCAGGGATTTCCCACAAAGGGGTACAAACCCCTGCTTACAAGTTGCAATATGACAGGGAATTTTATATAGAACTTAGTGACTGTAGTGAATTTTGACTTTGCAGAGAATACCCAAGGAAAATAAAAACACAGCATTTTTGGAAGATAGAATCATCAGATCTTCACTACAATTATTAAGCTCTGGGACAAACCCCCCTGCAAAGTGAACAATCCCTTAATCTTTAATATACTGTATATACAGTACACACACACATACAATATATATATATATATATATATATATATATATATATATACAGTCATGGCCGAAATTGTTGGCACCCTTGATATTTTTCCTGAAAATCAAGTATTTCACACAAAAAAGGTATTGCATTAACACATGTTTTGCTATACACATGTTTATTCCCTTTGTATGTATTGGAACAAATATAAAACAGAGGCAGAAAAGCAAATATGACATAATGTCACACAAAACCCCAAAAATGGGCTGGACAAAAGTATTGGCACCCTTAACTTAATATTTGGTTGCACACCCTTTGGAAAACATAACTGAAATCAGTCGCTTCCTATAACCATCAATAAGCTTCTGACACCTCTCACCCGGAATTTTGGACCACTCTTCCTTTGCAAACAGCTCCAGGTCTCTCTTATTGGAAGGACACCTTTTCCCAACAGCAATTTTAAGATCTCTCCACAGGTGTTCAATGGGATTTAGATCTGGGCTCATTGCTGGCCACTTCAGAACTCTCCAGCGCTTCTTTGCCATCCATTTCTGAGTGCTTTTTGACGTATGTTTGGGGTCATTGTCCTGCTGGAAGACCCAGGATCTTGGACGCAAACCCAGCTTTCTGACACTGGGCCCTACAGTGCGACCCAAAATCCTTTGGTAATCCTCAGATTTCATGATGCCTTGCACACAGTCAAGGCACCCAGTGCCAGAGGCAGCAAAACAACCCCAAAACATCATTGAACCTCCACCATATTTTACCGTAGGTACTGTGTTTTGTTCTTTGTAGGCCTCATTCCGTTTTCGGTAAACAGTAGAATGATGTGCTTTACCGAAAAGCTCTATCTTGGTCTCATCTGTCCACAAGACGTTTTCCCAGAAGGCTTTTGGCTTACTCAAGTACATTTTGGCAAACTGTAGTCTTGCTTTTTTATGTCTCTGTGTCAGCAGTGGGGTCCTCCTGGGTCTCCTGCCATAGCGTTTCATTTCATTTAAATGTCGACGGATAGTTCGCGCTGACACTGATGCTCCCTGAGCCTGCAGGACAGCTTGAATGTCTTTGGAACATGTTTGGGGCTGCTTATCCACCATCCGGACTATTCTGCGTTGCAATCTTTCATCAATTTTCCTCATCCGTCCACGACCAGGGAGATTAGCTACAGTGCCATGGGTTGCAAACTTCTTGATAATGTTGCGCACTGTGGACAAAGGCAAATCTAGTTCTCTGGAGATGGACTTGTAACCTTGAGATTGTTGATATTTTGCCACAATTTTGGTTCTCAGGTCCTCAGACAGTTCTCGTCTCCTCTTTCTGTTGTCCATGCTTAGTGTGGCACAGACAGACACACAATGCAAAGGTTAAGTGAACGTCTCTCCTTTTTATCTGCTTTCAGGTGTGATTTCTATATTGCCCACACCTGTTACTTGCCCCAGGTGAGTTTACAGGAGCATCACATGCTTGTAACATTCTTATTTATCCGCAGTTGTGAAAGGGTGCCAATACTTTTGTCCAGCCCATTTTTGGAGGTTTGTGTGACATTATGTCGAATTTGCTTTCTTTCCTCCCTTTTTTTGTTTTGTCCCAATACACACAAAGGGAATAAACATGTGTATAGCAAAACATGTGTTAATGCAATACGTTTCGTGAGAAATACATGATTTCCTGGAGAAATATCAAGGGTGCCAACAATTTCGGCCATGACTGTATATATATAGTTTCATAATAGTGCACATTTGACAGTCTGGGGCATATTTAGCAGTCGTTTCATTCAATATAAAAAAGACTGGTTTCCACTGGAATATTTTTATATTCTACTGTTGTGGTTTTTTTTTAAAGACAAGTTTAAAAACCATGTGCAGTTTCCTCCATTGGCCCTGGAATCTGAGGGAGTGGGTTGGCCTGGGATTGTCTGATTTTGATTTTTATCTTGGAAGCAGCATTCATTTTAAATTTGATATGGACTGTTGCTTTTTCTGTTTTAAATCCATGGCTGTAAGAATAGAAATTGTGTTCCAGTGACAGCTGGGCCCACTTCACTGCTTTTATTTTTTATGTTGCAGTTGTTATGCTCTATCTCTTTTACACCACTTAACTCTGATTAGAGAAATATTGATGTGTGCTTTTTGAAGTCATATTGAATTATACTATTCCAACAGAATCCTTGAAAGGCTTTTCATCATTTCTAAACTAGAAAATGAAAGCAAACAGGAATAGAAACATGTCATTTAAAGGTAGAGTTTATTCTTACTTTAGTATAAATATTTAGAGGCATACTAAATATACATCAATGTCTTTTTCTCTTTTCCTAAAAGTGATATCTGCATTTCCTAGAGACTGAAGATTTTTTTTCATAGATGTGGCAGCTAAAGGGGTATTGTAGTGTTTTGTTAGTGGATGTATATTTTGAGTTATTATTGCTGTGTTAACCTAATTTTTGAAGTAGTATTTTTAATGCTTGCTCCTCAACATTTATGTTATTGTACATAATTGTAGAGATTTATAGATTAACTGCTAAAAACAGAATAGATCAGTAATTACAATCACCCTTTGTCCCTTCCTAAAGCAAACTGTGAATTAAAATGCAATGTCTCCTTATTAATTCTGACTCCATCCTCTTGCAAAAATTGCTGCATAACAGGTGTGAAAACATACCAGTATGGAAAAAAATGATATATTACTAAGCTACCTCCATCTTCCTCATTGCAAGGTGTGATGCTATTATCCTTCTGGTGAGAATGCTAGGAAATGATGAATACCCCAAATCTCCTTAAAAGACATTCCAGTCTAGTGCAAAAAAATCTTCTTGCTTTTTTTAAAAATGTCTTATTTTTTTTTAAGAATAAAGTTGTATTCAGTTTTCTTGTACCAAAAGTTTTATTAAACATGGTGAAAGAAACGCAATACAAACCATGATAAATCGTATGATACAAAGCGACATCAGACAATAGAGGACAGGGAAACATCATACAAAAGCACAGGAATACACATATGAGGCCCACACTGGGTCCAGATAACACTGTGTAAAATGGAGGGCCACAATCACATCCTGAAATATATAAGCTACATTCAAAAAAGGCAGCAAAAAAACACAAAGAGAGCCTTGCCCTCTTGAGGAAATATTATCCCTGAGAATCATAGAAATGTCAGATAACAACAACAAATGATAAGTAATTAGTCTAATTTAAACAAACCATGTGAGAAGAGAGAGAGAAAAAAAGGTCAAGAAAATCCAGAGAGGGCTAAGGGGTCAAGAACCCCAGACCCCCCCCAATCCAGAAAAGACAGAAAAACAAAATAGGAGAAAGAGAACAGAGAGAAGAAAGGGACAGACCAGCAAAGAAAAGAAATTTGCCTAGGGGAAGAGCCGGGAGATAAGACCCCCACACAGGGGGATTTAAGAGGCAATCAGAGCACATCAAAGATTAGTGAGCTTCATGGTAAAATGAGAAACCGGATGGTAGTCCACCCAAGGTTGCCAAATGGAGAGAAACGTATTGTGATTATCCTCCAACACCGCCGTCAATTTTTCAGGCATAAAGAAGCCTTGCATCCTGGCCCTGTCCTCCTCAAATTGTAAAGTGGTGGACTTCCAAAAGCTGGCAATAGTCTGCTTAGTAGCCATGAAAAAAAAATGACCAATGAGCAGGGTCTGCGAGGTAGGCCACAAAGCGGCTTAAAAAGTAAGGCTTCAAAAGGGTCTTTTTTAAGGTTAATGGACGTAACTGAATAAATGAGATTATAAACCCTAGTCCACAAGCCACTGGACAGGTCCACCAAATGTGGAGCATTGTACCCTCTAGAGAGCAGCCACGAAAACACCAAGGCCCTGATTCACTATTGGGCGTGGGCGCATATTCATGGGCTTAAGCCCAATTTTCATGGGCGTCTGTCTATTTTTTACCCTGCAACCTAATTCACTATCGACCAGCGCCCATAAGCAGATGTCCAATCTAATTCACAAAAAGACACACGCCCGGAATCAGACTCACAAAAGCAGACTTGCTAAGAAGCACGTCTAACACCATGAAAAATCACTGCAGAGACATGTTCACTTAGAAATTTGCTTTGCCAAATATCAGGACTTCACTTTAAACAATATCTGCTATTTCCAAAAAAATTAAGAATGTGTTAAAAATCATTTTTTTGAAGGAAATCGACACAGTAAAAATCTAGACGCCCGTGCAGTGTCTTTGGCAGATACAACTGAGCATGTGCAGAACACATTTTAGTCCTCTGCCATGGGCGTTTGTTTTTTAGCCACTGCCTAATAGTGAATCTTACTGTGGATTCCGCTGACAGCCGTCACTCGGTCGTGTCTATTGTGTTTAATAAACAGCACTCGGCATATCTTCATGTAATCTAACTAGATTTCCTTAGTTCTAGTGATTCTATTTTTGTTTCTTATCCTTTATAATTATTTCTGTAATGATTTTACTTATTTCAAAGGTCTAGATAATATTTATTTTGACAGCTGAATGTAATAATAAAGGTCCGCAATAAAAAAAAAAAAAAAAAAAACAGCGTGGGTCCCCCCTCTCATCCTTACCAAGCCCTTCAGGTCTGGTATGGATATTAAGGGGGAACTCCACGCTGAAATTTAAAAAAAAAACAGCGTGGGTCCCCCTCAATATCCATACCAGACCCTTATCCGAGCATGCAGCCCGGCAGGTCAGGAAAGGGGGCGGGGACGAGCGAGCGCCCCCCTCCTCCTGAACCATACCAGGCCACATGCTCTCAACATGGGGGGGTGCTTTATACTTTTTAATGTCAAATATAATAGCGAAGCTCTCTGCAGGGACAGAAGTAATTACTTTGCTATTATATTTGCCGGCCGTAGATGGGGCGAAAATCGAACAATTTTTTTACCATTGGTGGTAACGTCGGCCCATTGAACAACCGTTTTTTTTTTTTTTTAAACGGTCAGTTTTCGCCCCATCTATGGCCTGCATTTTTCTTTTTCTTCTTTTTCTTATTCTTTTTTTTTATTCTTCTTTTTCATTTTCGTCTTTTTTCTTGCAGGTCATGGCTCATGTGTAGATTTTTTATCTGTTAAAAGATCACCCAATTTTCCGATCATTGCAGCTAAAATCGGCCAATCTGCAAAATCGGCCAATTTTTATCCAAATTTACCAATTAAAAAAAGTTGCAAAATCCCCAAAAATGGTTGACCAATTAACCCACTAACGGCCCGAAAATCAGCCGATCTTTTTTGCGAACGCTTTTAGAACCATCTAAAGCAGGCCATAGATGGGTCTAAAATCGGCCGATTTTTCTGCCGAAAAAAAAATCGAACGATTTTCAGGCCGTTAGTGGGTTAATTGGTCAGCCATTTTTCGGGATTTTGGCACATTTTTTTTTATCAGTAAATTTGGGAAAAAAAATTTCCAACTTTACTGGTAAACAAAATATGCTAAAATCCCAAAAAATGGCCGACCAATTATCCCACTAACGGAAGAGGCCCTTGTCCCCATTAACATGGGGACAAGGTGCTTTGGGGGGAGCCCCCCTGCCCCAAAGCACCCCCCCATGTTGAGGGCATGTGGCCTGGTATGGTTCAGGAGGGGGGGCGCTCGCTCGCCCCCCCCTTTCCTGACCTGCCGGGCTGCATGCTCGGATAAGGGTCTGGTATGGATTTTGGGGGGATCCCCAAGCTGTTTTTTTTTAATTTCCCCCTTAATATCCATACCAGATCCGAAGGGCTTGGTACGGATGGGAGGGGGGACCCCGTGCTTTTTTTTTTTTTACATTCAGCTGTCAGTGGGGAACCCCGCTGACAGTTGAAACATTAACGCATGGCTGTCGCTCCTACAATCCCGCATGAGTTATGTTATCAACTCATGCAGCATTTTAGTAGCGAAAACCAATGCAGCGCTCATGTTTCAGCTGTCGGCGGAGTTCCCCACTGACAGTTGATGTAAAAGTATTGCAGGGAATTATAAACAATTTGTAAAAAACCCGGCTTGGGGTCCCCCCTCCCATCCATACTAAGCCCTTCGGGTCTCGTATGGATGTTAAGGGGTAACTCCACGCTGAAATTAAATAAAAAACAGCATGGGGTACCCCCCAAAATCCATAACAGATACTTATCCGAACATGCAGCCCGGCAGGTCAGGAAAGGGGGGGGGGGCGAGCAAGCGCCCCCCCCCCCTTCTGAACCATACCAGGCCACATGCCCATACGAAATTATTCAAACATTTGTAAACAGACCAATTAACTGAAATGGTTTGGCATTTGTACCCCAAATATGACGTTCCCTGAGGCGTTGGTAAACCGAGGTACGCCTGTATTAGTATTGCAATCCTTTGTATTGGGATACATAGAACCAACATACATCTGAATTGACAACATAGCACAACATTTGTGTCACATTGGAGATATCTGGCTAGTTACACTGACCTTGCCCAGGGACTTAGGATTGATTCACAGCACAGAAATACAGGCTGGGTTAGCAATGTAGCTCTGTGGATTAGTGGTTAGCACTACTGCCCCACAACTCTAGGGTTGTCGGTTTGAATCCCAACCACGGCAAGGAAGTAGCATGATCTCTGTGTGTGGCTGTCTTCACATACATGTTCTGGCAACATCTTTGCTTTCTGTCTAAATGATCCCTAAAATGTGAATTAGAATGAGGCCTTGTCTGTTGAAACACCTTCAAAGCTGCACCTTATGTGAATGTCATACAATGGGATGAGATAAAGGCCTGAATCACTAATAGATTTGATAATGATGGTTTACACTCCACCCACTTTTGTGAAGGATTTGGCAAGCAAAGAGCTGACAGAGAGAGAGAAGAGCGAGCCAGTGAGACGAAGAAGAGTGAGTGAGAGATACATACTGAAAAGTGATAAAGAGAGACATACAGAAGAGTGAGCGAGAGAGAAAAGCGAGCCAGTGAGACGAAGAAGAGTGAGCGAGAGATACATACTGAAGAGTGATAAAGAGAGACATACTGAAGAGTGATAAAGAGAGACATACAGAAGAGTGAGCGAGAGAGAAAAGACTTGGTTGGTGAATCCACATATCAAACTTGTCACAAATCCTGGCGTGCATTTTTCCACCAAATGCATAGCAGACCCTTATCCCAGCAGGCAGGTACCGCACGCCTTCAAAGATTTATTTCCTTTGTTGATTTTCCTGCTTCGCTCACACTATATGCAATTGAAAATGACTCTTTAAGTTGCCAATTTTACTGTGTTTTCTAGAGAATTACTAACTAGTTGTGTTTTCAGTTGTGTGTAGCATTGCGATTTCTATTTGAGTCTAGATGTTCAATTGCTAATAAATGGACAAAATTTTCAAATACCTTTGAACTCTCGCTGCAACAAATGGCGTATGTTAATACACTCACATTCACATTCATTATATCCAATATCAGGTACGATGTCAATTCACAAATCGCACCTGAAATTGCACACCCTGGATATGACTTGTCATGTGATTGGCATGGCTAGCAGCTTGCCCTTTGCATGGCAAATTGCACCCAATGTTACTGGGGGCTAACACCACTGTCACATCTAATCCGATGCGGCAATTGCCCAACATACAGTGAAGTTGCACGAGTTCACAATCCAATTGGATGTGAACAGAGCCTACAGTGGCCAATAGGGTGCGACTTGGTCTACGATTTGCAAGTCGCCTGTCATGCCAATTGCATGGCAATCGCAAACAAGTTTACTGGGGGCTACCCGGTCACATTAAAGCAGATTTCTAAGTGGTGGTATTGACACCACAGTCACATCATGTGACTTGCATAGAAGTTGCATGATTTCAAAGTCGGGGTACATGGTGATTTCAAGTGCAATTTGCAAGACATTCGACACCGATCTCTCAGCAAATTGCATGAAAAGTAGTGTATTCATTACTCTATTATTACTTGCGGCTCCTACCAAGTTTGAACCACAACAATATGAACGCTCCAATAGCGTGCTCATTGAGTGGGATTTGGAATGTGATTTGCACAACATGCAAGTTGTAAATCATCTGCAAAGTCGCACCCTATTGTCTGCTATTAGAGTGACCATATGGGTGCGTTTCAAACACTGATTTCTTAAGTAGTACATTTACTACTTTAGTGGCAATTTGCATAGAGATCTGTGTCAGATGTCTTGAAAATTGCATTGAAATGGTCAACTTTACTGTAAGTTGCATGATTTGTAAATCAGCTTTGCCCAGAGCGTAATGTTTGGTGATGTTTGATTTCTGGAGTGTTTTGCCAATTGATGGGAAATTCACCATACTAGTCAAATCGATTTGTCATTTTCAGTATTGCATACAAGATGTGGTCATGTGACTGTCTTAATTCATGCGAGAATCTGGAGGGAATTGTGACCATAGTAGCAATAACGGTTCCAATTGGGGTTCCCTTTCACATCCCTGCTCAATGTTCTGTTGTATGCTGCACACGTACATTTCACTGTATATATCTTTCTGATTTGTGGGGCCTGTATACCAAGGGTTAATGCAGGTAGGAAGCGGATTCATCAGGTGAAAACACTTTCACTGACCAAATTAAGGTCAGTGGTGGGTGTGGCTTAATTGTGGGTGGGGCCTTGTTTGGCGTGCTCCAAATACAACCTAGCTTATATAAAGACGTGCAGTAGTGAGTGATTTGGCCTGTTACTAGGCCGGGTGGTTTGTGACTAAGTCCTTGCTTGTAGTGGTTTGGGGGGAATAAGAGATTTTGTGCTGAATTGCCCCAGACACCACTCAGGCTGTGTTTGGAAGTGGGCTGGAAATGTTTGCATATTTTTGGCCTTGTAAAGTGTGTTTGTGTGTTATTGCACAATGATTGTTTTTTCTCTTTGCATTGAAAGCCTCACACATGTCAATCGTTTTGTTTAAAATCTGCTCTTGTTTTAATTTTGCTTGCTTTAGACTCCAATGCATTTTTCTGACAAACCTGCTGACAAATGTATGTGTCGGGGATTTGTAGAGGTGGGAGGGGATTTGTAGAGGTGGGAGGGTTTTTTTTTCACATGCTTTGTTTTCTTGATATTTTGATCTGTAGACTTTTTTTGTGAATGGATCTTCATACTAAGTGATTGTGTAAGTAAATCTTATATGCATGAAAATGTTACTTGATTCATCTTCCCCTTTGTTTCCTGCTATAACCTGAGCACACACAGTTCATTAGAAGTATCTTTAGATTGTAAGCTCTTATGAGCAGGAGTGTTTTATTTTTGCCACATCCTATTTTTGTGACTCACCAAGATATTGACTGTACCTACTTGTTCCTGCTGACCAAATAAATGAAGATATATTTGATCAATAAATGTTTGACCGATGTTTTTGTGTTTATTTTATGTTCAATATATGAACAACCTTAATAGTTACTTTGTATACTTATATAATCTGCTCAAATGTAGCTTGTAAGAGCGTGAATATGCAAGTGTGTGCAAACTGGCTTTTTCAAAACCAAAAAAAAAAAAAACCCGTTTGCACCACAATATTATGTACTAATGAATGTCACATTCACTGTGCAGCCAGCTCCAGGTTTTCTACAATTTGATTTACAGTAATAAAATAGTCCACACTTTGTTGATTTTTGGCCTTTGGCAACAAATATATATTAGCCAAGGTTAAAAAAACAAATCAATAAGAAACACACATTCGCGAAAGCTATCATAGCCGCGCATAGAAATGCGCGATTGCAAACAAATAAGCGCCAAACAGGTGTCCCTATGGCGCATGAACGGCTATTCTCCCGGAAGTCCATCATCACGTGTGCACGCACCCGGAACTGGTTGTGGGGAGTGTAAGTGGATGAGAAGTGGTTGGAGGTTTTGTGTTGGTTGAAAATTTTGATAACTTTATTGGCATTTGGACATGGCGAGAGCACAGTTCTCAACTGAGGAGATGATCCTTATATGTAAAGTAAGTGTGGCCATTGCAAACATGTTTATAACATGTGAGGGACAGGTAATTGTAATTTTGTGGGTGGGGCCTAGCAGAATCTCACTTGGTGCACATGCTACTTATCTGTACATTAGCTCCTGGGTATTGATGGGTCAATGATATTAACCACTTGCCTACTGGGTACTCCTACCCCCTTCCTGTCCTGGCCAATTTTCATCTTTCTGCACTGTTACCCTTTGAATGACAATTGTGCGGTCATGCCACATTGTACCCATCTTAAATTTATATCAGTTTTTTCAGACAAATACAGCTTTCTTTGGGTGGTATTGACTTGCTGCTGTGTGTTTTACTTTTTGCTCGATAAACAACAAAATAGCTCATAATGAATAAAAGTCTGTTTATATTATAACTAGAGATGAGCGAATCGAAGTAGGCGAAGTGGAATTCGAGTCGAATATTGGAAAATTTCGCCGAATCCGAAAAATAGCCTACTTCGGACGCGCGAATCAAAATTTTTCCTAAAATGGCGGCGGACATGTGCGGCGACGGAGCGGGGATGTCTGGGAAGGCGCGCAGACAAGGCGCGCTGACCCATAATGCATTCCATAATGACATGTGATCGCATTAGCCAATCAGCAGCCAGCCAGCCAGCACTGTGTAATGGTCGAGCTATAAATAGCGGCCATTTTAGAATTCTTCATTTGCCTCCAGTCATTCAAGAGAGGCAGACCGCTCTGTATTAGGGACAGAGTTAGGGCCACAGAAACGTTACTTGGGGACAGAGAAACGTTACTTAGGGACAGAGAAGCATTACTCAGGGACACAGAATTGTTAATGAGGGCCACAGAATCGTTACTTAGGGCCAAAGAAACGCTAGTTAGGGCCACAGAATTGTTACTCAGGGACAGACAGAATTGTTACTGAGTGCCAGAGAATTGTTACTTAGGGACACAGAAACGTTAGTTAGGGCCACAGAATTGTTACTCAGGGACAGACACAGAATTGTTACTGAGGGCCACAGAACTGTTACTTAGGGCCACAGAAACGTTAGTTAGGGCCACAGAATTGTTACTCAGGGACAGACAGAATTGTTACTGAGTGCCAGAGAATTGTTACTTAGGGCCACAGAAATGTTAGATAGGGCCACAGAATTGTTACTCAGGGACAGACACAGAATTGTTACTGAGGGCCACAGAACTGTTACTTAGGGCCACAGAAACGTTAGTTAGGGTCACAGAATTGTTACTCAGGGACAGACAGAATTGTTACTGAGGGCCACAGAACTGTTACTTAGGGCCACAGAAACGTTAGTTAGGGCCACAGAATTGTTACTCGGACAGACACAGAATTGTTACTGAGGGCCACAGAATTGTTACTGAGGGCCACAGAACCGTTACTTAGGGCCACAGAATTGTTACTCAGGGACACAGAATTGTTACTGAGGGCCACAGAACCGTTACTTAGGGCCACAGAATTGTTACTCAGGGACAGACACAGAATTGTTACTCAGGGACACAGAATTGTTACTGAGGGCCACAGAACCGTTACTTAGGGCCACAGAATTGTTACTCAGGGACAGACACATAAATGTTACTCAGGGACACAGAATTGTTACTGAGGGCCACAGAACCGTTACTTAGGGCCACAGAATTGTTACTCAGGGACACAGAACTGTTACTGAGGGACACAGAACCGTTACTTAGGCCCACAGAATTGTTACTCAGGGACAGACACAGAATTGTTACTGAGGGACACAGAATTGTTACTGAGGGCCACAGAACCGTTACTTAGGGCCACAGAAACGTTACTCGGGGACAGACACAGAATTCTTACTCAGGGACAGACACAGAATTCTTACTCAGGGACAGACACAGAATTGTTACTGAGGGACACAGAATTGTTACTGAGGGCCACAGAATTGTTACTCAGGGACACAGAATTGTTACTCAGGGACACAGAATTGTTACTCAGGGACAGACACAGAATTGTTACTCAGGGACAGACACTGAATTGTTACTCAGGGACAGACAGAATTGTTACTGAGGGCCACAGAAATGTTACTTAGGGCCACAGAAACGTTACTCAGGGACACAGAATTGTTACTCAGGGACAGACACAGAATTGTTACTCAGGGACAGACACAGAATTGTTACTGAGGGACACAGAATTATTACTGAGGGCCACAGAACCGTTACTTAGGGCCACAGAAACGTTACTCAGGGACAGACACAGAATTGTTACTCAGGGACAGACACAGAATTGTTACTGAGGGACACAGAATTTTTACTGAGGAACACAGAATTGTTACTGAGGGACACAGAATTGTTACTCAGGGACACAGAATTGTTACTGAGGGCCACAGAACCGTTACTTAGGGCCACAGAATTGTTACTCAGGGACAGACACAGAATTGTTACTGAGGGACACAGAATTGTTACTGAGGGACACAGAATTGTTACTGAGGGCCACAGAATTGTTACTCAGGGACACAGAATTGTTACTGAGGGACACAGAATTGTTACTGAGGGACACAGAATTGTTACTCAGGGACAGACACAGAATTGTTACTGAGGGCCACAGAACTGTTACTTAGGGCCACAGAACTGTTACTTAGGGCCACAGAAACGTTACTCAGGGACACAGAATTGTTACTCAGGGACACAGAATTGTTACTGAGGGACACAGAATTGTTACTGAGGGACACAGAATTGTTACTGAGGGCCACAGAACTGTTACTTAGGGCCACAGAACTGTTACTTAGGGCCACAGAAACGTTACTCAGGGACACAGAATTGTTACTCAGGGACACAGAATTGTTACTGAGGGACACAGAATTGTTACTGAGGGACACAGAATTGTTACTGAGGGACACAGAATTGTTACTCAGGGACAGACACAGAATTGTTACTGAGGGCCACAGAACTATTACTTAGGGCCACAGAACTGTTACTTAGGGCCACAGAAACGTTACTCAGAGACACAGAATTGTTACTCAGGGACACAGAATCGTTTAATTAAAGAGTATGTCAGACAACATGCAGAGGAGTGGCAGAGGAGGCAATGTTTTAGGAGCGAGCAGACGTGGCAGCAGAGGAAGGGGTCGAGGCAGCACTATTCACAGCCAGAGGCTAGTGCTCCCGGTGTCATCCAGTACAGTGAGGAAGAGCTAACAGAGGGCGTTCAGGAACGGGGGGAGACATCCGCCTCTTCAGCAGCCAGGCGAAGAAGTAGTGGCGAGGAGAGTGGCTCGGTAGCCGGTGTAGAGACAGGTCTGTCTCCTGACCCACACGCAGCCGAGGGGGCTAGTAGTGAGGCGGAGACCCTAATTGATGATGATGAGGCTGATCGCACTTGGCAGCCTCGTCGTCATCAGGCTATTGCTTCCGCATCATCAGGAGAAGAGGGTGGCAGCTTGGCAGCGAGCAAAACAGTCGGTGGGTTGTCTCCATCGCCACACTCTGCCATGTGCCACTTTCAGATCTCCTCACACACTGCTGGTGTGTTGAATTTTTTGACATAGGGTGCTGGCAGATTACGGGCCTCCCATAGCTGCTGCCAGGCCCCTAATCTGCCATGGGCCCCTATACCGCCTCCTCATGCTGCTGCCAGGTCCACAGTCTCTCATGCCATGTGCCACTTTCAGGTCTCCTCACACTGCTGGTGTAATGAATTTTTTGACATAGGGTGCTGGCAGATTACGGGCCTCCCATAGCTGCTGCCAGGCCCCTAATCTGCCATGGGCCCCTATATACCGCCTCCTCATGCTGCTGCCAAGTCCAGAGTCTGTCATGGGTCCCTGTACGGCCTCCCATTGCTGCTGTCTCCATCGCCACACTCTGCCATGTGCCACTTTCAGGTCTCCTCACACACTGCTGGTGTGTTGAATTTTTTGACATAGGGTGCTGGCAGATTACGGGCCTCCCATAGCTGCTGCCAGGCCCCTAATCTGCCATGGGCCCCTATATACCGCCTCCTCATGCTGCTGCCAAGTCCAGAGTCTGTCATGGGTCCCTGTACGGCCTCCCATTGCTGCTGTCTCCATCGCCACACTCTGCCATGTGCCACTTTCAGGTCTCCTCACACACTGCTGTTGTGTTAAATTTTTTGACATAGGGTGCTGGCAGATTACGGTCCTCCTATAGCTGCTGCCAGGCCCCTAATCTGCCATAGGCCCCTATATACCGCCTCCTCATGCTGCTGCCAGGTCCAGAGTCTCTCATGGGTCCCTGTACGGCCTCCCATTGCTGCTGTCTCCATCGCCACACTCTGCCGTGTGCCACTTTCAGGTCTCCTCACACACTGCTGGTGTGTTGAATTTTTTGACATAGGGTGCTGGCAGATTACGGGCCTCCTATAGCTGCTGCCAGGCCCCTAATCTGCCATAGGCCCCTATATACCGCCTCCTCATGCTGCTGCCAGGTCCAGAGTCTCTCATGGGTCCCTGTACGGCCTCCCATTGCTGCTGTCTCCATCGCCACACTCTGCCATGTGCCACTTTCAGGTCTCCTCACACACTGCTGTTGTGTTCAATTTTTTGTCATAGGGTGCTGGCAGATTACGGGCCTCTTATAGCTGCTGCCAGGCCCCTAATCTGCCATGGGCCCCTATATACCGCCTCCTCATGCTGCTGCCAAGTCCACAGTCTCTCATGGGTCCCTGTACGGCCTCCCATTGCTGCTGTCTCCATCGCCACACTCTGCCATGTGCCACTTTCAGGTCTCCTCACACACTGCTGGTGTGTTGAATTTTTTGACATAGGGTGCTGGCAGATTACGGGCCTCTCATAGCTGCTGCCAGGCCCCTAATCTGCCATGGGCCCCTATACCGCCTCCTCATGCTGCTGCCAGGTCCAGGCGAACGTAGTCACACAGGGGAGGAACTTCTCAGTGTAATGAACAGAGAAATCGACAGATGGCTGTCTCCGCGCAAACTGAAAATCGGAACCATGTTGACCGACAACGAAAAGAACATGGTGTCTGCTCTGCGTCAAGTAAGGTTGTGCCATGCGCCATGCATGGCTCACGTGTTCAATCTGGTTGTCAAGCGGTTCCTAAAATCCACCATCCCACTGCAAGACATCCTTAAAATGTCACGTAAACTTTGCATGCATTTCAGCCATTCCTACACCGCAAAGCACACCCTCCTTGAGTTGCAGCGGCAGAACGGAATTGCACAGCGTCGCCTGATCTGCGACGTTGCAACAAGGTGAAATTCAACCCTACACATGTTAGACCGCCTTTACGAACAGCGAAAGGCCATCACCGATTTCCTGATGTTACAAGCGGATAAAGGTACTCCCCTGTGTAACTTCGATGTCAGCCATTGGCAGCTCATGCATGACACCTGCCGCTTGCTCAGGCCCTTTGAGGAGGCCACGCTATTCGTGAGTCGGCAGGACTATGGGATGAACGACGTCATTCCTCTGTTGCACGTCCTGGAACAAATGCTGTTAACAATGGCTGGTCAGGGTGCGGTAGACGTGGCGCACAGATCTCAACGCCACATGACCCCTGTGGGGGCAGGACAGGAAGAAGAGGAGGAGTTAGAGGAGGACATTTGTGCTCAGGAATTATTGAGTGAAATGGGTGGTTTTTCCACTCAGCGGACAGGAGTGGAGGAGCAGGAGCATCTGGTAGAGGAGGAGGAGGAGGAGACAGAGGACCCAGACGCACCGTGGCAGTATGCTGTGGAGATGGAGGCAGGGAGTCCCTCGCATTCCTTGGCACAAATGGCCCATAGCATGCTCGGTTGCTTGCGTAGCGACAGCCGAATAATAACCATCAGACAGAGGGATGACTTTTGGCTGTCCACCTTGTTGGACCCTCGCTACCGTTCAAAAATGGTGGCCTTTTTCACACCTGCTGAAAGGGAGGCCAAAATAACGTACTATAAAAACCACCTATGCAGTCAGTTGGTCTCTGCCTTTCTGCGCCAATGTCCATCCTCAGACACTGTGGGCCCTGTGCGCTCACGTTCCGCTGCCATGGCAGCAGGGGAGGGGTGGGGTGGTAGGAGCAGTGGCAGCTCCACCAGCAGCGGCTGCCTCAGTCTGCAGTCGATGATGAGTAGCTTTCTTCACCAGCGCAGTGAGGAAACTAACAACCAGCCGCAGCAGCAGCAGCATCAGGTGGACCTGGAGCAGGAGCTCAAACAACAGGCTTGGGCCTGCTTGGACAGCACCCTGCCAACTGAGGTAGACAATCCCCTTGACTACTGGGCAACGAAACTTGACCTTTGGCCCCAACTAGCTGAATTTGCCCTGGAAAGGCTGTCATGCCCGGCCAGTAGCGTGGCATCGGAGCGCGTGTTTAGTGCGGCAGGAGTTATTGTAACTCCGCGGAGGACACGACTGTCCACCCAAAGTGTGGAGAGACTCACGTTTGTGAAAATGAATCAGGCGTGGATTAGTCTGGATTTCAAACCACCAGTTCCTGACACAACTGACTAAATCCGCCATGAATCATGCCCCAAACATGTGCCACTTTCAGGTCTCCTCACACTGCTGGTGTGTTGAATTTTTTGACATAGGGTGCTGGCAGATTACGGGCCTCCCATTGCTGCTGCCAGGCCCCTAATCTGCCATGGGCCCCTATATACCGCCTCCTCATGCTGCTGCCAGGTCCATAGTCTCTCATGGGTCCCTGTACGGCCTCCCATTGCTGCTGTCTCCATCGCCACACTCTGCCATGTGCCACTTTCAGGTCTCCTCACACTGCTGGTGTGTTGAATTTTTTGACATAGGGTGCTGGCAGATTACGGGCCTCCCATAGCTGCTGCCAGGCCCCTAATCTGCCATGGGCCCCTATATACCGCCTCCTCATGCTGCTGCCAGGTCCAGAGTCTCTCATGGGTCCCTGTACGGCCTCCCATTGCTGCTGTCTCCATCGCCACACTCTGCCATGTGCCACTTTCAGGTCTCCTCACACACTGCTGGTGTGTTGAATTTTTTGACATAGGGTGCTGGCAGATTACGGGCCTCCCAAAGCTGCTGCCAGGCCCCTAATCTGCCATGGGCCCCTATATACCGCCTCCTCATGCTGCTGCCAAGTCCAGAGTCTGTCATGGGTCCCTGTACGGCCTCCCATTGCTGCTGTCTCCATCGCCACACTCTGCCATGTGCCACTTTCAGGTCTCCTCACACACTGCTGGTGTGTTCAATTTTTTGACATAGGGTGCTGGCAGATTACGGGCCTCCCATAGCTGCTGCCAGGCCCCTAATCTGCCATAGGCCCCTATATACCGCCTCCTCATGCTGCTGCCAGGTCCAGAGTCTCTCATGGGTCCCTGTACGGCCTCCCATTGCTGCTGTCTCCATCGCCACACTCTGCCATGTGCCACTTTCAGGTCTCCTCACACTGCTGGTGTGTTGAATTTTTTGACATAGGGTGCTGGCAGATTACGGGCCTCCCATAGCTGCTGCCAGGCCCCTAATCTGCCATAGGCCCCTATATACCGCCTCCTCATGCTGCTGCCAGGTCCAGAGTCTGTCCTGGGTCCCTGTACGGCCTCCCATTGCTGCTGTCTCCATCGCCACACTCTGCCATGTGCCACTTTCAGGTCTCCTCACACACTGCTGGTGTGTTGAATTTTTTGACATAGGGTGCTGGCAGATTACGGGCCTCCCATAGCTGCTGCCAGGCCCCTAATCTGCCATGGGCCCCTATATACCGCCTCCTCATGCTGCTGCCAGGTCCAGAGTCTCTCATGGGTCCCTGTACGGCCTCCCATTGCTGCTGTCTCCATCGCCACACTCTGCCATGTGCCACTTTCAGGTCTCCTCACACACTGCTGGTGTGTTGAATTTTTTGACATAGGGTGCTGGCAGATTACGGGCCTCCCATAGCTGCTGCCAGGCCCCTAATCTGCCATGGGCCCCTATATACCGCCTCCTCATGCTGCTGCCAAGTCCAGAGTCTGTCATGGGTCCCTGTACGGCCTCCCATTGCTGCTGTCTCCATCGCCACACTCTGCCATGTGCCACTTTCAGGTCTCCTCACACTGCTGGTGTGTTGAATTTTTTGACATAGGGTGCTGGCAGATTACGGGCCTCCCATAGCTGCTGCCAGGCCCCTAATCTGCCATGGGCCCCTGTATACCGCCTCCTCATGCTGCTGCCAGGTCCAGAGTCTCTCATGGGTCCCTGTACGGCCTCCCATTGCTGCTGTCTCCATCGTCACACTCTGCCATGTGCCACTTTCAGGTCTCCTCACACACTGCTGGTGTGTTGAATTTTTTGACATAGGGTGCTGGCAGATTACGGGCCTCCCATAGCTGCTGCCAGGCCCCTAATCTGCCATGGGCCCCTATACACCGCCTCCTCATGCTGCTGCCAGGTCCAGAGTCTCTCATGGGTCCCTGTACGGCCTCCCATTGCTGCTGTCTCCATCGCCACACTCTGCCATGTGCCACTTTCAGGTCTCCTCACACACTGCTGGTGTGTTGAATTTTTTGACAAAGGGTGCTGGCAGATTACGGGCCTCCCATAGCTGCTGCCAGGCCCCTAATCTGCCATGGGCCCCTATATACCGCCTCCTCATGCTGCTGCCAAGTCCAGAGTCTGTCATGGGTCCCTGTACGGCCTCCCATTGCTGCTGTCTCCATCGCCACACTCTGCCATGTGCCACTTTCAGGTCTCCTCACACACTGCTGGTGTGTTGAATTTTTTGACATAGGGTGCTGGCAGATTACGGGCCTCCTATAGCTGCTGCCAGGACCCTAATCTGCCATAGGCCCCTATATACCGCCTCCTCATGCTGCTGCCAAGTCCAGAGTCTCTCATGGGTCCCTGTACGGCCTCCCATTGCTGCTGTCTCCATCGCCACACTCTGCCATGTGCCACTTTCAGGTCTCCTCACACACTGCTGGTGTGTTGAATTTTTTGACATAGGGTGCTGGCAGATTACGGGCCTCCTATAGCTGCTGCCAGGCCCCTAATCTGCCATAGGCCCCTATATACCGCCTCCTCATGCTGCTGCCAGGTCCAGAGTCTCTCATGGGTCCCTGTACGGCCTCCCATTGCTGCTGTCTCCATCGCCACACTCTGCCATGTGCCACTTTCAGGTCTCCTCACACACTGCTGTTGTGTTCAATTTTTTGACATAGGGTGCTGGAGGATTACGGGCCTCCCATAGCTGCTGCCAGGCCCCTAATCTGCCATGGGCCCCTATATACCGCCTCCTCATGCTGCTGCCAAGTCCAGAGTCTGTCCTGGGTCCCTGTACGGCCTCCCATTGCTGCTGTCTCCATCGCCAAACTCTGCCATGTGCCACTTTCAGGTCTCCTCACACACGGCTGGTGTGTTGAATTTTTTGACATAGGGTGCTGGCAGATTACGGGCCTCCTATAGCTGCTGCCAGGCCCCTAATCTGCCATAGGCCCCTATAAACCGCCTCCTCATGCTGCTGCCAAGTCCAGAGTCTCTCATGGGTCCCTGTACGGCCTCCCATTGCTGCTGTCTCCATCGCCACACTCTGCCATGTGCCACTTTCAGGTCTCCTCACACACTGCTGGTGTGTTGAATTTTTTGACATAGGGTGCTGGCAGATTACGGGCCTCCTATAGCTGCTGCCAGGCCCCTAATCTGCCATAGGCCCCTATATACCGCCTCCTCATGCTGCTGCCAGGTCCAGAGTCTCTCATGGGTCCCTGTACGGCCTCCCATTGCTGCTGTCTCCATCGCCACACTCTGCCATGTGCCACTTTCAGGTCTCCTCACACACTGCTGTTGTGTTCAATTTTTTGACATAGGGTGCTGGCAGATTACGGGCCTCCCATAGCTTCTGCCAGGCCCCTAATCTGCCATGGGCCCCTATATACCGCCTCCTCATGCTGCTTCCAAGTCCAGAGTCTGTCATGGGTCCCTGTACGGCCTCCCATTGCTGCCGTCTCCATCGCCACACTCTGCCATGTGCCACTTTCAGGTCTCCTCACACACGGCTGGTGTGTTGAATTTTTTGACATAGGGTGCTGGCAGATTACGGGCCTCCTATAGCTGCTGCCAGGCCCCTAATCTGCCATAGGCCCCTATATACCGCCTCCTCATGCTGCTACCAAGTCCAGAGTCTCTCATGGGTCCCTGTACGGCCTCCCATTGCTGCTGTCTCCATCGCCACACTCTGCCATGTGCCACTTTCAGGTCTCCTCACACACTGCTGTTGTGTTCAATTTTTTGACATAGGGTGCTGGCAGATTACGGGCCTCCCATAGCTGCTGCCAGGCCCCTAATCTGCCATGGGCCCCTATATACCGCCTCCTCATGCTGCTGCCAAGTCCAGAGTCTGTCATGGGTCCCTGTACGGCCTCCCATTGCTGCTGTCTCCATCGCCACACTCTGCCATGTGCCACTTTCAGGTCTCCTCACACACTGCTGGTGTGTTGAATTTTTTGACATAGGGTGCTGGCAGATTACGGGCCTCCTATAGCTGCTGCCAGGCCCCTAATCTGCCATAGGCCCCTATATACCGCCTCCTCATGCTGCTGCCAGGTCCAGAGTCTCTCATGGGTCCCTGTACGGCCTCCCATTGCTGCTGTCTCCATCGCCACACTCTGCCATGTGCCACTTTCAGGTCTCCTCACACACTGCTGGTGTGTTGAATTTTTTGACATAGGGTGCTGGCAGATTACGGGCCTCCTATAGCTGCTGCCAGGCCCCTAATCTGCCATAGGCCCCTATATACCGCCTCCTCATGCTGCTGCCAGGTCCAGAGTCTCTCATGGGTCCCTGTACGGCCTCCCATTGCTGCTGTCTCCATCGCCACACTCTGCCATGTGCCACTTTCAGGTCTCCTCACACACTGCTGTTGTGTTCAATTTTTTGACATAGGGTGCTGGAGGATTACGGGCCTCCCATAGCTGCTGCCAGGCCCCTAATCTGCCATGGGCCCCTATATACCGCCTCCTCATGCTGCTGCCAAGTCCAGAGTCTGTCCTGGGTCCCTGTACGGCCTCCCATTGCTGCTGTCTCCATCGCCAAACTCTGCCATGTGCCACTTTCAGGTCTCCTCACACACGGCTGGTGTGTTGAATTTTTTGACATAGGGTGCTGGCAGATTACGGGCCTCCTATAGCTGCTGCCAGGCCCCTAATCTGCCATAGGCCCCTATAAACCGCCTCCTCATGCTGCTGCCAAGTCCAGAGTCTCTCATGGGTCCCTGTACGGCCTCCCATTGCTGCTGTCTCCATCGCCACACTCTGCCATGTGCCACTTTCAGGTCTCCTCACACACTGCTGGTGTGTTGAATTTTTTGACATAGGGTGCTGGCAGATTACGGGCCTCCTATAGCTGCTGCCAGGCCCCTAATCTGCCATAGGCCCCTATATACCGCCTCCTCATGCTGCTGCCAGGTCCAGAGTCTCTCATGGGTCCCTGTACGGCCTCCCATTGCTGCTGTCTCCATCGCCACACTCTGCCATGTGCCACTTTCAGGTCTCCTCACACACTGCTGTTGTGTTCAATTTTTTGACATAGGGTGCTGGCAGATTACGGGCCTCCCATAGCTTCTGCCAGGCCCCTAATCTGCCATGGGCCCCTATATACCGCCTCCTCATGCTGCTTCCAAGTCCAGAGTCTGTCATGGGTCCCTGTACGGCCTCCCATTGCTGCCGTCTCCATCGCCACACTCTGCCATGTGCCACTTTCAGGTCTCCTCACAC
Organism: Staurois parvus; assembly: GCF_062004578.1. NCBI lineage: Eukaryota > Metazoa > Chordata > Amphibia > Anura > Ranidae > Staurois > Staurois parvus. The sequence goes on along the minus strand of NW_028318344.1, from coordinate 8,329,158 downwards.
ACTGCTGGTGTGTTGAATTTTTTGACATAGGGTGCTGGCAGATTACGGGCCTCCTATAGCTGCTGCCAGGCCCCTAATCTGCCATAGGCCCCTATATGCCGCCTCCTCATGCTGCTGCCAAGTCCAGAGTCTCTCATGGGTCCCTGTACGGCCTCCCATTGCTGCTGTCTCCATCGCCACACTCTGCCATGTGCCACTTTCAGGTCTCCTCACACACTGCTGTTGTGTTCAATTTTTTGACATAGGGTGCTGGCAGATTACGGGCCTCCCATAGCTGCTGCCAGGCCCCTAATCTGCCATGGGCCCCTATATACCGCCTCCTCATGCTGCTGCCAAGTCCAGAGTCTGTCATGGGTCCCTGTACGGCCTCCCATTGCTGCTGTCTCCATCGCCACACTCTGCCATGTGCCACTTTCAGGTCTCCTCACACACTGCTGGTGTGTTGAATTTTTTGACATAGGGTGCTGGCAGATTACGGGCCTCCTATAGCTGCTGCCAGGCCCCTAATCTGCCATAGGCCCCTATATACCGCCTCCTCATGCTGCTGCCAGGTCCAGAGTCTCTCATGGGTCCCTGTACGGCCTCCCATTGCTGCTGTCTCCATCGCCACACTCTGCCATGTGCCACTTTCAGGTCTCCTCACACACTGCTGGTGTGTTGAATTTTTTGACATAGGGTGCTGGCAGATTACGGGCCTCCTATAGCTGCTGCCAGGCCCCTAATCTGCCATAGGCCCCTATATACCGCCTCCTCATGCTGCTGCCAGGTCCAGAGTCTCTCATGGGTCCCTGTACGGCCTCCCATTGCTGCTGTCTCCATCGCCACACTCTGCCATGTGCCACTTTCAGGTCTCCTCACACACTGCTGTTGTGTTCAATTTTTTGACATAGGGTGCTGGAGGATTACGGGCCTCCCATAGCTGCTGCCAGGCCCCTAATCTGCCATGGGCCCCTATATACCGCCTCCTCATGCTGCTGCCAAGTCCAGAGTCTGTCCTGGGTCCCTGTACGGCCTCCCATTGCTGCTGTCTCCATCGCCAAACTCTGCCATGTGCCACTTTCAGGTCTCCTCACACACGGCTGGTGTGTTGAATTTTTTGACATAGGGTGCTGGCAGATTACGGGCCTCCTATAGCTGCTGCCAGGCCCCTAATCTGCCATAGGCCCCTATAAACCGCCTCCTCATGCTGCTGCCAAGTCCAGAGTCTCTCATGGGTCCCTGTACGGCCTCCCATTGCTGCTGTCTCCATCGCCACACTCTGCCATGTGCCACTTTCAGGTCTCCTCACACACTGCTGGTGTGTTGAATTTTTTGACATAGGGTGCTGGCAGATTACGGGCCTCCTATAGCTGCTGCCAGGCCCCTAATCTGCCATAGGCCCCTATATACCGCCTCCTCATGCTGCTGCCAGGTCCAGAGTCTCTCATGGGTCCCTGTACGGCCTCCCATTGCTGCTGTCTCCATCGCCACACTCTGCCATGTGCCACTTTCAGGTCTCCTCACACACTGCTGGCGTTTTGAATTTTTTGACATAGGGTGCTGGCAGATTACGGGCCTCCTATAGCTGCTGCCAGGCCCCTAATCTGCCATAGGCCCCTATATACCGCCTCCTCATGCTGCTGCCAGGTCCAGAGTCTCTCATGGGTCCCTGTACGGCCTCCCATTGCTGCTGTCTCCATCGCCACACTCTGCCATGTGCCACTTTCAGGTCTCCTCACACACTGCTGTTGTGTTCAATTTTTTGACATAGGGTGCTGGCAGATTACGGGCCTCCCATAGCTTCTGCCAGGCCCCTAATCTGCCATGGGCCCCTATATACCGCCTCCTCATGCTGCTTCCAAGTCCAGAGTCTGTCATGGGTCCCTGTACGGCCTCCCATTGCTGCCGTCTCCATCGCCACACTCTGCCATGTGCCACTTTCAGGTCTCCTCACACACTGCTGGTGTGTTGAATTTTTTGACATAGGGTGCTGGCAGATTACGGGCCTCCTATAGCTGCTGCCAGGCCCCTAATCTGCCATAGGCCCCTATATACCGCCTCCTCATGCTGCTGCCAGGTCCAGAGTCTCTCATGGGTCCCTGTACGGCCTCCCATTGCTGCTGTCTCCATCGCCACACTCTGCCATGTGCCACTTTCAGGTCTCCTCACACACTGCTGGTGTGTTGAATTTTTTGACATAGGGTGCTGGCAGATTACGGGCCTCCTATAGCTGCTGCCAGGCCCCTAATCTGCCATAGGCCCCTATATACCGCCTCCTCATGCTGCTGCCAGGTCCAGAGTCTCTCATGGGTCCCTGTACGGCCTCCCATTGCTGCTGTCTCCATCGCCACACTCTGCCATGTGCCACTTTCAGGTCTCCTCACACACTGCTGTTGTGTTCAATTTTTTGACATAGGGTGCTGGAGGATTACGGGCCTCCCATAGCTGCTGCCAGGCCCCTAATCTGCCATGGGCCCCTATATACCGCCTCCTCATGCTGCTGCCAAGTCCAGAGTCTGTCCTGGGTCCCTGTACGGCCTCCCATTGCTGCTGTCTCCATCGCCAAACTCTGCCATGTGCCACTTTCAGGTCTCCTCACACACGGCTGGTGTGTTGAATTTTTTGACATAGGGTGCTGGCAGATTACGGGCCTCCTATAGCTGCTGCCAGGCCCCTAATCTGCCATAGGCCCCTATAAACCGCCTCCTCATGCTGCTGCCAAGTCCAGAGTCTCTCATGGGTCCCTGTACGGCCTCCCATTGCTGCTGTCTCCATCGCCACACTCTGCCATGTGCCACTTTCAGGTCTCCTCACACACTGCTGGTGTGTTGAATTTTTTGACATAGGGTGCTGGCAGATTACGGGCCTCCTATAGCTGCTGCCAGGCCCCTAATCTGCCATAGGCCCCTATATACCGCCTCCTCATGCTGCTGCCAGGTCCAGAGTCTCTCATGGGTCCCTGTACGGCCTCCCATTGCTGCTGTCTCCATCGCCACACTCTGCCATGTGCCACTTTCAGGTCTCCTCACACACTGCTGTTGTGTTCAATTTTTTGACATAGGGTGCTGGCAGATTACGGGCCTCCCATAGCTTCTGCCAGGCCCCTAATCTGCCATGGGCCCCTATATACCGCCTCCTCATGCTGCTTCCAAGTCCAGAGTCTGTCATGGGTCCCTGTACGGCCTCCCATTGCTGCCGTCTCCATCGCCACACTCTGCCATGTGCCACTTTCAGGTCTCCTCACACACTGCTGGTGTGTTGAATTTTTTGACATAGGGTGCTGGCAGATTACGGGCCTCCTATAGCTGCTGCCAGGCCCCTAATCTGCCATAGGCCCCTATATACCGCCTCCTCATGCTGCTGCCAAGTCCAGAGTCTCTCATGGGTCCCTGTACGGCCTCCCATTGCTGCTGTCTCCATCGCCACACTCTGCCATGTGCCACTTTCAGGTCTCCTCACACACTGCTGTTGTGTTCAATTTTTTGACATAGGGTGCTGGCAGATTACGGGCCTCCCATAGCTGCTGCCAGGCCCCTAATCTGCCATAGGCCCCTATATACCGCCTCCTCATGCTGCTGCCAGGTCCAGAGTCTCTCATGGGTCCCTGTACGGCCTCCCATTGCTGCTGTCTCCATCGCCACACTCTGCCATGTGCCACTTTCAGGTCTCCTCACACACTGCTGTTGTGTTCAATTTTTTGACATAGGGTGCTGGCAGATTACGGGCCTCCCATAGCTTCTGCCAGGCCCCTAATCTGCCATGGGCCCCTATATACCGCCTCCTCATGCTGCTTCCAAGTCCAGAGTCTGTCATGGGTCCCTGTACGGCCTCCCATTGCTGCCGTCTCCATCGCCACACTCTGCCATGTGCCACTTTCAGGTCTCCTCACACACTGCTGGTGTGTTGAATTTTTTGACATAGGGTGCTGGCAGATTACGGGCCTCCTATAGCTGCTGCCAGGCCCCTAATCTGCCATAGGCCCCTATATACCGCCTCCTCATGCTGCTGCCAAGTCCAGAGTCTCTCATGGGTCCCTGTACGGCCTCCCATTGCTGCTGTCTCCATCGCCACACTCTGCCATGTGCCACTTTCAGGTCTCCTCACACACTGCTGTTGTGTTCAATTTTTTGACATAGGGTGCTGGCAGATTACGGGCCTCCCATAGCTGCTGCCAGGCCCCTAATCTGCCATGGGCCCCTATATACCGCCTCCTCATGCTGCTGCCAAGTCCAGAGTCTGTCATGGGTCCCTGTACGGCCTCCCATTGCTGCTGTCTCCATCGCCACACTCTGCCATGTGCCACTTTCAGGTCTCCTCACACACTGCTGGTGTGTTGAATTTTTTGACATAGGGTGCTGGCAGATTACGGGCCTCCTATAGCTGCTGCCAGGCCCCTAATCTGCCATAGGCCCCTATATACCGCCTCCTCATGCTGCTGCCAGGTCCAGAGTCTCTCATGGGTCCCTGTACGGCCTCCCATTGCTGCTGTCTCCATCGCCACACTCTGCCATGTGCCACTTTCAGGTCTCCTCACACACTGCTGGTGTGTTGAATTTTTTGACATAGGGTGCTGGCAGATTACGGGCCTCCTATAGCTGCTGCCAGGCCCCTAATCTGCCATAGGCCCCTATATACCGCCTCCTCATGCTGCTGCCAGGTCCAGAGTCTCTCATGGGTCCCTGTACGGCCTCCCATTGCTGCTGTCTCCATCGCCACACTCTGCCATGTGCCACTTTCAGGTCTCCTCACACACTGCTGTTGTGTTCAATTTTTTGACATAGGGTGCTGGCAGATTACGGGCCTCCCATAGCTGCTGCCAGGCCCCTAATCTGCCATGGGCCCCTATATACCGCCTCCTCATGCTGCTGCCAATTCCAGAGTCTCTCATGGGTCCCTGTACGGCCTCCCATTGCTGCTGTCTCCATCGCCACACTCTGCCATGTGCCACTTTCAGGTCTCCTCACACACTGCTGGTGTGTTGAATTTTTTGACATAGGGTGCTGGCAGATTACGGGCCTCCCATAGCTGCTGCCAGGCCCCTAATCTGCCATGGGCCCCTATACCGCCTCCTCATGCTGCTGCCAGGTCCAGGCGAACGTAGTCACACAGGGGAGGAACTTCTCAGTGTAATGAACAGAGAAATCGACAGATGGCTGTCTCCGCGCAAACTGAAAATCGGAACCATGTTGACCGACAACGGAAAGAACATGGTGTCTGCTCTGCGTCAAGTAAGGTTGTGCCATGCGCCATGCATGGCTCACGTGTTCAATCTGGTTGTCAAGCGGTTCCTAAAATCCACCATCCCACTGCAAGACATCCTTAAAATGTCACGTAAACTTTGCATGCATTTCAGCCATTCCTACACCGCAAAGCACACCCTCCTTGAGCTGCAGCGGCAGAACGGAATTGCACAGCGTCGCCTGATCTGCGACGTTGCAACAAGGTGGAATTCAACCCTACACATGTTAGACCGCCTTTACGAACAGCGAAAGGCCATCACCGATTTCCTGATGTTACAAGCGGATAAAGGTACTCCCCTGTGTAACTTCGATGTCAGCCATTGGCAGCTCATGCGTGACACCTGCCGCTTGCTCAGGCCCTTTGAGGAGGCCACGCTATTCGTGAGTCGGCAGGACTATGGGATGAACGACGTCATTCCTCTGTTGCACGTCCTGGAACAAATGCTGTTAACAATGGCTGGTCAGGGTGCGGTAGACGTGGCGCACAGATCTCAACGCCACATGACCCCTGTGGGGGCAGGACAGGAAGAAGAGTAGGAGTTAGAGGAGGACATTTGTGCTCAGGAATTATTGAGTCAAATGGGTGGTTTTTCCACTCAGCGGACAGGAGTGGAGGAGCAGGAGCATCTGGTAGAGGAGGAGGAGACAGAGGACCCAGACGCACCGTGGCAGTATGCTGTGGAGATGGAGGCAGGGAGTCCCTCGCATTCCTTGGCACAAATGGCCCATAGCATGCTCGGTTGCTTGCGTAGCGACAGCCGAATAATAACCATCAGACAGAGGGATGACTTTTGGCTGTCCACCTTGTTGGACCCTCGCTACCGTTCAAAAATGGTGGCCTTTTTCACACCTGCTGAAAGGGAGGCCAAAATAACGTACTATAAAAACCACCTATGTAGTCAGTTGGTCTCTGCCTTTCTGCGCCAATGTCCATCCTCAGACACTGTGGGCCCTGTGCGCTCACGTTCCGCTGCCATGGCAGCAGGGGAGGGGTGGGGTGGTAGGAGCAGTGGCAGCTCCACCAGCAGCGGCTGCCTCAGTCTGCAGTCGATGATGAGTAGCTTTCTTCACCAGCGCAGTGAGGAAACTAATAACCAGCCGCAGCAGCAGCAGCATCAGGTGGACCTGGAGCAGGAGCTCAAACAACAGGCTTGGGCCTACTTGGACAGCACCCTGCCAACCGAGGTAGACAATCCCCTTGACTACTTGGCAAAGAAACTTGACCTTTGGCCCCAACTAGCTGAATTTGCCCTGGAAAGGCTGTCATGCCCGGCCAGTAGCGTGGCATCGGAGCGCGTGTTTAGTGCGGCAGGAGTTATTGTAACTCCGCGGAGGACACGACTGTCCACCCAAAGTGTGGAGAGACTCACGTTTGTGAAAATGAATCAGGCGTGGATTAGTCTGGATTTCAAACCACCAGTTCCTGACACAACTGACTAAATCCGCCATGAATCATGCCCCAAACATGTGCCACTTTCAGGTCTCCTCACACTGCTGGTGTGTTGAATTTTTTGACATAGGGTGCTGGCAGATTACGGGCCTCCCATAGCTGCTGCCAGGCCCCTAATCTGCCATGGGCCCCTATATACCGCCTCCTCATGCTGCTGCCAAGTCCAGAGTCTGTCATGGGTCCCTGTACGGCCTCCCATTGCTGCTGTCTCCATCGCCACACTCTGCCATGTGCCACTTTCAGGTCTCCTCACACACTGCTGGTGTGTTGAATTTTTTGACATAGGGTGCTGGCAGATTACGGGCCTCCCATTGCTGCTGCCAGGCCCCTAATCTGCCATGGGCCCCTATATACCGGTCCTCATGCTGCTGCCAGGTCCATAGTCTCTCATGGGTCCCTGTACGGCCTCCCATTGCTGCTGTCTCCATCGCCACACTCTGCCATGTGCCACTTTCAGGTCTCCTCACACTGCTGGTGTGTTGAATTTTTTGACATAGGGTGCTGGCAGATTACGGGCCTCCCATAGCTGCTGCCAGGCCCCTAATCTGCCATGGGCCCCTATATACCGCCTCCTCATGCTGCTGCCAAGTCCAGAGTCTGTCATGGGTCCCTGTACGGCCTCCCATTGCTGCTGTCTCCATCGCCACACTCTGCCATGTGCCACTTTCAGGTCTCCTCACACACTGCTGGTGTGTTGAATTTTTTGACATAGGGTGCTGGCAGATTACGGGCCTCCCATTGCTGCTGCCAGGCCCCTAATCTGCCATGGGCCCCTATATACCGCCTCCTCATGCTGCTGCCAGGTCCATAGTCTCTCATGGGTCCCTGTACGGCCTCCCATTGCTGCTGTCTCCATCGCCACACTCTGCCATGTGCCACTTTCAGGTCTCCTCACACACTGCTGGTGTGTTGAATTTTTTGACATAGGGTGCTGGCAGATTACGGGCCTCCCATAGCTGCTGCCAGGCCCCTAATCTGCCATGGGCCCCTATATACCGCCTCCTCATGCTGCTGCCAAGTCCAGAGTCTGTCATGGGTCCCTGTACGGCCTCCCATTGCTGCTGTCTCCATCGCCACACTCTGCCATGTGCCACTTTCAGGTCTCCTCACACACTGCTGGTGTGTTGAATTTTTTGACATAGGGTGCTGGCAGATTACGGGCCTCCTATAGCTGCTGCCAGGCCCCTAATCTGTCATGGGCCCCTATATACCGCCTCCTCATGCTGCTGCCAAGTCCAGAGTCTGTCATGGGTCCCTGTACGGCCTCCCATTGCTGCTGTCTCCATCGCCACACTCTGCCATGTGCCACTTTCAGGTCTCCTCACACACTGCTGGTGTGTTGAATTTTTTGACATAGGGTGCTGGCAGATTACGGGCCTCCTATAGCTGCTGCCAGGCCCCTAATCTGCCATAGGCCCCTATATACCGCCTCCTCATGCTGCTGCCAGGTCCAGAGTCTCTCATGGGTCCCTGTACGGCCTCCCATTGCTGCTGTCTCCATCGCCACACTCTGCCATGTGCCACTTTCAGGTCTCCTCACACACTGCTGGTGTGTTGAATTTTTTGACATAGGGTGCTGGCAGATTACCGGCCTCCCATAGCTGCTGCCAGGCCCCTAATCTGCCATTGTCCCCTATATACAGCCTCCTCATGCTGCTGCCAGGTCCAGAGTCTCTCATGGGTCCCTGTACGGCCTCCCATTGCTGCTGTCTCCATCGCCACACTCTGCCATGTGCCACTTTCAGGTCTCCTCACACACTGCTGGTGTGTTGAATTTTTTGACATAGGGTGCTGGCAGATTACGGGTCTCCCATAGCTGCTGCCAGGCCCCTAATCTGCCATGGGCCCCTATATACCGCCTCCTCATGCTGCTGCCAAGTCCAGAGTCTGTCATGGGTCCCTGTACGGCCTCCCATTGCTGCTGTCTCCATCGCCACACTCTGCCATGTGCCACTTTCAGGTCTCCTCACACACTGCTGGTGTGTTGAATTTTTTGACATAGGGTGCTGGCAGATTACGGGCCTCCCATAGCTGCTGCCAGGCCCCTAATCTGCCATAGGACCCTATATACCGCCTCCTCATGCTGCTGCCAGGTCCAGAGTCTCTCATGGGTCCCTGTACGGCCTCCCATTGCTGCTGTCTCCATCGCCACACTCTGCCATGTGCCACTTTCAGGTCTCCTCACACTGCTGGTGTGTTGAATTTTTTGACATAGGGTGCTGGCAGATTACGGGCCTCCCATAGCTGCTGCCAGGCCCCTAATCTGCCATAGGCCCCTATATACTGCCTCCTCATGCTGCTGCCAGGTCCAGAGTCTCTCATGGGTCCCTGTACGGCCTCCCATTGCTGCTGTCTCCATCGCCACACTCTGCCATGTGCCACTTTCAGGTCTCCTCACACACTGCTGGTGTGTTGAATTTTTTGACATAGGGTACTGGCAGATTACGGGCCTCCCATAGCTGCTGCCAGGCCCCTAATCTGCCATGGGCCCCTATATACCGCCTCCTCATGCTGCTGCCAGGTCCAGAGTCTCTCATGGGTCCCTGTACGGCCTCCCATTGCTGCTGTCTCCATCGCCACACTCTGCCATGTGCCACTTTCAGGTCTCCTCACACACTGCTGGTGTGTTGAATTTTTTGACATAGGGTGCTGGCAGATTACGGGCCTCCCATAGCTGCTGCCAGGCCCCTAATCTGCCATGGGCCCCTATATACCGCCTCCTCATGCTGCTGCCAAGTCCAGAGTCTGTCATGGGTCCCTGTATGGCCTTCCATTGCTGCTGTCTCCATCGCCACACTCTGCCATGTGCCACTTTCAGGTCTCCTCACACTGCTGGTGTGTTGAATTTTTTGACATAGGGTGCTGGCAGATTACGGGCCTCCCATAGCTGCTGCCAGGCCCCTAATCTGCCATAGGCCCCTATATACCGCCTCCTCATGCTGCTGCCAGGTCCAGAGTCTCTCATGGGTCCCTGTACGGCCTCCCATTGCTGCTGTCTCCATCGCCACACTCTGCCATGTGCCACTTTCAGGTCTCCTCACACACTGCTGGTGTGTTGAATTTTTTGACATAGGGTGCTGGCAGATTACGGGCCTCCTATAGCTGCTGCCAGGCCCCTAATCTGCCATGGGCCCCTATATACCACCTCTTCATGCTGCTGCCAAGTCCAGAGTCTGTCATGGGTCCCTGTACGGCCTCCCATTGCTGCTGTCTCCATCGCCACACTCTGCCATGTGCCACTTTCAGGTCTCCTCACACACTGCTGGTGTGTTGAATTTTTTGACATAGGGTGCTGGCAGATTACGGGCCTCCTATAGCTGCTGCCAGGCCCCTAATCTGCCATAGGCCCCTATATACCGCCTCCTCATGCTGCTGCCAGGTCCAGAGTCTGTCATGGGTCCCTGTACGGCCTCCCATTGCTGCTATCTCCATCGCCACACTCTGCCATGTGCCACTTTCAGGTCTCCTCACACACTGCTGGTGTGTTGAATTTTTTGACATAGGGTGCTGGCAGATTACGGGCCTCCCATAGCTGCTGCCAGGCCCCTAATCTGCCATAGGCCCCTATATACCGCCTCCTCATGCTGCTGCCAAGTCCAGAGTCTGTCATGGGTCCCTGTACGGCCTCCCATTGCTGCTGTCTCCATCGCCACACTCTGCCATGTGCCACTTTCAGGTCTCCTCACACACTGCTGGTGTGTTGAATTTTTTGACATAGGGTGCTGGCAGATTACGGGCCTCCCATAGCTGCTGCCAGGCCCCTAATCTGCCATGGTCCCCTGTATACCGCCTCCTCATGCTGCTGCCAGGTCCAGAGTCTCTCATGGGTCCCTGTACGGCCTCCCATTGCTGCTGTCTCCATCGCCACACTCTGCCATGTGCCACTTTCAGGTCTCCTCACACACTGCTGGTGTGTTGAATTTTTTGACATAGGGTGCTGGCAGATTACGGGCCTCCTATAGCTGCTGCCAGGCCCCTAATCTGCCATAGGCCCCTATATACCGCCTCCTCATGCTGCTGCCAGGTCCAGAGTCTGTCATGGGTCCCTGTACGGCCTCCCATTGCTGCTATCTCCATCGCCACACTCTGCCATGTGCCACTTTCAGGTCTCCTCACACACTGCTGGTGTGTTGAATTTTTTGACATAGGGTGCTGGCAGATTACGGGCCTCCCATAGCTGCTGCCAGGCCCCTAATCTGCCATAGGCCCCTATATACCGCCTCCTCATGCTGCTGCCAAGTCCAGAGTCTGTCATGGGTCCCTGTACGGCCTCCCATTGCTGCTGTCTCCATCGCCACACTCTGCCATGTGCCACTTTCAGGTCTCCTCACACACTGCTGGTGTGTTGAATTTTTTGACATAGGGTGCTGGCAGATTACGGGCCTCCCATAGCTGCTGCCAGGCCCCTAATCTGCCATGGTCCCCTATATACCGCCTCCTCATGCTGCTGCCAGGTCCAGAGTCTCTCATGGGTCCCTGTACGGCCTCCCATTGCTGCTGTCTCCATCGCCACACTCTGCCATGTGCCACTTTCAGGTCTCCTCACACACTGCTGGTGTGTTGAATTTTTTGACATAGGGTGCTGGCAGATTACGGGCCTCCTATAGCTGCTGCCAGGCCCCTAATCTGCCATAGGCCCCTATATACCGCCTCCTCATGCTGCTGCCAAGTCCAGAGTCTCTCATGGGTCCCTGTACGGCCTCCCATTGCTGCTGTCTCCATCGCCACACTCTGCCATGTGCCACTTTCAGGTCTCCTCACACTGCTGGTGTGTTGAATTTTTTGACATAGGGTGCTGGCAGATTACAGGCCTCCCATAGCTGCTGCCAGGCCCCTAATCTGCCATAGGCCCCTATATACTGCCTCCTCATGCTGCTGCCAGGTCCAGAGTCTCTCATGGGTCCCTGTACGGCCTCCCATTGCTGCTGTCTCCATCGCCACACTCTGCCATGTGCCACTTTCAGGTCTCCTCACACACTGCTGGTGTGTTGAATTTTTTGACATAGGGTGCTGGCAGATTACGGGCCTCCCATAGCTGCTGCCAGGCCCCTAATCTGCCATGGGCCCCTATATACCGCCTCCTCATGCTGCTGCCAGGTCCAAAGTCTCTCATGGGTCCCTGTACGGCCTCCCATTGCTGCTGTCTCCATCGCCACACTCTGCCATGTGCCACTTTCAGGTCTCCTCACACACTGCTGGTGTGTTGAATTTTTTGACATAGGGTGCTGGCAGATTACGGGCCTCCCATAGCTGCTGCCAGGCCCCTAATCTGCCATGGGCCCCTATATACCGCCTCCTCATGCTGCTGCCAAGTCCATAGTCTGTCATGGGTCCCTGTACGGCCTCCCATTGCTGCTGTCTCCATCGCCACACTCTGCCATGTGCCACTTTCAGGTCTCCTCACACTGCTGGTGTGTTGAATTTTTTGACATAGGGTGCTGGCAGATTACGGGCCTCCCATAGCTGCTGCCAGGCCCCTAATCTGCCATAGGCCCCTATATACCGCCTCCTCATGCTGCTGCCAGGTCCATTGTCTCTCATGGGTCCCTGTACGGCCTCCCATTGCTGCTGTCTCCATCGCCACACTCTGCCATGTGCCACTTTCAGGTCTCCTCACACACTGCTGGTGTGTTGAATTTTTTGACATAGGGTGCTGGCAGATTACGGGCCTCCTATAGCTGCTGCCAGGCCCCTAATCTGCCATGGGCCCCTATATACCACCTCTTCATGCTGCTGCCAAGTCCAGAGTCTGTCATGGGTCCCTGTACGGCCTCCCATTGCTGCTGTCTCCATCGCCACACTCTGCCATGTGCCACTTTCAGGTCTCCTCACACACTGCTGGTGTGTTGAATTTTTTGACATAGGGTGCTGGCAGATTACGGGCCTCCTATAGCTGCTGCCAGGCCCCTAATCTGCCATAGGCCCCTATATACCGCCTCCTCATGCTGCTGCCAGGTCCAGAGTCTGTCATGGGTCCCTGTACGGCCTCCCATTGCTGCTATCTCCATCGCCACACTCTGCCATGTGCCACTTTCAGGTCTCCTCACACACTGCTGGTGTGTTGAATTTTTTGACATAGGGTGCTGGCAGATTACGGGCCTCCCATAGCTGCTGCCAGGCCCCTAATCTGCCATAGGCCCCTATATACCGCCTCCTCATGCTGCTGCCAAGTCCAGAGTCTGTCATGGGTCCCTGTACGGCCTCCCATTGCTGCTGTCTCCATCGCCACACTCTGCCATGTGCCACTTTCAGGTCTCCTCACACACTGCTGGTGTGTTGAATTTTTTGACATAGGGTGCTGGCAGATTACGGGCCTCCCATAGCTGCTGCCAGGCCCCTAATCTGCCATGGTCCCCTGTATACCGCCTCCTCATGCTGCTGCCAGGTCCAGAGTCTCTCATGGGTCCCTGTACGGCCTCCCATTGCTGCTGTCTCCATTGCCACACTCTGCCATGTGCCACTTTCAGGTCTCCTCACACACTGCTGGTGTGTTGAATTTTTTGACATAGGGTGCTGGCAGATTACGGGCCTCCTATAGCTGCTGCCAGGCCCCTAATCTGCCATAGGCCCCTATATACCGCCTCCTCATGCTGCTGCCAGGTCCAGAGTCTGTCATGGGTCCCTGTACGGCCTCCCATTGCTGCTATCTCCATCGCCACACTCTGCCATGTGCCACTTTCAGGTCTCCTCACACACTGCTGGTGTGTTGAATTTTTTGACATAGGGTGCTGGCAGATTACGGGCCTCCCATAGCTGCTGCCAGGCCCCTAATCTGCCATAGGCCCCTATATAACGCCTCCTCATGCTGCTGCCAAGTCCAGAGTCTGTCATGGGTCCCTGTACGGCCTCCCATTGCTGCTGTCTCCATCGCCACACTCTGCCATGTGCCACTTTCAGGTCTCCTCACACACTGCTGGTGTGTTGAATTTTTTGACATAGGGTGCTGGCAGATTACGGGCCTCCCATAGCTGCTGCCAGGCCCCTAATCTGCCATGGTCCCCTGTATACCGCCTCCTCATGCTGCTGCCAGGTCCAGAGTCTCTCATGGGTCCCTGTACGGCCTCCCATTGCTGCTGTCTCCATCGCCACACTCTGCCATGTGCCACTTTCAGGTCTCCTCACACACTGCTGGTGTGTTGAATTTTTTGACATAGGGTGCTGGCAGATTACGGGCCTCCTATAGCTGCTGCCAGGCCCCTAATCTGCCATAGGCCCCTATATACCGCCTCCTCATGCTGCTGCCAAGTCCAGAGTCTCTCATGGGTCCCTGTATGGCCTCCCATTGCTGCTGTCTCCATCGCCACACTCTGCCATGTGCCACTTTCAGGTCTCCTCACACACTGCTGGTGTGTTGAATTTTTTGACATAGGGTGCTGGCAGATTACGGGCCTCCTATAGCTGCTGCCAGGCCCCTAATCTGCCATGGGCCCCTATATACCGCCTCCTCATGCTGCTGCCAGGTCCAGAGTCTCTCATGGGTCCCTGTACGGCCTCCCATTGCTGCTGTCTCCATCGCCACACTCTGCCATGTGCCACTTTTAGGTCTCCTCACACACTGCTGGTGTGTTGAATTTTTTGACATAGGGTGCTGGCAGATTACGGGCCTCCCATAGCTGCTGCCAGGCCCCTAATCTGCCATGGGCCCCTATATACCGCCTCCTCATGCTGCTGCCAAGTCCAGAGTCTGTCATGGGTCCCTGTACGGCCTCCCATTGCTGCTGTCTCCATCGCCACACTCTGCCATGTGCCACTTTCAGGTCTCCTCACACACTGCTGGTGTGTTGAATTTTTTGACATAGGGTGCTGGCAGATTACGGGCCTCCTATAGCTGCTGCCAGGCCCCTAATCTGCCATAGGCCCCTATATACCGCCTCCTCATGCTGCTGCCAAGTCCAGAGTCTCTCATGGGTCCCTGTACGGCCTCCCATTGCTGCTGTCTCCATCGCCACACTCTGCCATGTGCCACTTTCAGGTCTCCTCACACACTGCTGGTGTGTTGAATTTTTTGACATAGGGTGCTGGCAGATTACGGGCCTCCTATAGCTGCTGCCAGGCCCCTAATCTGCCATAGGCCCCTATATACCGCCTCCTCATGCTGCTGCCAGGTCCAGAGTCTCTCACGGGTCCCTGTACGGCCTCCCATTGCTGCTGTCTCCATCGCCACACTCTGCCATGTGCCACTTTCAGGTCTCCTCACACACTGCTGTTGTGTTCAATTTTTTGACATAGGGTGCTGGAGGATTACGGGCCTCCCATAGCTGCTGCCAGGCCCCTAATCTGTCATGGGCCCCTATATACCGCCTCCTCATGCTGCTGCCAAGTCCAGAGTCTGTCCTGGGTCCCTGTACGGCCTCCCATTGCTGCTGTCTCCATCGCCACACTCTGCCATGTGCCACTTTCAGGTCTCCTCACACACTGCTGGTGTGTTGAATTTTTTGACATAGGGTGCTGGCAGATTACGGGCCTTCTATAGCTGCTGCCAGGCCCCTAATCTGCCATAGGCCCCTATAAACCGCCTCCTCATGCTGCTGCCAAGTGCAGAGTCTCTCATGGGTCCCTGTACGGCCTCCCATTGCTGCTGTCTCCATCGCCACACTCTGCCATTGACATAGGGTGCTGGCAGATTACTCTGCCATGTGCCACTTTCAGGTCTCCTCACACACTGCTGGTGTGTTGAATTTTTTGACATAGGGTGCTGGCAGATTACGGGCCTCCTATAGCTGCTGCCAGGCCCCTAATCTGCCATGGGCCCCTATATACCGCCTCCTCATGCTGCTGCCAGGTCCAGAGTCTCTCATGGGTCCCTGTACGGCCTCCCATTGCTGCTGTCTCCATCGCCACACTCTGCCATGTGCCACTTTCAGGTCTCCTCACACACTGCTGGTGTGTTGAATTTTTTGACATAGGGTGCTGGCAGATTACAGGCCTCCCATAGCTGCTGCCAGGCCCCTAATCTGCCATGGGCCCCTATATACCGCCTCCTCATGCTGCTGCCAAGTCCAGAGTCTCTCATGGGTCCCTGTACGGCCTCCCATTGCTGCTGTCTCCATCGCCACACTCTGCCATGTGCCACTTTCAGGTCTCCTCACACACTGCTGGTGTGTTGAATTTTTTGACATAGGGTGCTGGCAGATTACAGGCCTCCCATAGCTGCTGCCAGGCCCCTAATCTGCCATGGGCCCCTATACCGCCTCCTCATGCTGCTGCCAGGTCCAGGCGAACGTAGTCACACAGGGGAGGAACTTCTCAGTGTAATGAACAGAGAAATCGACAGATGGCTGTCTCCGCGCAAACTGAAAATCGGAACCATGTTGACCGACAACGGAAAGAACATGGTGTCTGCTCTGCGTCAAGTAAGGTTGTGCCATGCGCCATGCATGGCTCACGTGTTCAATCTGGTTGTCAAGCGGTTCCTAAAATCCACCATCCCACTGCAAGACATCCTTAAAATGTCACGTAAACTTTGCATGCATTTCAGCCATTCCTACACCGCGAAGCACACCCTCCTTGAGCTGCAGCGGCAGAACGGAATTGCACAGCATCGCCTGATCTGCGACGTTGCAACAAGGTGGAATTCAACCCTACACATGTTAGACCGCCTTTACGAACAGCGAAAGGCCATCACCGATTTCCTGATGTTACAAGCGGATAAAGGTACTCCCCTGTGTAACTTCGATGTCAGCCATTGGCAGCTCATGCGTGACACCTGCCGCTTGCTCAGGCCCTTTGAGGAGGCCACGCTATTCGTGAGTCGGCAGGACTATGGGATGAACGACGTCATTCCTCTGTTGCACGTCCTGGAACAAATGCTGTTAACAATGGCTGGTCAGGGTGCGGTAGACGTGGCGCACAGATCTCAACGCCACATGACCCCTGTGGGGGCAGGACAGGAAGAAGAGGAGGAGTTAGAGGAGGACATTTGTGCTCAGGAATTATTGAGTGAAATGGGTGGTTTTTCCACTCAGCGGACAGGAGTGGAGGAGCAGGAGCATCTGGTAGAGGAGGAGGAGACAGAGGACCCAGACGCACCGTGGCAGTATGCTGTGGAGATGGAGGCAGGGAGTCCCTCGCATTCCTTGGCACAAATGGCCCATAGCATGCTCGGTTGCTTGCGTAGCGACAGCCGAATAATAACCATCAGACAGAGGGATGACTTTTGGCTGTCCACCTTGTTGGACCCTCGCTACCGTTCAAAAATGGTGGCCTTTTTCACACCTGCTGAAAGGGAGGCCAAAATAACGTAATATAAAAACCACCTATGTAGTCAGTTGGTCTCTGCCTTTCTGCGCCAATGTCCATCCTCAGACACTGTGGGCCCTGTGCGCTCACGTTCCGCTGCCATGGCAGCAGGGGAGGGGTGGGGTGGTAGGAGCAGTGGCAGCTCCACCAGCAGCGGCTGCCTCAGTCTGCAGTCGATGATGAGTAGCTTTCTTCACCAGCGCAGTGAGGAAACTAATAACCAGCCGCAGCAGCAGCAGCATCAGGTGGACCTGGAACAGGAGCTCAAACAACAGGCTTGGGCCTACTTGGACAGCACCCTGCCAACCGAGGTAGACAATCCCCTTGACTACTGGGCAACGAAACTTGACCTTTAGCCCCAACTAGCTGAATTTGCCCTGGAAAGGCTGTCATGCCCGGCCAGTAGCGTGGCATCGGAGCGCGTGTTTAGTGCGGCAGGAGTTATTGTAACTCCGCGGAGGACACGACTGTCCACCCAAAGTGTGGAGAGACTCACGTTTGTGAAAATGAATCAGGCGTGGATTAGTCTGGATTTCAAACCACCAGTTCCTGACACAACTGACTAAATCCGCCATGAATCATGCCCCAAACATGTGCCACCTTCAGGTCTCCTCACACTGCTGGTGTGTTGAATTTTTTGACATAGGGTGCTGGCAGATTACGGGCCTCCCATAGCTGCTGCCAGGCCCCTAATCTGCCATGGGCCCCTATATACCGCCTCCTCATGCTGCTGCCAAGTCCAGAGTCTGTCATGGGTCCCTGTACGGCCTCCCATTGCTGCTGTCTCCATCGCCACACTCTGCCATGTGCCACTTTCAGGTCTCCTCACACACTGCTGGTGTGTTGAATTTTTTGACATAGGGTGCTGGCAGATTACGGGCCTCCCATTGCTGCTGCCAGGCCCCTAATCTGCCATGGGCCCCTATATACCGCCTCCTCATGCTGCTGCCAGGTCCATAGTCTCTCATGGGTCCCTGTACGGCCTCCCATTGCTGCTGTCTCCATCGCCACACTCTGCCATGTGCCACTTTCAGGTCTCCTCACACACTGCTGGTGTGTTGAATTTTTTGACATAGGGTGCTGGCAGATTACGGGCCTCCTATAGCTGCTGCCAGGCCCCTAATCTGCCATGGGTCCCTATATACCGCCTCCTCATGCTGCTGCCAAGTCCAGAGTCTGTCATGGGTCCCTGTACGGCCTCCCATTGCTGCTGTCTCCATCGCCACACTCTGCCATGTGCCACTTTCAGGTCTCCTCACACTGCTGGTGTGTTGAATTTTTTGACATAGGGTGCTGGCAGATTACGGGCCTCCCATAGCTGCTGCCAGGCCCCTAATCTGCCATGGGCCCCTATATACCGCCTCCTCATGCTGCTGCCGGGTCCAGAGTCTCTCATGGGTCCCTGTACGGCCTCCCATTGCTGCTGTCTCCATCGCCACACTCTGCCATGTGCCACTTTCAGGTCTCCTCACACACTGCTGGTGTGTTGAATTTTTTGACATAGGGTGCTGGCAGATTACGGGCCTCCTATAGCTGCTGCCAGGCCCCTAATCTGCCATGGGCCCCTATATACCGCCTCCTCATGCTGCTGCCAAGTCCAGAGTCTGTCATGGGTCCCTGTACGGCCTCCCATTGCTGCTGTCTCCATCGCCACACTCTGCCATGTGCCACTTTCAGGTCTCCTCACACACTGCTGGTGTGTTGAATTTTTTGACATAGGGTGCTGGCAGATTACGGGCCTCCTATAGCTGCTGCCAGGCCCCTAATCTGCCATAGGCCCCTATATACCACCTCCTCATGCTGCTGCCAGGTCCAGAGTCTCTCATGGGTCCCTGTACGGCCTCCCATTGCTGCTGTCTCCATCGCCACACTCTGCCATGTGCCACTTTCAGGTCTCCTCACACACTGCTGGTGTGTTGAATTTTTTGACATAGGGTGCTGGCAGATTACGGGCCTCCCATAGCTTCTGCCAGGCCCCTAATCTGCCATGGGCCCCTATATACCGCCTCCTCATGCTGCTGCCAAGTCCAGAGTCTGTCATGGGTCCCTGTACGGCCTCCCATTGCTGCTGTCTCCATCGCCACACTCTGCCATGTGCCACTTTCAGGTCTCCTCACACTGCTGGTGTGTTGAATTTTTTGACATAGGGTGCTGGCAGATTACGGGCCTCCCATAGCTTCTGCCAGGCCCCTAATCTGCCATGGGCCCCTATATACCGCCTCCTCATGCTGCTGCCAAGTCCAAAGTCTGTCATGGGTCCCTGTACGGCCTCCCATTGCTGCTGTCTCCATCGCCACACTCTACCATGTGCCACTTTCAGGTCTCCTCACACACTGCTGGTGTGTTGAATTTTTTGACATAGGGTGCTGGCAGATTACGGGCCTCCCATAGCTGCTGCCAGGCCCCTAATCTGCCATGGGCCCCTATATACCGCCTCCTCATGCTGCTGCCAGGTCCAGAGTCTCTCATGGGTCCCTGTACGGCCTCCCATTGCTGCTGTCTCCATCGCCACACTCTGCCATGTGCCACTTTCAGGTCTCCTCACACACTGCTGGTGTGTTGAATTTTTTGACATAGGGTGCTGGCAGATTACAGGCCTCCCATAGCTGCTGCCAGGCCCCTAATCTGCCATGGGCCCCTATACACTGCCTCCTCATGCTGCTGCCAAGTCCAGAGTCTGTCATGGGTCCCTGTACGGCCTCCCATTGCTGCTGTCTCCATCGCCACACTCTGCCATGTGCCACTTTCAGGTCTCCTCACACACTGCTGGTGTGTTGAATTTTTTGACATAGGGTGCTGGCAGATTACGGGCCTCCCATAGCTGCTGCCAGGCCCCTAATCTGCCATAGGCCCCTATATACCACCTCCTCATGCTGCTGTCAGGTCCAGAGTCTCTCATGGGTCCCTGTACGGCCTCCCATTGCTGCTGTCTCCATCGCCACACTCTGCCATGTGCCACTTTCAGGTCTCCTCACACTGCTGGTGTGTTGAATTTTTTGACATAGGGTGCTGGCAGATTACGGGCCTCCCATTTCTGCTGCCAGGCCCCTAATCTGCCATAGGCCCCTATATACCGCCTCCTCATGCTGCTGCCAGGTCCAGAGTCTTTCATGGGTCCCTGTACGGCCTCCCATTGCTGCTGTCTCCATCGCCACACTCTGCCATGTGCCACTTTCAGGTCTCCTCACACACTGCTGGTGTGTTGAATTTTTTGACATAGGGTGCTGGCAGATTACGGGCCTCCCATAGCTGCTGCCAGGCCCCTAATCTGCCATGGGCCCCTATATACCGCCTCCTCATGCTGCTGCCAGGTCCAGAGTCTCTCATGGGTCCCTGTACGGCCTCCCATTGCTGCTGTCTCCATCGCCACACTCTGCCATGTGCCACTTTCAGGTCTCCTCACACACTGCTGGTGTGTTGAATTTTTTGACATAGGGTGCTGGCAGATTACGGGCCTCCCATAGCTGCTGCCAGGCCCCTAATCTGCCATGGGCCCCTATATACCGCCTCCTCATGCTGCTGCCAGGTCCAGAGTCTCTCATGGGTCCCTGTACGGCCTCCCATTGCTGCTGTCTCCATCGCCACACTCTGCCATGTGCCACTTTCAGGTCTCCTCACACACTGCTGGTGTGTTGAATTTTTTGACATAGGGTGCTGGCAGATTACGGGCCTCCCATAGCTGCTGCCAGGCCCCTAATCTGCCATGGGCCCCTATATACCGCCTCCTCATGCTGCTGCCAGGTCCAGAGTCTCTCATGGGTCCCTGTACGGCCTCCCATTGCTGCTGTCTCCATCGCCACACTCTGCCATGTGCCACTTTCAGGTCTCCTCACACTGCTGGTGGGTTCCATTTTGTCATAGGGTGCTGACAGATTACGGGCCTCCCATTGCTGCTGCCAGGTCTGTAATCTGCCATGGGCCTTCGTACCGCCTGGTCACGCTGCTGCTGGGTCTACAGTGTGACATGGGTCCCTGTACCGCCTCCCATTGCTCCCACTCTGCCATGTGCCACTTTGAGGTCTCCTCACACTCCTGCTGGTTTCCATTTTGTCATAGGTTGCTGTATGGCCTCCCATTGCTGCTGCCTCCACCGCCACACTGTGGCTCCAAACACTGGTTTTGGCCCCGTGACTGGCCAAATGAGTGAAGTGTGCGGTGATTCTAAGATCGACGGCACTCATCTGCATGTCATACTGACTGACAGTATTATTTCTCTTCCCCAGCAGACTCCAAGGGCATTTAAATTAAAGGTACAGTGTTCTGCACTAATATTAAGTCTCTCTGAAGCCTAGAAACACCCTTTTTTAAGTTAAATTCACAGCGAATATATTCGACTCGAATCGAATATTGTCCACGAATTCGCCGAATCAGTCGAATCGAATTTTTGAATACTTCGCTCATCTCTAATTATAACATTTGGTAAACTGGTAATTTAGCAACACTGATGTGTGTTGATGAGGCAGCACTGGTGGGTGGCACTGCTGGCCACAGGTGGGCAGAACTGTTGGTGGGCACTGATCATCAGGGCACTGATCATCGGTGCTGACCCCTGCTCTGATAACTGCTGGTTCTCGGCAGTACTTTCCACACATTCTGACAGCGTGATGAAAGTGCAGCCAAGACCCGGCAAATGCATTTCCCGGTGATCAGCGTGTCATTGGACGTGGCTGATCACATGGTAAAAAGCCGCTGTGATTGGCTTTTTACCACATCACGTGATCAGCTGTGTCCTTAGGACACAGCAATCACGGAGAGCGCGTTCTGCCAGGATGTCATATGATGCCCTCCCAGAGCTGCCTGGATGCAGTGTAGCGTTATTCGGCTATCTGCGGTCGCCAAATAGGTAACCAGCTAGGCCTTCATGGCTAATCTTTGAATATCTGGACATGTATACTGCGTATAATGCATTACATTCTACAATGTGTTGGTGTACATGGTAATACAGTGTGCAATGCGTTGCTGGATTCTGCATGACAGTGGACAGCGCATCACAGTGTGCAATGCGTAGCTCCAGCCTGCATGACAGTGTACAGTGCATTACAGTCTACAATGTGTGGGTGTACACGGTATCACAGTGTGCAATGTGTTGCTCCATCCTGCATGACAGTGTACAGTGTATTAGTCTACAATGTGTGGGTGTACACGGTATAGAAATGGAACATGCATTTGGATGGAGTGTTTTTGTATGTGCATTTTGGAAGTATTCTAAACACACATTGACCCTAGGGCCACACCATATCTTAAGCCGCGTTTGTCAGAAATGCTGTACAGGACATTTAAAGCGGATTTACACTCCACCTATCAAAAAATAACAGTCATCAGCTACAAAAACGGTAGCTGCTGACTTTTAAAAAGCAGCCGCTTACCACAGAGCAGCCAAAATCATTCATTTAGCTGCTCCCATGCCAGCATTCCTTGGCCCCTCTCTCCTGTTCATTGCTCCCCGAACAAGCACCTTGTTTTGGTGTGAGCCCAAGAACACTCCTTCATGAGCCACGTATACCAGAGAGGCAAGCTTTTCAAGCACATCATGAAATCAGGATGGGGCTCCACTTCAAGTAAGCATTAGTGTGCCTGGGGGAGGGGGGGACCTTGGGCCTTTCCAAACACAGTAGATGCTCCAAGAATGTTTCCTTGAACTCTTGAAATGGTTAAAAAGGAAAGACACTCTAGATAGCCTGCACTGAGAATTGACTGTCATGATGACGTGTCAATGATTATTTGCTCTCATTTTTCAGGAGTGGTACTGCTTGCGGTTGAAGCTGATAGAAATCCACCTTCACGTCCTCCACTCACCTTCACTTGTGGCCAGTGGATATTTTGTGGCCCCAGGCAAGAATTGGCATCGAGGACCTGCATAATGACCCTGGCATGCCAGAGGTGGTTTGGAAGCAGCACAGCAATTTGACCATCCCTTTCCTCTATGTTGGTTTTAGGGGTGCAGAATTGCTTCTCGTTCCTGAACGGACTGTCGCCGGATATCAGAGTCCCCATATTTTCAAGATATGTTTTAGCCATGTTAGCTTATTTTTATGTTGAGTCAATTAAAGACTATTTTTTGTTACCTTAAAAAAGTGTCAGATCCTTTTGATTGTATTCCCGAGACTTCGGCCAGATAATATGCAATCTGAGGAAAAGTCAGTGCAATGTCCCCCACAAGTAGCTAAAGTCTGTCATAGGAGGACCTACCAGAACAATGCATTCATTTGGAGTGGGCCAGGCCCATACAGTACATCATGGAGGTTTGCTATGAAGGAACATTCACGTTTGGATACTTGAGCTCATGTGGTTTGTTTCCAAATATTTCTGCCCATTGCAGCGTATTGACTATTGCAGCTCAATAAAGATCAGGCATACAGAAAAGTGTACCTTGTCCATAGAATAGCCACTGGGAGGTCCTATCTGGGCACACAGATCTGGCCTATGAATAATTGTGGAAAATGCCAATTCGGTCTGCTTTATAATATGAAGGGGTTAGTTCACGTTTGCTTCAGGGGAAACATTACAACTAGAGATGAGCGAATTATTCAAAAATTCGATTCGGCTGATTCGCCGAATTTGCGGGAGAAATTTGATTCGATGCGAATTTATTCGCTGCGAATTTAACTTATTAAAAGGGTTTCTAGGCTTCAGAGAGCCTTTATATTAGTGCAGAACACTGTACCTTTAATTTAAATGCCCTTGGAGTCTGCTGGGGAAGAGAAATAATACTGTCAGTCAGTATGACATGCAGATGAGTGCCGTCGATCTTAGAATCACCGCACACTTCACTCATTTGGGCAGTCACGGGGCACGACGAAGAAGAAGAAGAAGAAGAAGAATGAAAAGAAGAAGAAGAAGAATGAAAAGAAGAAGAAGAAGAATGAAAAGAAGAATGAAAAGAAGAAGAAGAAGAATGAAAAGAAGAAGAAGAAGAATGAAAAGAAGAATGAGAAGAAGAATGAAAAGAAGAATGAGAAGAAGAATGAAAAGAAGAATGAAAAGAAGAATGAGAAGAATGAAAAGAAGAATGAAAAGAAGAAGAAGAAGAATGAAAAGAAGAATGAAAAGAAGAATGAGAAGAATGAAAAGAAGAATGAAAAGAAGAAGAAGAAGAATGAAAAGAAGAAAAAGAAGAATGAAAAGAAGAATGAAAAGAAGAAGAAGTAGAATGAAAAGAAGAAGAAGAAGAATGAAAAGAAGAATGAAAAGAAGAAGAAGAAGAATGAAAAGAAGAAGAAGAAGAATGAAAAGAAGAAGAATGAAAAGAAGAATGAAAAGAAGAAGAAGAAGAATGAAAAGAAGAAGAAGAAGAATGAAAAGAAGAATGAGAAGAAGAAAGAAAAGAAGAATGAGAAGAAGAATGAAAAGAAGAAGAAGAAGAATGAAAAGAAGAATGAAAAGAAGAATGAAAAGAAGAATGATGAGAAGAATGAAAAGAAGAATGAAAAGAAGAATGAGAAGAATGAAAAGAAGAAGAAGAAGAATGAAAAGAAGAATGAAAAGAAGTAGAAGAAGAATGAAAAGAAGAAGAAGAAGAATGAAAAGAAGAAGAAGAAGAATGAAAAGAAGAATGAAAAGAAGAAGAAGAAGAATGAAAAGAAGAAGAAGAAGAATGAAAAGAAGAAGAAGAATGAAAAGAAAAAGAAGAATGAAAAGAAGAAGAAGAATGAAAAGAAGAAGAAGAAGAATGAAAAGAAGAATGAAAAGAAGAAGAAGAAGAATGAAAAGAAGAAGAAGAATGAAAAGAAGAAGAAGAAGAATGAAAAGAAGAATGATGAGAAGAATGAAAAGAAGAATGAAAAGAAGAATGAGAAGAATGAAAAGAAGAAGAAGAAGAATGAAAAGAAGTAGAAGAAGCACCTTTCTGGCTCCTGTGGCTGAGCTAATTCCTCCCCAGGACCATTTGGGCACCTACCCTGATGGATGGATTGAGCTGGATGACTAACCCATAGCTGCCAGCATACCGCTGCACCCCCAGATGTGTGATGTGTATAACCCATGCACATTAATACTTTTGTTCTGGTGAGTGTAGACCAGTCCCAAGGATGGCTTACCTTTCACGAGTTCATGGACTACTGTCCGTCACGGAGAGACCACACGTGCCATTCATAGGCACTCTTTGAGTTGGTACTCTCACACGAAGGACATTCCATTATTCAGGAATGATTCTATGAACTTATTTTAGCACCATTTACAATATTTCATCATTGTTGCAATTCTTTGCACTTTTTGTTTTTTACATGCGTTCATTATTGTTCACATGCATTTATAGCGCTGCACTTGTCTTTACCATAGAATAGTTACGTGATTAAAGAGAATGAAGATATATAATTATATTGGGAAATTAGAAGTATATAAATTATTTGAGATATAAGTGTGAAAATGTTTAACATTTGAATACAGAATGTATGACATTCATTAGTAAATGCATTAGTTTCCTGATCATTTTGGAGAAACAGCAAAAAAAAAAAAATAGAAGAAAATAGAAAATTCTAATACAGGTGTACTATTACATTCTAAGGATTCTCTTTTGCCATCATAAAAACGCCAATATTGATAAAGCCCGTGCTTGTGCGCCATCTAGCGAACATATCTGGTATTGCACCTAAAAATGTGCCAGACGGGATACCACATTTACTAATAGCAAAGTAGTCAGTAGACGCTCGTTAATGAGCTTGCTAGACGCTGGTCAGACGACTGATTGATTGACCGGAGTCTCCCTGAATGGTCAGACTCTGCTAGTACACTCACATCTTAGTGAATCAGGGCCCAAGAGTCATAATCTAGTATAAATTTAGCTAATCGAAATGGGGTAAAATACTTTTACCCCCAAATAATTTGCTTTTTAGGAATTCTCTAATGCCGGTATTTTACGAGAGCATTGAGAAACCACTTGCCACATAGGCCCCCAATCCTTAGCAGACATTTCTGTCTGAAGCTCCACACTCCATTGTACACAATAAGCAGGTAAAGTTTCAGCCATATGATTCCGGATTGATAAATAAACATGAGAGAGGGCACCTTTAGTGGAAGAGGAAGCCGACGCCTACGATTCAAAACCAGAGAAGCTGCGGGGGGAATCCCATCTACAAATCAAAGGTGCAACAAAATGATGTAATTGCAAATAATGAAATAACTCCGAGGGAGGAATAGCATGACTCTCTCGAAGCTGCACGAACGTACGCATACCCCGACCTGCGATCAAGTAAAGTTGTATTTAGTTTTCAAGTATAAAAATACATATACAAATGTAGAATAAAGAGAGGGGCTACAACAATAAGGCCCCTAATAATGTCCTAATGACTTAGATCCATGAGAACTACAGAATAGAGACATCCTTCCATTAGATCTTACAGCAGTGAACTATAAAGAACACTTCACTGGATATTTGCAGATTGTGGGATGGTAGGAGAACATAGGCATGAAGGCACAATCCATGTCTCATCGTAATGAGAGGGTCTTGAAGTTCCTGTAGAGGTGTGTCACAGAGGTCACATCGCAGGTGAGAGACACAGGCTTGAAATGAGTGACCCAAAAGAGCTTAGGATGGAAAGGGACTTGCTCTAATTGACGAGGGGGCCTGTGCATATCATAGCCCAATGGAGAACATTTTCATGCTTCTTAAGCTGGGTATACATTCAGAACGTAAGTTCGTACAAAACTTTTTGGTACATTCAAATGTTGTTTGGAAGTAGTTCAAAATATAGCTGCTTTTAACATCTGATTTAGGAATTAATGAACTTTACCAAATAAAAATCACATGTACATGCATGGTAGAAACTTGTACATTGAGAATTTTTCATCCTTCTCCTTCGAATTTTCTTCTCACTGTGGTTGAAAACGAATGTCAATTTCACCCCACTAATGTTTATTAAAAAGACTTTCTTACAATGTTTTTATGACGAAAAATGTCAAACAAAATTCTACTGTTGTATACTGAGAATATACTAGTCCATAGGATCTTGCCAGGAGCCATCAACCTCATCTAGGTAGTGCAGGCAAAGGACAAGGGAAACATAAACAAACAATCTAACTTTTTTCCTTAGGGGAAGAGTAGGTCTGGATCTAATAAGCAGACCCTGCATTTTAACAACTGTTGAGAAAATATACCATTGAATTGGATGCACAGTCATTGTGTAGCACCGGAAAATAAAAATTGAAATTTATGTTGGTAATGAGTAGTTATTAGTGAACCAAAAAGTGTAAATATTGTGCTGTCCCCTTTAAATCATATCACATAAAGTGATAAATTGTAAAAACCAATCTATCACGGTACCATGCTTAAATTTGCTGAGCTCCTGAGAGCCACCCATTCTTTCACAAATATTTGTAGAAGCAGTCTGCATGCCTACATGCTTGATTTTATATACCTGTAGCCATGGAGGTGATTGGAACTCTCGAATCCAAAAATTTGGAAGGGTGTCCCAATATTTTGGGAATATAGTGTATTTTTAAATGCAAGCAGTGTATGTACCTGAATTTGACTTTGTAACAACCTCTTAAAGTGTCCACACTGTAGTACTCAGACTGATGAGAGTAGCAGCACAAGGAGCTATTCATATATTAGATATTCACATGTAAACGTTGCTCAAACAGTAGGTGGACAGAAGATGGACTCTGAATGTACGATATTTTAGGTAGGCCAACAACACTAACAACAACCAGAGAAGAGAGAATGTTTTTCAAAAAAGTTAACTTTTTTTGGTTATTTAGTGAGGGGTCTCCTTACACTGGTTCCACTGTACACTGCAGGTCAGATAATTGTCCTTTCACATTGGTGCTAATGGAGAAGGTCCCTCTTACATTGGTAGTAAGCAGCCAGTGGGAACATTTTCTTTCAACATTGTAGCTTAGTGGTAATGTTATATTATTGATCAATGGATAAGTGTCTCTTTACATTAGTGTCAGTAAAAAAGTGTCCCCTTACATTGGTAGTCAATGGTTACTTACCTAAGGGACAAGAGAAAATGCACCATTGGTCCTATATCACTGGCTTTACTGATTGACATCAGTTGTAGATGTTTGCAGGTAGGAGATTAGTCTGTCAGTCTGCCTGTGTGGCCTGGATGCAGATAATGCAACCCAGCACTGCCTTTACTGGGGCAGAATGTATTCACCACCCTATTCTTGATATGCCACTTTGGTTAAGTTAGAGTTTGCAATTATTTTATTTCCTAGTTTGTTCTCACACATATGGAATATTCCTCAATCCATTAGGAATTAGGACTATCATAAAATGATGCTCGTGATTGCTTGTGGTAGTGATCCTATACCCTTTATTCTTGTGTGAGGGAGGGCCAAAAATCTGTCTCATTCAGTAGGAGGGCCCCATGCACAGTACCTTATAAAGGAATGTGTGTCAGAGACAATGCATTGTGTTTGCGAAAAGGTGACTTCACTGTACTCTACAATGGAATCTTTAATGTAATCCATTTGTACACAAATTTGCCTTTTTACATGCATTTTAAACAACAACATTAATAGATTTCACACTGCAGGGCACAAACTGGGGTGATCTAAAAATGACTGCATGCTTCCAGTTACGTCCAGGCAAGGCTCCCAATAGGGCAAGCTTTTCAATCTCTCAAAAAACATTTGGAAAACCATAGGCTAATTTTTACCTGTGGCTTTACACAAGAAAGGAATCAGTAACACCTTTTGAATATCAAAAAAGGATAGATTACCGTTTTCACTTTCAGAAAGATTAATTTCCTTTTCCATAAGAAAGAATCACTGAATTGCACAATTAAATGCTTTAAATTAAGTTAAAAACGGCTTCATCTCGTCATCTTAAAATCTGCAATTGGGTGACTCAAATGATAAGTTTAAAAGTAATATAAAAAAAAGGAAAAAAAAAAGAATGAGGACACTAGATCTGGTGATGATGAATGCACATAACTCAGAAATACACAGTGGACATAGATGAGTTAAAGGCATGAGAACAATGAGACAATGCAGAGCTTTGAATCTTCTCCACGGAGACTGATGGTACTGCTGTCATGCTGTGTTTTTAAAGACCAAGCTGAAACAAAAATGTAAAGAGGCGTATTTTTATGCTCTTTGAAAAATCTTCTTAAATAAATGATACCTCAAAGTTCTCTGTAATATGATGCTATTTTAACCTTTTCCAAGATGCAGCTTTAATGCCTAAAGTTTGCTTCTTTTTTATTACTAGTCATAAATAGCTGACTCGCTAAACAGTAGTAATAACCAACATATCTTGACATGTGGCTTTTAATACCACAAAAAAATCCAAAAAAGAACAAAGAAGCTTCTTAACTTTTGTAAGATGTTCTTTAAACAGTGAAGTGAAACCACTCATTTGGGGATGCATGCAAACAGTAATACAGTTGTACATCTGTAGCTGTACAACGAAAAGCTAAAGCTAGTAGGTAAGCCAGTAATCTAGGAATTGGATAGGACAGCGATAGTTCCAAAGGATGAAACAGAAGTCTAGATGGGATCATGGCCAAAGGTTATTGCCAGATGTGACTAAAGAACCTCAAGCCTCAGAACCACAGAGGAAAGCAAATATGTGTTGAATAATTCTAGCAAAGTTAGGGTAGGTGAAGTACAAGCAAATTTAAAACAAGCATAGTCAACAACAAAGAACATCTCCAGAAAAACAGTTCATATGTCCTCAAACCCAAAAGTCATTTCCACAAGCTGATATATTCAACCATAGGTAACTTGAGAGTGCAAATGTTGGTCATTAAATAGGCAGCCCAGTCCATCAGACTTGAAAGGTATTCCACTTTGTGGGAAAAAATAGTAATTGAAAAAAATGTGTGTGTGTGTGTGTGTGTGTGTGTATGTGTGTGTATATATATATATATATATATATACATATATATATACATACACACTGCTCAAAAAAAGTAAAGTAACACTTTGAAAACACATCAGATCTCAATGGGGGAAAATATCATGCATGGAAATGAAAATTATCAACCCACAGAGTTTTTCAAAGTGAAAATATGATGCAGCAGGCTAGTCCATTTTGCTGAAATTTCATTGAAGCAACTCAAAATGGTAATTTGTATGAAAATAATGGAATACACCACCTGCGCTCCTATCTAAGCCCCCCAACTCCTAAGTGAAATAAGCAAATTAAATAAATAAAATGAGTAAAGCTGCCAACATCCAATCATAAACCAATGAGAATAAAGGAAAATAAATAAAACAGATGTAGCACTAATACCGATTCACATAATAATAGAGCATAACATCATACATAAATATACACCCACCAACATGTGTTAATAAACATATACCATAAAGAGTGGATAAACATACAAAGTGAAAAACAACATCCCTTTCAGGCAATGCCTGCATCAGGAAGTGCACTAATACAATGAATAACCATCTGCAACTGAAAAAGAATTAATTATATAACACACACCTAATGAGAATAACACTCACACCCCCGTGTGTATACTAAGATCCTCCAGGGTCATAAACGTGAACAACCAAGTCCTAATGGGACTAGCGATATGATGTGCTCCAAAAGATCCTGAATGGATCAAACAAAGTGCAAAGAAGTCCAAATGGACCAGGCAAATCAGTGATAATCTGGTGCTGAATCAATATATACAGTAAGTGGAAAGTCTCTACTTTCACGTATGACTGCCAGACACAAAAAGCGCATAGACATAGACATGCATGATAGTGCAAAAAAAAAATTAAATAAATAAATGTGCTCACACAACGAACAATAAATCACAAATAATGCGTAAAATTATATAATATATTGACAAATAATATATTGACACAAAAACTATGAAAAAAATGTGTTCAATGTGGCAAAAAATCACCTTAAAGTGTATTACAGTGTCCAATAAGGTGAAAAAAACTCCATAAAATCATTTGAGTCCTCCTTGTGCTGGTGATTACACAGGTGAATAAATGAGAGGAAGCTTATCCAAAACGGTTAAAGTGTGCGCTCACCTCCACGCTTCGACCCTTGCGGGTCAAAACGCTTGTAGAACCACTAACATGATTCCTCCATGTATGGAAATGCTCTGGGATCTGGTCACTCTCCCCACTGGATCCACTCTTTATGGTGTTTGTTTATTAACACATGTTGATGGGCGTATATTTATGTATGATGTTATGCTCTATTATTATGTGAATTGGTATTAGCGCTACATCTGTTTTATTTATTTTCCAGTCATTTGTATGGCCCCCATGTGCTTGTATGCATGCCTGACAACATAGGGGCATGCTCCTAATGAGATGACGGATGGCGTCCTGGGATATTTCCTCCCAGATATGGACCAGGGCATCACTAAGTTCCTGGACAGTCTGAGGTGCAACCTCTGTAGGGTCCAGGTATCTCCTTATGCTACCAGTAGTGACACTGACCCTAGCCAAATGCAAAACCAGTGAAAAACAGTCATAAAAGATGATTTGACTTGATGCTATACTCTGATTAAAAAGTGTTCCTTTAATTTTTTTGAGCAGTGTATACATACTGTATATATACACAGTATATATATATATATATATATATATATATATATACACTATATTGCCAAAAGTAGTGGGACACCCCTCCAAATCATTGGATTTAGGGGTTCCAAGCACCTCCATGGCCACAGGTGTATAAATCAAGCACCTAGGCATGCAGACTGTTTCTACAAACATTTGCGAAAGAATGGGTCACTCTCAGGAGCTCAGTGAATTCAAGCGTGGTACCGTGATAGGTTGCCATCTGTGCAATAAATCCATCTGCGAAATTTCCTTGCTACTAAATATTCCACAGTCAACTGTTAGTGGTATTATAACAAAGTGGAAGCAACTGGTAACAACAGTAACTCAGCCATGATGTGGTAGGCCATGCTGCAGCACACAGTGTGCAGAAATCACCAACTGTCTGCAGAGTCAATAACTAAAGACCAAACTTCATGTGACCTTCAGATTAGCACAACATCAATGCGAAAAAGTGCCAGTTGCAGTGGTGTAAAGCATGCCACCACTGAACTCTAGAGCAGTGGAGACGTGTTCTCTGGAGTGACAAACCATGCTTTTCTGTCTAGCAATCGGATGGACATGTCTGGGTTTGGTGGTTGGCAGGAGAACGGTATTTGCCTGACTGTATTGTGCCAAGTGTAAAGTTTGATGTAGGGGGGATTATGGTGTGGGGTTGTTTTTCAGGAGTTAGGCTTGGCTCCTTAGGTCCAGTGAAGGGAACTCTTAAGACATCAGCATGCCAAGACATTTTGGACAATTTCATGCTGGGGATGGCCCCTTCCTGTTCCAACATGACTGCGCACCAGTGCACAAAGCAAGGTTCATAAAGACATGGATAAGCAAGTTTGGGGTAGAGGAACTTCACTGGCCTTCGCAGAGTCCTGACCTCAACCCGATAGAACACCTTTGGGTAGAATAAGACTGAAGACTGAAAGCCAGGCCTTCTTGTCTGACATCAGTGCCTGACTTTACAAATACGCTTGTGGAAGAATGGTCAAACATTCCCATAGACACACTCCTAAACCTTGTGGACAGCCTTTCCAGAAGAGTTGAAGTTGTTATAGCTGCAAAGGGTGGGCCAACTCAATATTGAACCCTACAGACTAAGACTGGTATGCCCTTAAAGTTCATGTGTGTGTCAAGGCAGGTGTCCCAATACTTTTTTGGTAATATAGTGTATATACAGTGCTCAGCATAAATGAGTACACCCCAACAGATTTATCAGAAAACCTTTACTTTCCTTTCAGAATCAACATTTTATATGGGACACTATACTACAAAATACTCCCACAAATTTGGGCCATTAATTGCAAACAAGATTTGTTAATTTGCACACACACAAAAGTATTTTTCCCAACAAATTCATTCAAGACCATGTTGCAAAAATTAATACACCCCAATGAAAGTCTTAGGAGCAGAGTTAAATTTCAGACAACAAAATCATAATTACTAGCAAGAATTCAACTACAGGTGAGACTAATTATTCATTAAACAGGTGTCCAGCAGATAGTTGATTATAAAAGGGTGCTACTTAACAAAGAAAACCCCTTCCCATGTCATGCTGTCACCAATGGCACCACATGGAAAAGAAATGTCACAAGGCCTGAGAAAGAAAATAATTTCTTTACACAAGAAAGGTGAAGACTACAAGAAGATCAGCAAAACATCAGAATGTTGTAGAAAATGTGATACCAAAATTTAACAAAGATAGAACTGCAACCATCTCAGAGGGACGTTCAGTCTATCCACGTACGTTAACATCTCAGCAGAAGCACCTTCTGATGAGAACGGTTCAAGAAAATCGTCATGAAAGTTCACTGCAGTTAGCTAAAGAAGTAGAAAGCCAAACTGGGGTGATTGTTTCCCATGACACAATATGGTGTACACTGCAGAGGAATGGCATGCATGGGTGTCGTCCACGAAGGAAGCCTCTCCTAAAGCCTATGCACAAAAAAGCCTGCCTAGAATTTGCTAGGGTCCATGCTGAAAAAGAAGACTACTGGGACTCTGTACTCTGGAGTCATGAGACCAAGATAAATGTTTTTGGAACTGATGGCTTCAAAACTATATGGCGTCGCAAGAGATGAGGAGTACACAGAAAAATGCATGGTGCCTACAATGAAACATGGTAGTGGCAGTGTCCTTCTATGGGGCTGCATGAGTGCTTCTGGTGTCAGGGAGCTACATTTCATTGATGGTATCATGAATGTATTATTATTATTATTATTATATTCAAATAATTTTTATTGAAAACATTTTAACATACAAAAGTGTAAATGAACATTAACATGAAATGGTTCACAGTTGAGAGGAGTATTGCATGGAAAAGAAAAGTAAGAGTGGAGGGTCCCCACCCTTTGGCTGGGGAAACTGTAAGCCTTTATCCTGTTTACATGAGAGGTATGCTCGGTGTCCTGTGAACCATGCTAGGGAGTTTGTAGGGGAGGAATATGGGGGGGGGGGGAAGAGAGAGTGGGGAAGGCACCAATTCAGTAGGGATAGAGTATAATAAAGTGGTATATAATAGCAATCAATTTATCGAGCAATTGGGGTTTTTTAACCATCGGGACCAGTGAATCGTAAATTTGTGGTATGAGGAATTGTGGAAGGCTATTCTGCTTTCCATCTCACATTGGAGATTGAGGTCAGATAATAGGCGGGACAGAGGAGGAGTGGTGATGGATCACCATAGTCTGGTAATATTAGTTTTTGCAGCCGCTAGTATGTGGATAATGATGATGTGTGAGTTTGTGGGGAATTTGTCTATGCCGATATGGAGGAGAGCTAGGGCGGGATTTGGGGTTACTGGCATTTCTGTAATTGAGGAGATTTGAAAAATTTTGTTCCATTAGGATTTGAGGGACTTACATGTCCAGAGTAGGTGAAGAAGTGAGCCAGTTTCTCCGCAGTGTCTCCAGCAAGCCTGTGACTGTTGAGGGTAGTATAACGATAATTTAGTAGGGGTTATGTACCATTGATGGAGGATTTTCAGGTATGTTTCCCAATGGGAGCTACATTTCGAGGATTTGAAAGTAATGGTAAATGTTTTTTCCCAAGTATGTGGGGTTATTGGTTGGAGAAAATTTTTTGTCCCAGTTGATTAAAGATGAAGTGTGTGTGGTAAATTGCGTTTCAGTTATAAGTATGTAGAAATTTGAGATTCCTTTCTTTGGGTAATTTATCCTACGAAAGAATTGGTATGCAGTTGCCGGGATTTCTATATCAAGTGGTATATTTGTTTTGTGAATAGAGTGGACTATGCGCATATAGGTGAATTGTTCATTGTCAGGAAGGTGGAATTGCTTTTGGATAGTCTGGAAGGGGTCTAGTTTGCGTGTAGTGTAGATGTTTTGGATATGGAGTATTCCAAGGTGTTTCCACGTTGTTAGGTTTAAGTGGGGAATAATGAAGTGTAGGGATGTAAGTGGAGTAGGAATTCTCAGGTTGTCTTTGTGTAGCTGATTGTAGGTTATAAAGTCGTGCCAAGCCGCTAAAGAGGCTCGTTTGCAGGGATGTTTATGTAGGGTTTTAGAATGTGCTGTACAGGGCACGAATAACAAATCCATTATATTGTGTGGTAGGTACAGGGAGGTTTCCATAATGGTCCAGATTTTCTCAGTTGTAGGGTGCCACCAGAAGAAGAGCTGGTCTAATAGGACTATTATTATTATGATACAGGATTTATATAGTACCAACAGTTTACACAGTGCTTTACAACATAAGGGCAGACAGTACAATTACAATACAAATTAATACAGGAGGATTTAGAGGGCCCTGCTCGTTGGAGCTTACAATCTAAGAGGGAGGGTCGAGAGGTACAAAAGGTAACTGTGGGGGATGAGCTGATGGACAAAATACATGTACAGTTGTTAGGTGGGGGCAAGATAGGCCTCTATGAAGAGATTCACCGATGTACTGCTCTATATTTAAGGAGAAGATGCTACGATCACTCCGATCCCTAGGTCGTTGTGCACTTTTCCAACATGACAATAAACCAAAACACACATCTAAGGCCACTGCTGCATTTCTGAAGAAGAACAGGGTGAAAGTGATTCATTGGCCAAGTATGTCCCCTGATCTGTACCCAATCGAACACCTATGGGAAATTCTGAAGAGACAAGTTGAGCATCACTCTCCATCCAGCATCCAGGCTTTAAAAGAAGTCATTCTTGAAGAATGGAAAAAGATAGATGTTGCAATATATTGCCAACTTGTTCATTCCATTCCTAGAAATCTTGGTGCTGTCCTTACAAATCATGTAGGTCATACAAAAAACTAGAGGGAGTAGTTTTTGTTTTGGGGTGTATTCATTTTTGTATCAACTAATTTGAGGAAAAATTTGGATTTTTTAATCTAAGTTATATTATTAATCTTACTTTCATGTAATGAGCTAAACAAATGTTCTATACAACTCAGTTTTATCAAAATTGTGGAAATTGTTCTTGTGTTCATTGAGATATTGATTAAAATTTTACTTTTCAAAATGGGTGTATTCATTTATACTGAGCATTGTATATATAATAGTAATATGTACTATTGATACACAAGTCATATTGTAATTGAATGTCACTAAAAATCACCTTACCTTATCAATCTGTAGAACTGTAATTTTCCATAAAATGTGATGCAATGTGGCAATCTGTAGGTGTTCTGTATACAGAAGGTATAAGGAACGCTAAGATACAAGTCAAATTTTGGGCATCCCCTGCAAAAAAATTTTAATGTTTGGTGAGATACTCTCAAAAGGAAATGACATCATGCAGACCGTGCCACTTTCTGCATGTAAACCCTGCAAGTGCAGCAGCTGCTTGATAATTACTGTATAAAATCACTCACATCCACATTCACTCTTCACATGGACACAGACAAGCAAACAACTATTTCTTCAATGGAATTCCAAAGCAATTAATATGTTTACTTATTGCAATGTATCTGAAAAAAAAAATGTAATCTGAATGGTACCAGCAATACATAAGCAATTCTTAAAGTTTGTATCTTCAACAAAAAGTGACCTGTTGAAAGGTACAACTAGCTCCAGGGAGGATTGAAAATAAACAGCAGCATGAATATAAACCAGACTGTCACCATTGTATTGCAGAATATTAACCAAAACAAACAATTTCTGAACACTTCTTTATAATGAGCTTTACTATTTAATCATTTTGATAAGCAAGTAAATGCAGTACATTGAGAGGACATTGGAAACATATGCAGACGACTTCCTATTGGCATCCATGTGTATATCCTCAAGTAATGATGCATTTTCTTCTGTGAACTTAGTACTGTATGTCACTACTCTAGTGTTAATTGGATTTATAGATAAGAGCCAATTTGGAGAATATTTAGAGTTTCTCTGCATTTAACCAGTTTATTTATAATTATAAATAGAGATGAGCGAATCGAACCTGGCGAAGTGGAATTAGTTTCGAATATCAGGAAAAATTCGATTCGCATCGAATCCGAATTTTAGCAAACTTCGGGTGCACGAATCGAATTTTTCCCGATCAGCCGGCAAAAGTGTCACTGCAGAGAGCTCCGCTATTTCTGACAGTTCTGACAGTTCATTTACAGCGGTTGAAACATTGTATCTATTTGTTTCCATTTAGGATACAGATGTTTTTATTCGGAAATAAATAGATACAATGTTTCAACCGCTGTAAATGTGAAGGAACTGTCAGAGAACTGTCAGAAATAGCGGAGCTCTGCAGATACACTTTTTGCTGTACTGGAATTCTTCTTCTTTTCATTCTTCTTCTTCTTCTTTTCATTCTTCTTTTCATTCTTCTTCTTCTTCTTTTCATTCTTCTTCTTCTTTTCATTCTTCTTCTTCTTCTTTTCATTCTTCTTCTTCTTCTTTTCATTCTTCTTTTCATTCTTCTTCTTCTTCTTTTCATTCTTCTTTTCATTCTTCTTCTTCTTCTTTTCATTCTTCTTCTTCTTCTTTTCATTCTTCTTCTTCTTCTTTTCATTCTTCTTTTCATTCTTCTTCTTCTTCTTTTCATTCTTCTTCTTCTTCTTTTCATTCTTTTTTTCATTCTTCTTCTTCTTCTTTTCATTCTTCTTCTTCTTCTTTTCATTCTTCTTTTCATTCTTCTTCTTCTTTTCATTCTTCTTCTTTTCATTCTTCTTCTTTTCATTCTTCTCATTCTTCTTTTCATTCTTCTTTTCATTCTTCTTCTCATTCTTCTTTTCATTCTTCTTCTTCTTTTCATTCTTCTCCTCATTCTTCTTTTCATTCTTCTTATTCTTCTTTTCATTCTTCTTATTCTTCTTTTCATTCTTCTTTTCATTCTTCTTCTTCTTCTTTTCATTCTTCTTCTTTTCATTCTTCTTCTTCTTCTTTTCATCCTTCTTTTCATTCTTCTTCTTCTTCTTTTCATTCTTCTTTTCATTCTTCTTCTTCTTCTTTTCATTCTTCTTCTTTTCATTCTCCTTTTCATTCTTCTTCTTCTTCTTTTCATTCTTCTTTTCATTCTTCTTCTCATTCTTCTTTTCATTCTTCTTCTTCTTCTTTTCATTCTTCTTCTTCTTTTCATTCTTCTTCTTCTTCTTTTCATTCTTCTTTTCATTCTTCTTCTTTTCATTCTTCTTCTTCTTCTTTTCATTCTTCTTCTTCTTCTTTTCATTCTTCTTTTCATTCTTCTTATTCTTCTTTTCATTCTTCTTTTCATTCTTCTTCTTCTTCTTCTTCTTTTCATTCTTCTTCTTCTTTTCATTCTTCTTTTCATTCTCTTCTTCTTCTTTTCATTCTTCTTCTTCTTTTCATTCTTCTTTTCATTCTTCTTTTCATTCTTATTCTTCTTTTCATTCTTCTTCTTCTTCTTTTCATTCTTCTTTTCATTCTTCTCATTCTTCTTTTCATTCTTCTTCTTCTTCTTTTCATTCTTCTTTTCATTCTTCTCATTCTTCTTTTCATTCTTCTTCTCATTCTTCTTTTCATTCTTCTTCTTCTTTTCATTCTTCTTCTTCTTTTCATTCTTCTTCTTTTCATTCTTCTTTTCATTCTTCTCATTCTTCTTTTCATTCTTCTTTTCATTCTTCTTCTCATTTTTCTTTTCATTCTTCTTATTCTTCTTTTCATTCTTCTTATTCTTCTTTTCATTCTTCTTTTCATTCTTCTTCTTCTTCTTTTCATTCTTCTTCTTTTCATTCTTCTTCTTTTCATTCTTCTTTTCATTCTTCTTCTTCTTCTTTTCATTCTTCTTTTCATTCTTCTTCTTCTTCTTTTCATTCTTCTTTTCATTCTTCTTCTTCTTCTTCTTTTCATTCTTCTTCTTCTTCTTTTCATTCTTCTTCTTCTTTTCATTCTTCTTTTCATTCTTCTTCTTCTTCTTTTCATTCTTCTTCTTCTTCTTTTCATTCTCCTTTTCATTCTTCTTCTTCTTCTTTTCATTCTTCTTTTCATTCTTCTTCTCATTCTTCTTTTCATTCTTCTTCTTCTTCTTTTCATTCTTCTTCTTCTTCTTTTCATTCTTCTTTTCATTCTTCTTCTTCTTCTTTTCATTCTTCTTCTTCTTCTTTTCATTCTTCTTTTCATTCTTCTTCTTCTTCTTTTCATTCTTCTTTTCATTCTTCTTCTTCTTCTTTTCATTCTTCTTTTCATTCTCTTCTTCTTCTTTTCATTCTTCTTCTTCTTTTCATTCTTCTTTTCATTCTTCTTTTCATTCTTCTTCTTCTTTTCATTCTTCTTCTTCTTCTTTTCATTCTTCTCATTCTTCTTTTCATTCTTCTTCTCATTCTTCTTTTCATTCTTCTTCTTCTTTTCATTCTTCTTCTTCTTTTCATTCTTCTTTTCATTCTTCTACTTCTTCTTTTCATTCTTCTTCTTCTTCTTTTCATTCTTCTTCTTCTTCTTTTCATTCTTCTTTTCATTCTTCTTCTTCTTCTTTTCATTCTTCTTTTCATTCTTCTTCTTCTTTTCATTCTTCTTTTCATTCTTCTTCTTCTTCTTCTTCTTCTTCGTCGTGCCCCGTGACTGCCCAAATGAGTGAAGTGTGCGATGATTCTAAGATCGACAGCACTCATCTGCATGTCATACTGACTGACAGTATTATTTCTCTTCCCCAGCAGACTCCAAGGGCATTTAAATTAAAGGTACAGTGTTCTGCACTAATATAAAGGCTCTCTGAAGCCTAGAAACCCTTTTAATAAGTTAAATTTGCGGCGAATAAATTTGCATCGAATCAAATTTCTCCCGCAAATTCGGCGAATCAGCCGAATCGAATTTTTGAATAATTCGCTCATCTCTAATTATAAAGTTTTTTGCTAAAACGTGAGTTAAATTCACTGAATTAATTAACTCCAAACAAATAGAATAACATGGAGGACTGATTTGAAGCAGTAAAAAAAACTCCTGACGCCCCTAAAAGTGGCTGCAAAAACTCCCTGTGTGTTTGAGGCCTAAAACTTCACATTATTATTTTTTTTTATAAAAGCTGTAATGTGTTTTTCCTCATGGAGTTACATTTTCTGGTTATCTTATCTGAAATATTCTACCACAAAGCAAAAAATAAAAGCAAATAGGGTGGAAACGGTGATAGGGTCTCAATGAAAGAAAAATGAAGAGGAAATTTTAAATGGAAGGTCTAACAGACAAATCTGGGATTTAACCACTTCAATTCTGAGCACTTTTACCCCCTTCCTACTCAGGCTAATTTTCAGCTTTCAGCATTGTTGCACTTTGAGTACAGTGTTGCATGACCACACATTTGCCATTCAAATTACATTTTTATCACCAACCAAAAATTTTGAACAAAAATTTCTGTTATAAAATGTTGCAATAAATAATTGTAACTTTCCTAAAGACTAAATAATAAACACTAATATGGGTTATTTTCACCAAAGAAATGTAGCAAAATACATTTTGCCCTAAATTTAAGAAGAACAAACTATGGTACAGTATATATCTGAAAATTGATAAATTCTGTACTGAATCAATCATGTACTGACAGCCTATCTAATTTATTGAGGCCCACAAATGTCAGGACAGTACAGAAATCACCAAAATTACCACTTTTTGGAAAGTAAAAAGTCCAAGGTATTTAGTAAGAGTAATGGTGAAGTTTAAATATGTTGTCATAATTTTCTGGAAAATGAAGAATTAAAAAAAAATATATTTTTTTTCCTTCATACTGTCACCAGTGCAGTACATCACCGTCATATAACTGGTGTGGCAGTGATCAAATACTTTTTTCTTTTTTTTTTACAATTGACTAGAGCAATATATTGTTACCATAGTAACATTGTACTACTCTGGGGAAGTGATCATGGTTTTTTTTTACACATGATTTCTCATAGCAATTAATTAATTAATTTATTTCAGGTACTTATATAGCGCCATCAATTTTTACACGGCGCTTTACATATATATTGTACATTCACATCAGTCCCTAACCCTCAAGGGGCGTACAATCTAAGGTCCCTAACTCACATTCATATACAAGGGCCGATTTAGACAGGATCCAATTAACCTACCAGCATGTCTTTGGAGTGTGGGAGGAAACCGGAATACCCGGAGGAAACCCACGCAGGCACAGGAAGAACATGTAAACTCCAGGCAGCAGGGGCCGTGGCTGGGATTCGAACCAACCACCTACTGACAGGCAGAAGTGCTAACCATTTAGCCACTGTGCTGCCCAATTTTACTGCTATAAGCAAGCATTTTACAGAATTAAATTGATTAATTGTGTTTTGTTGTGATTGGCCACAGCTAATTACATAGTACAGATGGGCTCTGTGATTGTCCCTGTCTGTACCATGTGATTACTGTGACCAATCAGAGCTAGCAGTTTAATGTAAACAATGAATTGCATGAATCAAACCCATTCATTGTTTACAATTGTCATGTGATGTGCTGTGATTGGTCACAGTGATCACATAGTACCAGCAACAGGACGGTACACTGATCAGTCACTGGCTGTGTCCAATTGACTCAGCAGGTGATAGTGCCCGCAGTACAGCCGCAAACAAGTCTTATCCAGGGAGGAGGTC
This sequence comes from Staurois parvus, assembly GCF_062004578.1. Taxonomy (NCBI): domain Eukaryota; kingdom Metazoa; phylum Chordata; class Amphibia; order Anura; family Ranidae; genus Staurois; species Staurois parvus. The sequence continues at coordinate 8,287,806 of NW_028318344.1, read as the reverse complement.
ATATGACGTCCATCCGAAATTATGAAAGTCCCATCCAGCCGTCAATGTGCTATAGGCGGTGTGGAATGAGATTGTGATAAACAAATCTAATGAATCTGTCTGTAGGCACACTTTATTACACTCTATGGTAGCTCTATACCATGTATTTGTCCATGTGTGCACCAGATGCATGCAGTATACTTAACTTTGGATAATATAGATAAGAATGTTTTATTGAAAAATAATGCTTAAAATGCACTTACAATAAATGCACTTGATCAAGGCAAAACACCAACAATCTAATAGAATGTCAGGTCATGCCAACAGTTGCTTAAAACACTTTAGCTAGGGTTCCAGCAAAAAGAGAGTTGCAATCAGATCAGAGAAAGGTACTCTGAGGTGGACACTGCAAGCACCAAATGAGGAAGCTACTTTGGTCCCAATGGCTGGTAAGAAGCAGGACTGAAGTTATATCCTGGCTAGTTAAAGTACCTCCAATTCATGGACATGTTTTAGGGCCATGCCCCTTCATCAAAGTCTAAACAAGGGGCATGGCCCCACAGAATCAACCTCACAGTATCCATTGTTGCTTGCATCTCTCTTTTTGCTGGTGACTTAGAGTGTTTAGGAAACTGTTGGCATGACCTGGCATTCCATTGTATATATTTCCCTTCTGATACTCCATCATGAAGTCTCTTTCTGGAAATGCTTGTTAACAGTTTTTATCTGCACTATCCGGCACACTTCAGTGTGATTAGTATTAGTATATTGGTGTACATATGAACATTTGAATAGATTTAGCATTGTCTGGCAGGTGACAGAAATTTGTCTCCATGCCTCTTTGCAGGACTCCCCATTTCTCATTAGTCTAACATATGTACTCCAGCAACAGGGTTTAACTTCCCCAAACCTACCATAGTAGCTTAAATTTCACACACAAGAACTAATGGAAAACATTAACTGTATTGACACAAGTGTCTGGTTATTTTGTTAATTAGATCTTACTTGGTATGTTCCAGTGTACCCCTTCTGTTTTGCTTCTGGCAGACCCTGTCCCTTTATTGGAAAGTGCCCATTGTCCTCATCAACATGGGAACAAGGTACTTTGCCAGGGGGCTCCCACCTGGCAAGGCACCCCCTCATGTTGAGGGTTTGGTTCCGGACCGGGGATGCACGCATATTCCTCTTTTCCTGGTCTGCCAGGCTGCATGCTTGTATAAGGGTCTGGTGTGGATTTCTGGGGGATCCTGACACTTTTTTTTATCTTTGCATAGGGTTTCCCCTTACAATGGATAGCAGACCAAAAGGCTTGGTATAGAATATAGAGAGACCTTCTGCTGTGTTTTATTTTTTTTTGTATTGTTACATGGGGCTCCCCTTAAACTTCATACCAGACCTGAATGGCCTGGTATGAATTATGGGGGAAACCCCCACATTATTTTTTAATAATGATACCTGCCCATTTAATTTTGTAACCAGGAATACCTTGCCATGTAAGCGAATGTGGCCAATGACATCACTGGTTGTTAAGGGCTCAGCGGTTCCTATACCCCCCAGAGTCCTTAACAACCATTGACCAAGGTTCAGGCCAAACGTATGTTCATACTGAACCTGAAGCTCATCCCCAATCTTGTCATCTTATGAAGCATTTGTTTATTATTTTCCAGGCAGTCATTTCTCAGCTTCTGAGACTAAAATGGTGCCTCCTGGCTCCTTTTTAGAAGTCCTGGAATTTTGCTAGAACAGAACTTATATATTTTTGGGGAATAGGCCTTGGAACAGCAGAAAAAAGGTAGCTGCTCACAGAGTCCTCTTAAACAAACACTGAACCTCCTGGCACATGTGAACATCCTCTTTATTTTTCTTGCTGTGCCTCATTGACATATTCACCAATCATTGGGAGTCCTCTCCTTGAACCCCATAATAAATCTATATGGGAGGTAAAAATATGCTATTGCATTTTACTACACTTAAAGCTGCATTAAACCCAAAAGCAAAAATCTAATATATTGCATCTTACTAATTCGTAGACATAGTCTCTGCATTCATTACTATTTAGGCTTTTTTTTCTTTATTCTTGTCTGGTGATCTACACAAATAAATAATTTTTAATGAACAGGTGGTATGGTTGGATCTACTGGTACTCTTACATGTGCCCCATCTCTTTTGTTTATTTTCATTGTATATTACCCTTTAGGGGTCATTGGGCAGCTTCTTGGAAAGTGTCAATTTAACACAAGACTTCCCAACCTGCTTGTGGGGGTTTTTGAACATTGAACTCTTACTAGAAAGGACTTGAGTGTAAGAGTTTAACAAGTATAGTAACATTAAAAAGCAAAACTGAAAAATACAGTATATGGATATAATTGCACTGCAGTACAGAACTCACAAAAAAATAATTTTGAAGTACTTTTAAATACTTACTTAATCAATCTTTAAGTCTAATAAATGTACCTGTCCATGTTTAAAGCTTAATTCCAGGCAAGCAGGTAACCACACAACTGTAATTCTGTACAGTCACTTGTGATCCATGATATTGATTGTTTTTTACATCTGAGTGGAGTTCAACATTAAAGGTTGGTATCCAAAGCCTATATAATTGTCTGTAAAAATGTATAAAAAATGAACCTAAACAGAGGATGCATATTTATTAAGTAGATATCCTAATTAGCATAATTCACGGATTGGCCTTTCTGTGGCGTGATAAATGATCAATAGATATTGATAGTTCATTGATCCACAATAGATTGTTATCTCATCCATATAGCCGAAGACACAAATGTCTACAGCTCCAGCAGTCTTTCCATTTTTATCTTTTCCAAATCCAAGTATTTGCTGACAGCTCCGATATGTTCAGCTTCCAGGACAGGCAATTCATGCAAATCCCATCAATGCTTAAAGGTCATTCTTCTGTGCTGGCAATCATATTCTAGATTTATATTATACCAAATGGCATAGTAAATGTATATATATATACAGTGGGGATCGAAAGTTTGGGCACCTCAGCTAAAAAATTGTATTAATGTGCATAAAGAAGCCAAGGAAAGATGGAAAAATCTCCAAAAGGTATCAAATTACAGATTAGACATTGTTATAATATGTCAACAAAAGTTAGATTTTATTTCCATCATTTACACTTTCAAAATAACAGAAAACAAAAAAATGGCGTCTGCAAAAGTTTGGGCACCCTGCAGAGTTAATATCTTGTACTGCCCTCTTTGGCAAGTATCACAGCTTCTAAACGCTTTTTGTAGCCAGCCAAGAGTCTTTCAATTCTTGTTTGAGGTATCTTTGCCCATTCTTCCTCACAAAAGTCTTCCAGTTCTTTGAGATTTCTGGGCTGTCTGTCACGCACTGCTCTTTTAAGGTCTATCCATAGATTTTCAATTATGTTGAGGTCAGGAGATTGTGAAGGCCATGGCAAAACCTTCAGTTTACGCCTCTTGATGTAATCCCCCGTGGATTTCGAGGTGTGTTTAGGATCATTATCCATTTGTAGAAGCCATCCTCTCTTTAACTTCAGCTTTTTCACAGATGACATCAAGTTACCATCCAAAATTTGCTGAAATTTTATTGAATCCATTTTTCCTTCTACTCGTGAGATGTTCCCTGTGCCACTGGCTGCAACACAACCCCAAAGCATGATTGATCCAACCCCATGCTTAACAGTTGGACAGAGGTTCTTTTCATTAAATTCTGTGCCCCTTCTTCTCCAAACGTACCTTTGCTCATTCCGGCCAAAAAGTTCAATTTTAACCTCATTGGTCCACAGAACTTGTTTCCAAAATGCATCAGGCTTGTCTATATGTTCATTTGCAAAGTTCAAACGATGATTTTTGTGGTGAGGACGTAGAAGAGGTTTTCTTCTGATGACTCTTCCATGAAGACCATATTTGTACAAGTATCTCTTTATAGTGGAATAGTGTACCACAACTCCAGTGTCTGCCAGATCTTTCTGGAGGGATCGTGCAGTCAAACGTGGGTTTTGAATAGTTTTTCTCACAATCCTGCGAGCTGTTCTGTCTGATATTTTTCTTGGTCTTCCAGATCTTGCTTTAACTTCCACTGTTCTTGATGACTGCCATTTCTTAATTACATTCAGAACAGAGGATATTGACATCTGAAAACACTTTGCTATCTTCTTATAGCCTTCTCCAGCTTTGTGAGCGTCAACTATTTTCAGTTTCAGTTTTCTAGACAACTGCTTAGAAGAACCCATGGTGCTGATTGTTGGGGCAAGGTCAGATGAGTCTGGGCATTTAAAACCTTTGAGATTGACATCACCTGGTCTTCCCAGACGATGATTGAGAACAATCCATGACACTGGCAGGTCTTAGCTTGGCAAAGGGGGCAGTGCATGCTATAAATTCTGCAGGGTGCCAAAACTTTTGCAGATGCCATTTTTTTGTTTTCTGTTATTTTGAAAGTGTAAATGATGGAAATAAAATCTAACTTTTGTTGACATATTATAAGAATGTCTAATTTGTAATTTGATGCCTTTTGGAGATTTTTTCATCTTTCCTTGGCTTCTTTATGCACATTAATACAAATTTTTAGCTGGGGTGCCCAAATTTTCAATCCCCACTGTATATATACAGTCATGGCCGAAATTGTTGGCACCCTTGATATTTCTCCAGGAAATCATGTATTTCTCACGAAACGTATTGCATTAACACATGTTTTGCTATACACATGTTTATTCCCTTTGTGTGTATTGGGACAAAACAAAAAAAGGGAGGAAAGAAAGCAAATTCGACATAATGTCACACAAACCTCCAAAAATGGGCTGGACAAAAGTATTGGCACCCTTTCACAACTGCGGATAAATAAGAATGTTACAAGCATGTGATGCTCCTGTAAACTCACCTGGGGCAAGTAACAGGTGTGGGCAATATAGAAATCACACCTGAAAGCAGATAAAAAGGAGAGACGTTCACTTAACCTTTGCATTGTGTGTCTGTCTGTGCCACACTAAGCATGGACAACAGAAAGAGGAGACGAGAACTGTCTGAGGACCTGAGAACCAAAATTGTGGCAAAATATCAACAATCTCAAGGTTACAAGTCCATCTCCAGAGAACTAGATTTGCCTTTGTCCACAGTGCGCAACATTATCAAGAAGTTTGCAACCCATGGCACTGTAGCTAATCTCCCTGGTCAAGGACGGATGAGGAAAATTGATGAAAGATTGCAACGCAGAATAGTCCGGATGGTGGATAAGCAGCCCCAAACATGTTCCAAAGACATTCAAGCTGTCCTGCAGGCTCAGGGAGCATCAGTGTCAGCGCGAACTATCCGTCGACATTTAAATGAAATGAAACGCTATGGCAGGAGACCCAGGAGGACCCCACTGCTGACACAGAGACATAAAAAAGCAAGACTACAGTTTGCCAAAATGTACTTGAGTAAGCCAAAAGCCTTCTGGGAAAACGTCTTGTGGACAGATGAGACCAAGATAGAGCTTTTCGGTAAAGCACATCATTCTACTGTTTACCGAAAACGGAATGAGGCCTACAAAGAACAAAACACAGTACCTACGGTAAAATATGGTGGAGGTTCAATGATGTTTTGGGGTTGTTTTGCTGCCTCTGGCACTGGGTGCCTTGACTGTGTGCAAGGCATCATGAAATCTGAGGATTACCAAAGGATTTTGGGTCGCACTGTAGGGCCCAGTGTCAGAAAGCTGGGTTTGCGTCCAAGATCCTGGGTCTTCCAGCAGGACAATGACCCCAAACATACGTCAAAAAGCACTCAGAAATGGATGGCAAAGAAGCGCTGGAGAGTTCTGAAGTGGCCAGCAATGAGCCCAGATCTAAATCCCATTGAACACCTGTGGAGAGATCTTAAAATTGCTGTTGGGAAAAGGTGTCCTTCCAATAAGAGAGACCTGGAGCTGTTTGCAAAGGAAGAGTGGTCCAAAATTCCGGGTGAGAGGTGTCAGAAGCTTATTGATGGTTATAGGAAGCGACTGATTTCAGTTATGTTTTCCAAAGGGTGTGCAACCAAATATTAAGTTAAGGGTGCCAATACTTTTGTCCAGCCCATTTTTGGGGTTTTGTGTGACATTATGTCATATTTGCTTTTCTGCCTCTGTTTTATATTTGTTCCAATACATACAAAGGGAATAAACATGTGTATAGCAAAACATGTGTTAATGCAATACCTTTTTTGTGTGAAATACTTGATTTTCAGGAAAAATATCAAGGGTGCCAACAATTTCGGCCATGACTGTATATATATATATATATATATATATATATATATATAGTGTATATATATATATATATATATATTGTGAAGATTGGATTCAATGGTAAGGGCATTAAGGATGCAGCCACTAGCAAAAGTTCCATTTCCCCCTTACAGGAATGTTCCTTTACATCACACAGGGCTTTCTGGTGTCACTTCAAAGCACAAAGCATATATTTATTCAGCCTCCTTCCTTTTGAAGAATTGTTGCTTTGGCCTCAGGCTTAGGCCTTTCATTTGTTTCTACACTGACCCAAAACTCAGAGTAGTCAGCATGGTAGGACACATGAACCTCCAGTGTGTGTGCACACTGACTGCTCCCTTGCAGCCAACAGCATCATGGCAAGAGCAAATCCCTGAGCTATAGTCATTAAATTGAGATGGTTGGCAAGGTAGGGAAAGAAGTGGGCTATGGACTGGGGAGGTGTGAGTGTGGGGGGTGTAGTCACAGAGGTGAGAGTGGTTCAGAAAGCTGAGATGCACATTTAGTCCAGTATCTCTTAGTCAGGGGCGGACTGACCATTTGGAAACTCGGGCACTGCCCGAGGGCCAGGGGTCAGTAGGGGGCCCCATGAGATGCCCCTGGTACCTTTTTCATAGGATTTTTTGAGTTTGGGCAAGGACACAGGGGCCCCATGATCCCCTATTGCCCTGGGGCTCCATGAGTTGTCAGTCCGCCCCTGCTCTTAGTTCAAAAGTTTTCCTTTCCTGAGTATTTTTTAAGTTCTCTTTAAGAATTAAACATTCATATCTTCCATACAGTGGTCTAGTTGTGAGAAATAATGTTCCATGGGTGTGCAGTGATCATGTTCATTATGTTCTGTAATGGTGTTTCTGTGTAAACTCACACTATTTCATAATTTCTGTCCCGTTTCACCATTGTAAAATCCCTGGTTGTATTTTTTCATCAAATGAAATACACATTACTGGAAGTACAGTACAGCTGTAATATTGAAAGTCCTTTTTGCATATGTGACATTTTGTAATCGATTGAGTTTGCAGCATTTGTAGTTGCAAGACTTAGTTCATTTATTTGCGTTTCTGTAATCAGAATGAAATTTCCTAAAACGTCCGGTTCCGGCACCGTAAGGAGTGGATGTGATTCATCCCTGTTCCCGTTGCCCTCTTCCACCGCTGCTGTCCAAAGCCCTGCTTCACTTCAGGGGGACCCCCCTCTCTGCCCGCAGCCCAAGGAATCCATGGACCGCTTCGTGGAGTGGTTCCAATCCAGCTCCTCTTCAGTCCCCTGCCTGTCACATGGGGACACAGTGGCTGCTGCAGCCAAGTTGGCCACCGCTGAAATCATCCCCAGTGACACAGGGGATCAGCAGAGCCCTCACCAGCCACAGCCTCCTACTCCTCAGCCTCCAAACACTCCCTCTTCTGTTAAAGCATTCTGATGTTCAGACGATCCATAAGGCTCTACATTTCTTTCTGTGGCAGCATGAGAAACTGCATATTGCATTACAAAAGCTTAGTCTCTCAAAGAGTGAGGGGGGTGCAGGCCTGCCAAATATTAGATTTTACAACTTGTCCTTCCTCCTCCATCAGAGTCTTGATTGGATTACTGGGAAATCCCATTATTCGAACTACTCCCTAGAAGAGGCCCTGGTATCTCCGCTACACCTTCTAGCCATTCTACAGTCTAACCTCAAGGCCCCTCCGATCGAACCTCCTGATTAGAGACACAGTATTGGCCTGGAGGGAAATGCGAAAACTACTTGACCTACCACCAATTTTTTCCTCCCATCTGCCCTTTCTTGGAAACCCTATGTTCCCTCCAACGAGTGAATATGCAGCATTCAACCAATGGTCTCATAGTGGACATACTAAAGTCATATCTATCTTTGATTATACCAAATGTATCTTCCAGCCTTTTGCAGTACTAACTGCCAAATACTCCCTACCGGGATCTCATATCTTTCACTACCTTCAGCTGGTGACTGGTGTTATTCTCCAAAACAATATCTTTTCCAGTGCGTCTTTATAGAATCTCTACTTCGTCAGGATAATTATTCCATCTCAACAAATTACTCCCATCTAATCTCAAATCAGTCTGCAAAGTACCATCTTGCTCTTTTTAAGCCATGGGCTCCCATACTCTCTACTGATGATGTTCAGGAAAAAATAGTGTCAGGATACCGCAAAGTCTCTCCACTCATCCTCTGCGAAACATGGCTGGAAACTCAATTTAAAATCATCTACGGAGCTTACTATCCTTTCTCAGCGAACCCAGCGGTCACACCCTGCCTTACACGTCCTTGGTGTGACCACATCCGACCTACTTTGTTTCATCGCCTTTGGGAATGTGCCAGAGTCTCCACCTTCTGGGACCGAGTTCTTCGTTACATTAATCATCTATATATCATCACTCTCACCAAAGACCCTATGCTGTGTCTCTTCAATTATCAAGATCCCACGATGTCAGCAAGTCCAAATGCTCTTCCTCAGTAGATTCATATTTGTTTGTTGGTGGCTTGCAGAGCACTCATGAAGCATGGATAGAGCCAAACCCTCCACAGCTTAAAATAGTAATACAGGCACTAACTGCCCTATTTAATCTGTAGAATCTGGACATCATTACCCAGAATTTTAAATCTTCACATCGCTTCTTCTCTAGATGGTGGTGCTCCATGGAACACTCCTTTACTTCTGCAGAAATGGCCACCCATATGGAACCTTTTCGATATTCGGTTTGGTATCTCAAAGCTCAAATTACCAATGCGCTGGCTTGAGTGGTTGCATGAAAGCCAGCATTGGGGGTTGCTGGAATATTTATTTAAAAGTTTTATGCTCAGTCCCGTGAAGACTGAGATTGAGCACTGCAGTCACTTTTGCAGTAGTTGTTTTCTTATTCCAGGTCACAATCCTGCGCAATGTCCTTTTGTCTCTTTCAATCAGGTGACCATGTCGACCGCGCTTATGCTTATTAGATGATGTTTTCACAGAAACTGTATGTGTCGACATCACCTTTGACAATGCACCTTACAACAGGGCAAATAAACTGGCAGCTTCATTTGCAGAGGCACAAGATAAGAGGGCACCAACAATTTGCCCTCTTTGAAGCTCTGTATGCTCTGACAGCACTCCATATTATTAGGAGCACACGCAGTGAATAACAGAAGTGAGACTACCCTTAATATTTTAGTTATTTAAGTGAAAAATGAGAAAAGAGAAGTAAATAAAGTAGAACTGGAACATCATAATGAAATCAGAAAAAAAACTACAGGAGGCTGATATCACCACATACTTAGCTACTTATGCTAAATTATTGTAAAAATAAATTTAATATTTTTTAATCATCACATAAGTGACATAAATTGAATTTTGTGTCTGCCTTGAGTTCATCTGCAAACATACTTTCATTGGATTCTATATTAAAAATTTCTATTACATCCCACACAGATGCTTACACATTCTCTGAATGGATGAAAAACTGCATACTACTAAAGAGTTATATAAATGATTTGTTACTTTCTGCTGTCCTCATTCCCATATTGAATTTTTTTTTATTAGTGACTAGATTAATTTTTAGTAATTCAGCTGTGCTTAATTTGGATGTATTTTTCAAGTCTTTGTTTCCTGAAAGGCAAGGAATAAACAATACAGAAAAAACACAGCTTCCCAGCTGCTCAATTATAAAAATAAAACATTTTAATCAACACTCAATTTAATTGTCATTTTAATCTTGATTGATATAAACACTGGCATATTTTTTCAACATATTGTTTGGTTGTATTGCTTGGTACCATATTTTAGGATGTGCAGCTGTAAACTACCTCAAGGACATTTGATATATCATGCCAGTCTTCCGAAAAATTATTGTAATATGTAACTATATGTATTGTCAATCCTTTCATTATTCAATTAAAGGAAAAGTTCACCTTTCATAACATGTTACATGCTACACCCATATTCACATGGATGGTGCTGACCAATTAGAAGCCATGTAGCCCTTAATTTCAGCACTGCGAGGAGAAGAGAGAAAGCCATGGGGATCTCAAATCCCTGGATCTGTGAAGCGGCTTTTCATTGTCTGACAGCGGGGATCGGCTATATGGGACAAAGGGGATGGGGAAGGGGTCCAGTGGAGGACTGGAACCGCTTATGGCTGGGGGGAGAGAGTCAGGGAAGAGTAGGAGGGGCCAAAGCTGCAGCTGCTGATGTCCACAGTGGGATCGGGAGCCAGAGCTGGTGCAACCCTTGATGCAGGGAGGTTTCCTGCTCTGATAAAGAATGAGAGTGCAGCGCTAACCCAAATAGCTTTTAAACATATGATAGACCACATATGATTGTGGATCAGTAAAATGTCAGTGTAAGTTCATCAGATGTGCTGAAAATGCATACAGTCTCCAATATGTAAAGAACCAAAAGTAGTGACTTACAGAAATGATAAGAAATAGCCAAGTAATGCACTAACCAGATAGCGCATATTAAAGCGCATGGAGCATTTAAGACCTGCCCCTGGTGCTCAGCCACTGTATCACTGGAGCAAGGAGGTGTCATCTATAGGGTGACCACTAGATGTCATCTATGCGGATGGAAGCTGAGTCCAGCCACAGGTCCCTCTGATGATGTGTACTCACACGATATGCGTTAGGGAAGTGCCAAGCTATTTATATCCTGTGTACATGTACCTCTGGTCTGGTCGTTTATGAGCAGCTGAACCTTTGTTAGTAAGTTCTTTTCTGATTATTTATCTACTTTAATAAACGATATCACACTATTTGAGGCCTTTTTCCACGGACTCTTTATTTCTGGGGAGCCTGTAATTCTGAAGGACCTGGTGCTGAGCTTAGCAAAGAACACATCTGCAAGTGACATCCCTGGATCCATGACACAGCTCCTCCTGGAACGGATGACATCTAGTGGTCGCCATATAGATGACATCCGCCTGATCCTCTAATACAGTGGCTGGACTCAACTTCCATCCGGATAGATGACATCTAGTGGTCACCCTATAGATGACACCTCCTTGCTCCAGTGATACAGTGGCTGAGCACCAGGGCAGGTCTTAAATGCTCCATGCGCTTTAATATGCGCTATCTGGTTAGTGCATTACTTGGCTATTTCTTATCATTTCTGAAAGTCACTACTTTTGGTTCTTTACATATTGGAGACTGTATGCATTTTCAGCACATCTGATGAACTTACACTGACATTTTACTGATCCACAATCATATGTGGTCTATCATATGTTTAATCGCTATTTGGGTTAGCGCTGCACTCTCATTCTTTATCATTTACTTTGGAGGTTCCCGAGGTGCCTTTTTGTGCCAGCAGCTACCGTACTTACACCCATACACTGCGCTCGATTTTATATATAGATTTTATATATAAGTTTATTTTATAGGTTTCCTGCTCTGCTCCTGTGTGAGCTCAGGCTCAAAGTCGCTATGGCAAGCCTGGGTTCACACAGGAGCTGTGCAGGAAACCACAAGCAATTCAGAGAGGAATCACAGAGCATTTCTATTCATATCGCATGCAATTCTCTTCGGTGTGATTTCAGCCCATTCATTTTGTATGGGCTCAAATCGCACCGTAAAGGTATCGATACTCAGTATTGGAGAGTGCTTGACTGAAAGTATCGGTACTTGTACTCTCTAGTAACAACCGGTATTGGTGCATCCCTATCAGAAACCCAACTCGTCATTTGCAGGACTCTATATTGTTGCCAATTAAGATTTATACTTGGAACATAAAATAAACTACCATGCCATTTATCAGATGTTAGTGTTTATCATAAGTGATGTACAAGCATTTGGATTGTGAGAGCTACAGACTGATTCCATTTTACAAATGCATCCTAGCCCCCAATCCCCCCCCCCAGCATTTTTTTTGTTTTTAATATATTCCTTCCACTGGTATGAAAGCTGCCTATGATAGATGGCAACCTGACAGGCTGGGGAGGAGTCTTGGACACCCTTTAGGTGCAGGCGACTTGGTTTTTGGAGGTAGCTTGTCTCCTGATCAACATACTGGAGTTTCAAGTGATTTAGTCATCCCTTCAACTAAGTACTTAGCTTGTATGTGTGCAGGTGGAGGAGCTGTGTATGTACAAGTGGTGATAGGAGGGGGTTATGTGTATGTGAACGGGTGGGGGAGCTGTGTGTGTATAGGTTAGGGGAAAGCTGTGTGTTTGCACAGGTAGGGCTGGGGCTTTGTGTGTATTTGTGAGGGGATCTACTGTATATGTGTACAGGTGAGGAGGAGCTGTGCATGTATAGGTGGGGGCAGTGGCAAGCAGAGGGTGGAGCCAAGGGTGCGACAGCCCCAGGCATCCATCACGGGGAGGGTATCTAGGTACAGAACAGACAAAGACTGTCAATGGGCAGCCTCTTAGCCATTCTACCGGAGCAACTTGTTAGAGAGTTGTCTCTATCAGCCGGCCGCCAGACGTCTGACATCAACATATAAAGAATCTGATCAGAAGAGAACGATGAGTAAGCCCAAAAAAAGATAAACCGGTTAAAGTATCTGCCTGGAAATCATAGAGAATTAACACTGTGGGCTTTAATTGAAACTGCAGCTCTGAATTGTATCAGGTCTGATTCAGACATGTTACAGTTCATGGCTGCAGTTTCATTTCTAACCCACACTCCCAAGCATTTATTATTTCCAAGCAGAGACTTTACCAGGTTTAATACATTTTGCCCTTACTCATTGTGTGGAAATGATCATCCCGTTCTCCATATGTTAATGTCAGTTACACCATCTGACGGTTTGACTGACATCAACATACAGTATGGAGAACAGGCCTGTCATTCCCACACAATAAGTAAGCGCAGAACTTCTAAACCTGCCTGGAAATCATTGACACTTGGCACCACACAGGTTAGAAATGAAACTGCATAAACTACCACGGCTTCCAATACCATTTCTATGCTGATGACTGCCAAATCTATCTTTCTACCCCTCAGCTCATGCCATCAGTCACCTCATACTTCTCTACTTTACTAAAATACATATCAATTTGGATGTCACACCACTTCCTCAAACTCAGTCTATCCACAACTGAGCTTTTTATTTCCTCCACCACTTGCTCCTTCCCTTGACTTCTCTGTCGAGGTTGATGGAACAACTATTAGTCCATCCCTGCATGCCAAATTATTTGTTGTAACTCTGGACTCTGAACTCTTCTTTCAGTCCCCCATCTATTCGCTGTCCAAATCTTGTCACTTCAACCTCCGCAACATCTTTAAATTAAGCTCTCTCTTAAGCAACAACACCACAAAGCTTCTAAGTCCCTCCCTGATTATCTCTCACCTTGACTACTTCACCTTTCTCCTCATTGATTTGCTTTTGCAAAAGCTATCTCCCTTTCAGTCCAGTATGTTTTTCAACCAACCCTTAACGGCATACAGTCAAGAATTTGGCCCCTCTGCATGCCATGCCAAGCTGGGTGTATAAAAGTAGAGGGAAAATGTGTGTGTGTATGTGGGGGGTTGTATATGTAGAGAGTGAAGCTGTGTGTGTACAGGTGGGTAGAGCTATGCGTGTACAGCTGTTTATATCTGACTAAGTCTTTTTTCATTACTCTTGAGGGTCTCCATAGGGGACTGTTTGCATCTTGATTCAACATTTGCAGGTGACCTAGGCAGCTTGTCATTCAAGTCTATTGGCTTCAGAATATGGTTCCCCTTTTTATCAAGGTGCACACCACTAGATCAGAAAGCACCTCTTAGGCTTTTCTGCATTAGGCATCTGTTTTCCAGATTGCAAGGCTGCTATCTAGGTTGCTATCTGGTCTTCTGTTCACACCTTCTCTAAGTTTTACTAGGTGGATGTTCAGACCTCAACTGATGCAAGTTTCTGACATGTGTCCTTCAGGTAACATTTTGAGCTGGCAAGGTTTTACCCTGTGCTCGTTACCGTATTAGTGATGTGTTGCCCACCATTCACCCTTCAATTGGACTGCTTTTGCGCATTTCATATTTCTCAGAATACCTCTGACCTTCCGTCCTTTAACAAAAGATTAAGAAAACAGTATTCTTAACTTATTCAAGTCATTTTCTTTGAGCTCATTAGGGGACACAAGTCCCATCCCTCCTATCATCACTCTTACTACTGCTTTTGCATAAAATGAGTCAGGTTGGGAATGGGACTGGTTATAACTGGCTGACTAACAGGGTTTTTTTTTGCTTTCCAGTGTCCAATTCTCCTGTGGGCAGCAGCATAACCCATACCTCTTAGAATACCTCTAATACTGTGTCTCTTAATGAACTCCAAGAAAATGATTTTAAGGTAAATATAAAATTCTGTCATTTATTTATTATATATAATTAGAACCATTTGTCCTCATTTACATGACCACCTCCAACCTATCAGTCACAAGTTAACATGGCAATTGGCTAGAATAGTTCATGCCATGGTTGCGGTATGGAACAGCAAAAATTATACCACAGATCAAATTTTACGGCCAGTACTGCCACCAAAGGTGATCTACTCAGATGAAAGGGGAAAGGCTGCAATCACGTGTAATGCACATGGTTTCAGCAAGGTGCTGTGGCCTTTTAAGGTTTAAAGCATGCGGTAAGGATGCGACATATCACCTCAAAGACACCTGTTAAATGTCTCTGCAAAGCAATTCATCACTTATTACTTTTTATAGAGACAGCAATGACACGCAAATGAGCCCTTAAAGTGAAATTAATTTATTTTTTTGCTAAAATAAAAATAGAGGTTATCTTCACCTGCTGTGTTCAAATATATTGCACAGAGCTGTCCGTTACCTTCCATTCTGGAGTTCCCCATCAGTGCTGCTTGTTCCTCCTTTCCTGCAGGTGCCCCCTCAGCCAACTGTGTTCTGAGGGGACACCTATGCTGGCTCACTCCTGAGCTGGGCTGTGCTTAACAACACCCCCTGCTCCCCCTACATAGGATTTGACTGACAGCAACAGTGGCTTCCATTGCTCTCAGAGTCTCCTGTGAGACCATGAAGAGAGAGCAGCACTGCTGTAGTTAGTGACAGCGCTGGATTGTGAGAGGACTCAGGTAAGTGATTAGGGGACAGGGGGAAACTATGGGAGGTTTTTTGCCTGCACTTTATCTCATCCACCTTGACATAGCTAGAAAAAAGAAAAGGACATGGTGACGGTGAAGAACTTGGTTGCCAATTCTGGTAAAAACTTGCTCTATAAACTTCAGCTGTAATTGCAACCAGCCTTGGTTTTACCAGGTATTGATTCAAGGAGATGAATACAAACATCAAATGTTTTTCCTTCCTTTCCAGACCATTTGCCAGTTTCTAGTGTTGTAATAGTTTTACTGAAAATTACAATAATTGCAAAAAAAGGAAAAAAAAACTGTTTCCCTTACTTTCTGTTATAAGACATGTCAAGTGCAAAGGCTTGGACACTGCAAACAATCCCTAAATGGCTCCTTTTTGAAAAGTGGTATATAATCCTATACCCACAGTTGATCCAGAGGAGAGCAAAAAACCCAGCAAAGCATGATCCAGTATGAGTCACTACTCTCTGAATACTATCTTTTAGCCAGTTTTCTATCCATTTACATACCGATTTTTCCAAACCATGGATAAACTCAAAACACTTTAGGTCACCCCCCAAAACAATCCCACAGTGGTCTGTGGCACTTTAAAACAACACCACAATCATAGGTAGCCAGTGGCATTTTAACCCCCTACCCCCATCACTGGTAGTCATTGGCAATGTAGCCTTCCTCAAAAACAATCTCACAACATTGGTTAAAAGTGACATTTTAAACCCCCCAAAACATTCCCACAATCGTTGGTGGTCAGTGATATTTTACCACAACCCTCTTCCCTATCGTTGCTCGTCATTTTTACTTTAAATTCCTACAAAACAACATATTGCTGGTCACTGGCCCTTTAAAACCCCAGACTTTAGTTGCAGTCTCTCTGCTGCAGGCTGGAGAATATACTAAATGGATTAATTCATGAAATCCTTCTCCTTCCCCTTACTCTCACATTTGTGATTGCTGTGATTGGCCATCACAGCAATCACAAGGCACAGAGCCACTCTGATTAGTGTTGTGCCTTTTGCCTATGCTCTCCACTGTCTGACAGCACAAGCAGCAAAATTGTGAATGTCTGGATACATGCAGCAAACTAAACAAACAGGGAGTATTTAAAGAGCCTATTCAGAATAACTGCTTCCCTTTGTAAACAGTGATGCAGGACGTGGCTGTGCAACAGAGATCAGTGTCAGTAAAAAGTTGATATGCGATTTTAATGCATATTCATTTAAGATTTTAGAGGCGTTTCTTAAATGTACCCTTGTCCTTTAATGTATATCTCTAGACAAAATCTAGTTTTTATCACTGTCTGTGAACATTCAAGAGATTTACCATCCTATTTATATGTGTGACTATTGTCACTGTAAGTGAAGTGAGAAGAAATCCACAATTATAGAGTTGTCCCTAGAATAAGAGGTATAGAAGGAACATTTTTCAAGGGGACACCTGTTTTTGGGTAGACTGTCTAAAAGGGGAATTCCCTTTACTTTGGGAGATCTCCTCTAACCTTTGTTGTGTCCCTTTCCTTTGTTGTGTCCCTTTAACCAAAATTAAAAACAGACAAACCAAACAATTGACCGTGCAAACACTTTAATTTTTTTTGTCTCAACAAAAAAGATTTTGCATCCTCAATGTGTTAGGCATGGATCAGCTCGTGTGTGTTTAGATCTTAGTACAAACCCACATGAATGAGTCCACTAGGTAGCTGTCACTGTACTGGGCCAATCATCTGCAGCCAAAGCATACATGCAGCTATGGGGTGGGAATGCCCCGACTGCAGATGATTGACCTTGTACATGTGACAGCTTCTTGATGGCTCAACTGGGTTTGGAGTAGGATTCATACATACCTGAGCTCATTCCTAACTCTGTTTTGTAATTCAAAACCTTAATCAAATCCTTTTAACACTACAAAATGTTAGGAGTATTATACAATATTTCTTTTAAAGAGTGTTAAAGAAAATAGGACACCACTGATTTTATAGAGCATTTTTTACGTTTTTTATTTTCTTTATGGCTGGAGTTTCTGTATTAAATAATCTGAAGTACAGAAAATACACAATTTTAAGGTTGTTGAAATGTTATAGTAACCATTCACATCATATCTAAGATTGCCTTAGAGGAACTACTCAAAGTGTTTTATAGACCTGTAAGTTTGAGAATTTTAAGGTCTTCTGATGTGGAGCAGCAAGCAGCATTTGTCCCCCCAAGTCAGAAAATACTAGTCAGTTCCTGCTGTGAGTTCTCTATAAAGGATAACATATCACAGCTGATGTGATATGATGCACTTCAAAATTCTACTAGACATGTGAAAAGTATATTTCTGTCTGTCAACACATTAAGAGCATATCTAGCTTAGATGAACAGTTGACATTATGAAAGAACCATGCTTCAGGAAACATTTGAAGGGCAAATATAACATTAAAATAAATAGAAGACATTTGAAAACATGTTAATATCTTTTGTTTTGCTACTGAGAGGATAATGTCTAAAATAATGCCCCCATGCCTTCAAGAAAAAGCTTTTTATGTGGCTTGGTTACTATAGAGAACCCTAGTGATCTTGTTATTGTTGGCACTTTGTGTGTTGTCACTCTGTCACTTCACCTTCTCTGACAAATGATATTCTGTACAGATCGTACCGGTAAGGAAGTGATGCAGTGAACAGGTAAGTGTTCTGTTTAGCAATTCTGTTGATGATCAGTTCTTTTGTGATTCCATCACTAGTGTTGCCCTAAAAGCCATATCTCACTGCCATCATTTCTGATTCTGTTCCTGTCTGCCTGGGTGTGTTAGGTTGTTGCCCACCTTTGTGGATTCCAGTATCTTGTGTTACATTTTCTGCATATTATATATACATATATATATATATATATATATATTTCAATTCGAATGTAACTGTGGCACTAAAGCATAAGTGACAAATGCAATTATAAAGTGCTTATGTGAATAGAAGTGTTCATACAATATTCAAGTAAAATAAATCAAATAAAACCTCTCAGATCACATAGAATCATAAAATCATAAAAAAAAAACCCTCTAAAATTCTGAATATAAATAGTGGATAGTCTGTGTCACTGCAGGTCACAGAAGTTCCAAGTCATATATGTGTGCTTTTTTGGCAATAATGGTGATTATACATAGTTTGTGGCACTACAGGTCACAGCAATGCCCGGTGTTCGTGGAACTACAAGGTGCAGCAATACTAGCTGGGATGCTCAAGAGTGCTCATGATCCAACATAGGAATCCACCACCTTATATGGATGTGCACTCACCAGAACGCTACTTGTATAATAGCGTTAATACTGATCCTTATGGGGGGTCTTAGGAAGCCATAAATAGGGGCCGGACTTCTTCGGGGTCAGGGCTATGCAAAATCAGCAAAGGATCCTCCAAAATGGCCACCTCTCTGAGCTCCAGCAGCGTGACGTCAGCATGTAAGGTTCCATCCAACACGTTTCGTGTGCATGCACTTCTTCACGTCTTCTGACTGTCTGGTATTTATGCACGTTGCGGTGTGCTTATATGTGTTTACATGCATTTTGTTGCATTGCATTGAAAAAGGGCTCGTTCCACTTTTTGTCAGTACAGGGCAGTGCACATCAGTACAACATACTGGTGTGAACTGCTCCTATTGAAATACATCACCTTTTGCCAGAGCATCTGGTGTGAACTGACCCTCACACCTCAAAAATGTTGGCATGCATATAGTGTGGTGCACCTTATAGAAACAGCAAAGGCAACATTATTTGGATGTTCAATGCTAACAGCAAACTAGGACTGCATCGTATGCATTAAACACTAGTGTACAATCAGCTAAATGGGTTCAATGACCACAGCCAAAATACAAGCAAACATCCCCCCATCCCCTGTGTGCATGTGAGCTCCCTCAAACCATGCATACGCTAACAATTCTTCCTTACTATTTTTCTTTTATTTGAGTAAACCTTTCCCAATGAGTGCATATTTTTTAGTGATGCCAACTCATGAATTTGCATTGAAAAACAGAGCAGTAAAGAACAGCCACTGTATAGCACTACAAAGCAGAAACCAAACCTAAAAAAGTAATGAGAAATATGGCTGCCAAGTGAACATTTACAGTTATAATTTATAAAGGATTTTCAAGTTACTGCAAATGCATTTTTTAAAAATAATAAACAGTTTTACACTTATCTGCTCTGTGCAATGCAATCACACAGAGCGGCCCTAAACCTTATTTTCTCAAGTCTCTCGCTGGTGCTTCTGTCTCCTCCTCTCCAGTGAGTGCCCCCTTAGGAAGCTGCTTCCTATGGGGCCACTCGTACGGGCTCGCTCCCAAGCCCTGCTGCCTGTATCTAAGGACACAGACAGCCCCACCATTGTGTCCTCCTTACTGGCTTTGATTGACAGAACGAGGAGCCAATGGCTCCTTCTGCGAGGCCAGGAATTGAGGGGAGATAGCCACTGCAGATGAGCACAGCACTGGACTGAATGAGGGCTCAGGTAGGTATAATGGCTGGGGAGGGGGGCATACTGCTACCTAAAAAGATTTAGGCTTTATAATGACTTCAAAACACATTGGTAAGATAATTTACATCAAGCGGATCTTTTTACATGTTAAAAAATGGCAATACATTTCATCCATTTGAATGACTCTGTGGTATGTCAAATAGTGTTGTATTTGTCCCCAAATTTGTACAAGTTCTCTTTTTGTAAGATTGTACTTTTATGGCAGGTGTCACATGCAGAGTATGCCATTGTTCTGCTTTGTAAAGAAGAAGAATGGGGCCTGTTTCGGTAACAATATTAATTATCTGTTGTATTGGTTCACATTATCAAGCACCCTTTGTAGTGCTTGTCTGTTTTAGGATTATACTTATTATCTAAGGAAATCACTTTTGTATAGATAAGATTAATCTTTCAGCCATCTCCTTCCATTAACACTGGCATGAGTTTCCTGTACTCCATAGATCACAGAGAACGTTCAGTATCAGTCCATTCCAGTCACACAATATATAGTACCTGCTATATAGGGAACAGCCCGGATCCCCTTCTATAACTGATCCATTTTTCCCATGATGGAGCTGACATATTATTATTAATTTGCTTCCTGGCTAGAATGACCTAGGTTAAAGTAGACTTTTCCAAGATATATATTCTGTCTAATCTCATTACATGCCAAAGAAACAACAGGATAAATATGAATATACTCATTTTGGCATGTTAACTTAATCTGAATGTTTCTTGTTTCCTCCAATTTTCCAGTCTTGTTTTATTTGTGTTTTCCATTGGCTCATTGTATTCTCACTGTATTAGTTTCTAATGTACATAGATAAACTGACTGAAATGCTGATCATTATTCATCTCGCTGTGTATATGCATTTGCAGATGCTTTATCTTCATATCAAAATGACTAAGTGCTTGTAGGGAGTTGGGTTGCCAGTAATTTAACTGTCAAGTTTTCCTTATTTAATATATTATTATCATCTAAGCAACATGTAAAATCATTGAACTGCTACTGTAATATAGGATTCACTGTCACTGAAGTCAGAAATCCCACCCAAATCAGCTTAATCCTTTCGCTGCTGGGGCCATTTTCGCTTTTTTTTGTTTGCAATTCTGACATTTCTCTCATACCTGTAAAAATCAGCATTTTTTTTATAAAACCAGCAAAGAACTCCAAACATTATATATTTTTAAGCAGAGGTCCTGGAGAATAAAAAGATTATTGTTGCAATTTTTCATGTCACATGATATTTGCGCAGCCATTTATTAAACACAAATTTTCAGGAAATATACACTTTAATTCATTTTAATGCAGAAAAACACAATATAACACCCAAGTTTTAGTAAAATATAAAAGATGATGGTACATTGAGTAAATAGATACTTAACATGTCATGCTTTAAAATTGCGCATGCCAGTGGAACGGCGGCAAACTACTGTACCTAAAAATCTCCATAGGTGTGAGTCTAAAAGCCTTTACAGGTTGCCAGTTTAGAATTACACAGGGGGTCTGGTGCTAGAATTATTGCTCTCACTCTGATGTTCATGACAATACCTCACATATGTGGTGCGATAACCGTTTTGCATATGCATGCGGGAACTACATGTACGTTCGGATTTGCCTGTGAGGATGTGTGTGGGATTGCTTTTTAAAAAAAAAATTATTATTTGTTTTATTACATTTTTTTACATTCTATCTTTATTACTTTATTTTTTTAAACTTTTTTGCTATCACAACAGATGAACAACATACCATAGACTGTGACAGGTATTTTTTATGAAGGGATCTGGGGCTATTACACCTAGGATCTCTCATCTGCCCTCAAGGGCATCTGATAAAAATGAGATCGGTTTGATCGGGTGCTTTACAAGCTGGTAACAGAACAATGGAAGTTCCTTCCACTCTTCTTAGTGGGAAGATCCTGGTAAAGACAGCGTGCAGTGACAGGAGGGGGGAAGGAATCCCTTTCCACTGCCCATAAAAGTGATTGAGATGGTGTATAGCCATTCAAATACATTTTTCATAAAAGCCCATCTCCTGTTCTAAAAACTGATACATTGATCATTGCTGCAGCTGCAGCAATGACTTAGATATCACCGCTCCTGTCCATGGACATATACATACATACACACACACACACACACATATATACATACATATATATATATATATATATATATATATATATATATATATATATACACACTGCTCAAACAAAATTAAAGGAACACTTTTTAATCAGAGTATAGCATCAAGTCAATTAAACTCCTGGGATATTGATCTGGTCAGTTAAGTAGCAGAGGGGGTTGTTAATCACTTTCAGCTGTCTATTGACAAGGAAAGGTGGGCAAGATTTAATAAAACTGAAGCACTCAGAATCTGGTGCAAATGGTTTTACAGGTGGAGGCCACTGACATTTTTTTCCCTACTCATCTGTTATGACTATTTTTCACTAGCTTTGCATTTGGATAGGGTCAGTGTCACTACTGGTAGCATGAGGAGATACATGGACCCTACAGAGGTTGCACAGGCAGTCCAACTCCTCCAGGATGGCACATCAATACGTGCCATTGCCAGAAGGTTTGCTGTGTCTCCCAGCACAGTCTCAAGAGCATGGAAGAGATTCCAGGAGACAGAAAGTTACTCTAGGAGAGCTGGACAGGGCCATAGAAGGTCCTTAACCCATCAGCAGGACCAGTATCTGCTCCTTTGTGTAATTAGGAACAGGATGAGCACTGCCAGAGCCCTACAAAATGACCTCCAGCAGGCCACTGGTGTGAATGTCTGTGACTAAACAATCAGAAACAGACTTCATGAGGGTGGTCTGAAGGCCCAACGTCCTCTAGTGGGCCCTGTGCTCACTGCCCAGCACCATAGAGCTTGGTTGGCATTTGCCATTGAACACCAGAATTGGCAGGTCCGCCACTGGTGCCCTGTGCTTTTCACAGATGAGAGCAGGTTCACCCTGAGCACATGTGACAGACGTGAAAGGATCTGGAGAAGCCGTGGATAATGTTATGCTGCCTGTAACATTGTTCAACATGATCGTTTTGGTGGCGGGTTAGTGATGATCTGGGGAGGCATATCCATGGAGGGATGCACAGACCTCTACAGGCTAGACAATGGCACCCTGACTGCGATTAGGTATCGGGATGAAATCCTCGGACCCATTGTCAGACCCTACACTGGTGCAGTAAGTTCTGGTGCACAGCAATGCCCGGCCTCCTGTGGCCAGAGTAGTCAGTTCCTGGAGGATGAAGGAACTGATACCATTGAATGGCGCCCATGCTCACCTGACCTAAATCCAATAGAACACCTCCGGGATTTCATGTTTCAGTCCATCCGATGCTGCCAGGTTGCACTTCATACTGTCCAGAAGCTCAGTGATGCCCTGGTCCAGATCTGGGAGGAAATACCCCAGGACACCATCTGCCATCTCATTAGGAGCATGCCCCAATGTTTCATTAGAAAGCTAACAGTTGGCTTGTGGTGTGTAAATCACTGACTTCAGACATACTGTCATGGAATTCCTGTGAGCTGGCCAGCTCAGAGACATGTATATACACATGGTGTTGCATATAGAACTGTGATCGAGGGGGCATGGCCGGCTGCGGATCAGGATGGGCGCTTGAGCAGTGAGCTCTGGGAGCTGAGCCACACAACATCGACATGGGGCAGAGGAGAGTGTCTCTCTCACCCCTGGCTGCTGTCCCATAGTTCCTGGACCTGATCTGCAGTGATGGGGAAACGTAAGATCAAAGAGGGGCCCTGCAAATTAACTGAGTTTTTCACTTCGGCGGATGGCCCCTCCCACCAAGATGGCACCAGCCCCAGTGTCTCTCCCTCCATGCAGCAGCAGGCAGCAGAGAAGAGCCCTCGCTCCAGCTCCCAGCAGACAAGCCCTGCACATACAGAGGGGACTACACCTCCCAGCAGCCCTCTTAAAGCGAAACAGTGCTGTTCTCCTGACCTCCAGCCTCCAGATGAGCAACCTATGATTTCTACTTCTCATACTACTGCAAAGGAATTTATTGAACATCTGGAAGATTACTTTGCTGACACTCTGCCTTTGACCACATCAGTATTGAAAGATATGCTTGTTACCCTTAAAAGCTCATTACATAAAGATATGCTGAGTTTTGTGTCTCAAGTAAACGCAGAGGTTGAGAGTCTGGGGGAGCGCGTCAGTCATGTGGAAACTAAAATGGGCGAGTTTGGGTCTGCCCACAACAAGTTAATGGATGTTCATAATGATGCAGAAGAGGAATTGAAAGCACTGAAACTAAAAGTGGCGGATCTGGAGGACCGCTCGCACAGGAACAATATCAAATTTAGGGGGGTGAGCAAAACTGTCCCTGCTGCAGATCTTAGATAATGTTTCTAGGGACATTATCGCTAGAATGCACTTCTACCATATAAAGGAGGAATTGATGATCTTCGCTATAACACACAATCCACTACCGACGCCATACAATGGAATATCCCTATTTGCGGATCTGTCGCAATATACCATCATTGCTCGTAAAAAGCTAATTTCCTTTACAAAGATACTCCGCAATAATAATATAAAATATCAATGGAGTTTTCCCACGAAACTGCTGATAACACGGGACAATCGTTTACTGATTGTCAGCTCGGACGAGGAGGGTTTCCGACTGGCGAAGAAGTGGGGGATTGTACCTGCAGGAGAGGAGTCACCGACCACCAAGTCCTCCCCTAAGAAAGTCACCTCAGAATGGGACAAAGTAGCTGGTTAGCCTTATGTATTCTCATGCTTTGATTGTGCCTTGAGAGGGTGTCCCTCTGACCCAGTACCACGTAAAAATGCCGAGCATCATTGCTTGCGTCTCCCTGATATTTCCCCCAATACTTTGAAGTGATTTGGTTCACTTGCAGTTATTTGCTATTTTTTATACTGTTTATGTTTTGTTTCTTTCTTTCTCTTTCTAAGTTTTTCCAACAGAGTATCTGCAACTGCTTTACCCCAAGAATCTCTACTGGGCACTGCAAAGATTTTGATTTCTGGTTTGTCTATGTATCCAACTCAAAGAGCGTTGAGTGAAGTGAGTGGCTTCAAGCAGGTTAGCTATAAAGGGCCGCTGCTGTTTTCTCTTCAACCACTAGATGACGAGCATGCATTATCTGTTATATACTTTAGTATGGTGCTGAATATTGTATCTATGAATGCTGATGGTCTCAATAGCCCTTACAAATGTAGTATGATGTGGAAAGAGGCACAGAAATTGCATGGGGATATTGTTTGTGTGCAAGAGAAGCATTTTTCCACTAAAAAACCTCAGCGATGCTCCCACCACCTGTACCCACAGGTATTCACGGCTAATGCCCCTGTGAAAAAACGTGGGGTTCTAATAGCCATTAAAAGCTCTGTAACATTTTCCCTCCAATCACAGGAGTGTGATCAGAAGGGACGATACATAATAATGGTTGGTGCATTGAATAATGTTCTTTACACAATAGTGAATTTATATGCCCCTAATGTCAACCAAATTTCCTTTTTCAACTCCCTGAAGAAGAAAGTCATGAAAATCCAGAAGGGTTTTTTACTCTACTGAAACCTTTCGGACCTTTGAAAAGTATAAGCATGCATATGTACTCAGTACTTGGTTTGGGCCCCTTTTGCAGCAATTACTGCCTCAATGCGATGTGGCATGGAAGCTATCAGCCTGTGGCACTGCTGAGGTGTTATGGAAGATCAGGATTCTTCAATAGCGGCCTTCAGCTCTTCTGCATTATCCGTCTCATGTCTCTCATCTTTCTCTTGGCAATGCCCAATAGATTCTCAATGGGGTTCAGGTCAGACGAGTTTGCTGGCCAATCAAGCACAGTAATCCCACGGTCATTGAACCAGGTTTTGGTGCTTTTGGCAGTGTGGGCAGGTGCCAATTCCTGCTGGAAAATGAAGTCAGAATCCCTATAAAGCTCGTCTGCGGAAGGAAGCATGAAGTGCTCCAAAATCTCCTGGTTGACCCTGGACTTAATGAAGCACAGTGCACCAACACCAGCAGATGACATGGCTCCCCAAATCAACACAGACTGTGGAAACTTCACACTGGACTTCAAGCATCTTGCAGTGTGTGCCTCTCCATTCTCCCTCCATACTCTGGGTCCTTGGATTCCAAATGAGATGCAAAAGTTATTCTCATCAGAAAAGAGGACTTTGGACCACTGAGCAACAGACCAGGTCTGTTTTTCTTTAGCCCAGGTAAGACGCTTCTGATGTTGTTTGTTGTTTAGGAGCGGCTTGACAAGAGGAATACGACATTTGAAGCCCATGTCCAGAATCCATCTGTGTGTGGTGGCTCTTGATGCACTGACTCCAGCCTCAGTCCACTCCTTGTGAAAGTCCCCAACAATTTTGAATGGCCTTTTCCTGACAATCTTCTCCAGGCTGCGGTCATCCCTGCTGCTTG